>NW_026571152.1:17442922-17990422 GCF_026225935.1 Boleophthalmus pectinirostris
AAAAAACACATGGGCTTTACTGCAAAGATGTGCTGCCTAAATATTATAAAATATGATTAAATGAACAAATGAGTCATTGTTGTCACTTTTAGTTTTGTATTTATTTATTAAACCTTGTTTAATAAAGACTTTAATAAAGTCTTTGATGTAACTGCGTGGTGCTGCGTGGAGCGTCCTCCTCCCTCTGTCCCACTGATTATCGGCTCATGTTTAGGGAAATCTCATTCACGAGTCATTTTACATGCTCCTTTTATGGTGAGGTGGAGGTGTGGAGAGGGCGTGACGTGACGTGGGTTTACGTGCGCAAATTGTAGTTGCAGGTGGGATTTACAAAGCAAAGATTGCGTGGTTTGGTGCGTGCGGTGGGTTTTCTAAATATGGAGTTTGCGTGGCGCACAAACTATAAATGAGGCCCCAGATCTGTGGAGAGGCCAGTCCACACACAATAAGAATGGATTATTTTGTAGAACATTCCAGGTAATGCAAACAAGCAGTTATGTCAACAGTCATAGTAAATATATTATTATTTTGGCATAGGCTTTAGGAAATAGGTTAAGCTCAGAGTAGAGACACTGCTCCTCCACAATGAAAGATGGCTTTACACATACAGTTCAGTTCTATTCTATATGCAAATTTACTGGTTTGAGTTTTCCATAACAAAACAACATTGTTGTTTGATTTGGCAACAACAACAATGTGCATCTATTTATTTTTCAGAACACTATATTGGCACAACATGCAGTGTGTGTACCAAAAAGCATTCTGATGAGCTCAATAGTCTAGCTGAAATTTAAAAAAAAAAGTTTCACTTTGATGAGAGGTGTACCTGGCATTACTCTGACAACAAACGCTGCAATCATCAAAACCTCCAATGGAATCTGACAGTCTCTGCGTGCGGCCACGACAGCTATTGATCATCTTTGTTTGAAACACTTTAGCATTAGCATATTCAAGCAGACAAGGTTTTGTGCACTTAAAAAGATGCCATCTTTGGAAGGTCAAATCTTAACCTCCCTAACAATTAAATGAAACAGAATTATCCAAGAGATGGGTTAGACTCTTTTCGCATGGTTAATATTAGTATATGTAAGACAGAGCTAAAATCATGCCTAGTTTGTTTTCATTTTGGTGAAGTTTATTATTTTACTTCCTGATTAGACACAGGCAGCAGACATACATTGAGGTAATTCCATAACTGTTACCTAGCAACCATAATGTTAACAAGGACTGTCTAAATTTTTTTGTTGTTGTATGAAGGTTTAAACTGCCAGAAAAATCCTTTCCTTGTGCATATATTGTCCTTACATTTTGGATGGAATTTTTTGTGTTGACGATATAGGCACAGGTATTAGATTACTCCTATTTTATATCAAATTGCTCTTGTGAGTTTCAAGTCATGTTATAATGTTGTTACTTCATCAAACATGTTTCATTCACATGTTTGAATAATCCTTCCTTATTAGTCAGAATGCTCTGTTCCACCTTGTAATATCATCAAGCAGTAGTTTTCAAGTTAACAGTTACCTTTTACCTTTACTACAGAAATCAAATGTTTCTAGTCAAAGTGAGTTTAAAAACATAGTGGCGCACTTTCTGTATGATCACATGGCCAATTTTTTTGCTTGAGAGAAGAACTCATCCTAAATATGCAGGATTTGTGTGTTAAACATGTGTGAATGGAACAAAAACAACTCCAGGTATGTTTGTGATGAGGAAACAACATTATGACATAGATCAGAAAATAGCGTAAAATGGGCCCTTTAACTGATCTAAAACTAGTACCTCCCACCAAACTAGTCATAATTACTTTAAAAAACATGAAAACCTGTCTTATGCACTTTAATATGCTGGCTGCTGAAGATAAATCCTTTTGAGATTCTTTTTTCCTTGGAAAAATCTGAATAATTTACCTTGCTCCAATTATGTAACACTGCCTTCATGTAAAATTCTCTGCAATGGACTTGTTACAGCAATAAACTCATTCTACACTATACAAAATGGCTGAAGTGAATGAAAACCAGCTTGTACATCTGCAGACTGACAATGTGGACGAACAGGGAATGGCTTTTATCGAGCGTGACACTGAGAGATGGGGTTGGAGTCGGTGGGCAGCGGACTGGTAATTGATTCAAGGGATCTGAATGTGTTCTCAACTGAACCCCCCGTTACAGGCTATGGGGTCTGATGTGCTTCATGATAGGCTAAGTATCCAGCTAACACATGGGTAAAGGGACAGTGTGCAGAGATAGGTGTGCATTTTAGAGTGGTATGGGAGGAATAAATGGATAAACTTTGGTAATTAGACTTTAGGGTTAGGAAGGTGACGATGGGAAGAAGATTATCTGACCAGCCAGAACCACATGCTTTCACAAAACTTTAAAAAGGCTAGATGGAACCATATCTTGTCTCCCTGATTTCAGCGGGTGTGACTGACAGGTGGATTAACAAATCAGAGAGATGCATGCTCTGTTTGCGTCAAAACCAACATGGCTTCTCACCCTGCGTTCAATTATCTTCCAACTCCCACCTGGGCCTCAGATTTGACGTCACATCTGAGCTTGAAGCGTATTATTATGTTTTGTGTGTCGGACTACTTGAATTATGATTAGGCTATGACTACAGGTATTACCTCATTTTATGAAAACGCTGCCACTTCATATTTACATGTCACAGTGGGTGGATTGGATTCTGACTCGGAATCCTTGCTCTGTCTACTTTTTCCACCACTGAGGTCCGAATTGCACCATACTATTACTTATTTCAGGTAAAAGAAGTTATAAAAGAAGTATATATATTTTGTTCAAGAGAAAATATCTTCTGCATTTGAGGGACATGTGTGACAAATCATTGTGGTTGGATCATTTTCATGCTCTATAGTATGGAAGAGAATGTAAAAGGGACTTAGTCAGGCAAGGACAAACTTTACCAAATAAATAATCGGATATAATAACCAGTACCTTTTACACACTTACTTGTATGGGGGGTGGTCCGGGCTCTGGTTCTGCAGGAGTGGGGGTTGGTCCCGGGTCTGTTTCTGGAGGAGTGGGGGGTTGCTCTGGTTCTGGAGGAGTGGGGGGTGGTCTGGGCTCTGGTTCTGGAGGAGTGGGGGTGGTCTGGGCTCTGATTCTGGAGGAGTGGGGGTGGTCTTGGATAGGAGTGGGGGGTGGTCCGAGTTCTGGTTGTGGAGGTCCGGGCTTGGGCTTTGGTTCTGGAGGAATAGGGGGTGGTCCTGGATAGGAGTGGGGGGTGGTCCAGGCTCGGGTTCTGGATGAAAGGGAGATGGTCCGGGCTTAGGTTCTGAAGGAGTGGGGGGTGGTCCGGTCTTTTACACACTTACTTGTATGTTTGCGTGCCAAAAACAGCCTAGCATCTTGAACAAAAGCTAAAGGCCATTCTACAGAACACAAAGACCACATAAATACTTTATTATCTAGGGCTGAGATTATCTCCCTCAATAATTCAATGACTTCCAACAAGCATGGAAACTCCACGCCAGCCCCCTAAGTGAGCCATATATGCATGACTAAACTACAACCACGCACTATACCGCCGGAAAGACCCAGTCCTTGAAGCCCCTTGCTAATTGCTCGGCGCGCTAATTCAGTCAAATTGTAATTAGGCACTTTGCTCTTCATTTATGCCCTACTTCCTCAAACTAGATGTAATTACACTAGCGCACTATTAGAACGGATGACTAATACTATGGGCGGACGTCAAAAGCCCCATTAAAACATGACGGAAGAATATAAGAAATAAATGCGCGGAACGGTGCTAATGATTGACAGTGGCTAAATGACTGCGTATTATCTGTTCACAGCTTCAGGAAACGCCAGCGCAAAGGAAGCCACGTCCGTCATCAACAGCTGATCCAGATAAACCGCCAAATGGGAAAATAGTGATTAAGACGGCTCATTTATTTTGTGGTCTTTCATTCATGTTTACAGCGTCATTAGCAGTGAGCGGGATGTGGGGTTAGCTAGCTCCAAGGCTGCTAATGAATAAGTGTTTGTTTACACCCTCAGCTGCGCGGTACATGGAGCCAGGGTTTGTCAGCGTTTGACACCAGTTTGATCCTATTCCACATACGTCAGAGGCGCTGGTATTTCCTGTTCATTTGTGAGTAAGACATCTTCAACTAATGTCAAGATGCAAACAGGAGCGGTTTGCTCTGGGTTTAGTATGCTTTGTGAGGTTGACGTAAAAAGTAGTGATGCAAGTGGGTAAGCTTTTTGCACGCATGTTAAAGGGTCTGTACCGGATTTTAATGTGTTCTTTTCAAGATGAATGCTCTTTAGAGACTGAATAAGAAAAACATCGAGACTGAAAAATATTATCTATTCTTTGTACAAAGCGTTTTCTCATTAGTAATTATGTAAGATCCAATAAGGCACATTGTTTCTAAGAATCATGGGAAACCATCTGCCTGACTCTATTTGATACTTGATTCTCTGTCCAAAAAAAAAAAAAAGTGATGTGGCATTTGTGAATGAGATAGCTCTTTTGAACAGTTCCTTAACTTGAACAATTGGAACCAGATCTAATTTTTTAAAAGAGCTGAATCTTTCATATTAATTAATGCTGAACCAACCAAAGAATCAGCACAGAAGCAACAATGAGTGACTGCTTCAGCATATTTTATATCATAATAATGTTACTTTTTAAACTTTGTATTATTTTAGTGCAAAATTTTATGTTGATTATGCTTAATATCAGTGGCTAAACACTCTACCACTCAGTTTTGAACCATTTCCAACAAATCTGAGCCTTGGTCATTTCTTTGTAGATAAAATGAGTTCTCACATTGACTTCTATCATCACAAATAAATGTGAAACAAGCCAGTGACTTGAACAGCTCTTTGAAGTGAATAGATTTCATAATAAGAGGCAAAAGTCCCACTGCTAATGTGGAAACAACAGCATGACACTGTCCTAGACCGTTGTTTCTGTGTCATGGTGCAATATCACAGTGGCAGAAAGGACTAAGTGGGCAGGGCAAAAAGTTAAAATTAAGACATGATCCTGACTTATCGCTTGAAATCAGGTACAGGCTAAAATACAGTTATAAATGTACAATATGTAAAGTTGTAATCAGTGGGTTTCAAGAGTTTCCTTGGTGAACAGCTTATTAATTAGGATGAAAACTTGCAAAATAATAATTAAAACATGTTAATAAGTGATTTAAAGTGGTTGAATAGTGGAATGATGGACCTTGTCAATTATGTAATGAATTCACATTTGAGTTTTTTATATGGTACAGGCAAAAATGATAATCCAGGCATGGTTGTAGAGGGACAACAGCAGGCCCAGGTCTACATCAGTGCAAAAGGTGTATTGTAACCTCATTTTAAAATGCTTGCAGCCCCATTTTAGGCAGATTAATTAATGTTGCTTACTGAATGAGAATTGTCTTTGCGCCCCTTAAAAACTCCTATGCACCTCAGTCAGTTTGGTCTAGACCAGGGGTGCTCACACTTTTTCAGCATGCGAGCTACTTACAAAATGACCAAGTCAAAATTATCTACCTAATACAAATCCAAGCAAACTGCACTGAAACACTCTGTGCCCCTTTTTTGGACCCTCACCCACAGCTTGAGAACCCCTTCTTTAAGAGAACTTCCTCTGGCACTTTACACAAAATTATGAAAAAAGTGAAGGAAGTAGGGAAGATTTTTAAACCTGTTTTTTTAAAGTTCCAAACTGGAGTTGCATTCTTTTCTGGTTTTGCAGTGATATTTACCAGCCTCTGCACATTTACCAAACCAAACACACATCGTGACAAACACAGATGCATTTGTGCACTTTTGTTAGGCAAACTTCAGCCAGATGTCGCAGTAGGTCTCTTCTGTAGGTCTGCTTTGTGCCAACACTGTAACACAAATTTAGACTAGTTTTTGCTTCATGTTTCATCTTGCTCTTCCAATCAGCGCGCATTGTGGAAAGGGCTTGTTTTCGCTGTACGCACGAAGGAGCGAGAGCGTGAAAAGGTGAGGGGCGGCGTGCTGACGTGAGGCAGATGGACAGGTAGGATGTTTAGGAAGTTTAACCTGCCCTGTGATGCACGCTGTTACACGAGGGCACACGCTGTTGCAGACAAGCCATGCATAGGGAGCGTGTGTGTGATGTGCCGTAGAGTCTCCGTGGGTTTCAAATGAGCGCACAGGCTGCACTGAGACACCCCACACGCTTCTGCACCCCGGTACAAGTTTATTGCCAACAGCAGCGGCCATAATGAAATATGATCGCACTTGTTGACTGTCAGACCTTGAGTGAGAGACAAAACCGAGTCCAAACGCGATCGAGTCTGAGACGAGTACTAAGACACAGCGATCTACCCACACGACCTTGGCGATCGACTGGTAGATCGGGATCAACGTATTGCGGACTCCTGGTCTAGACCAACCACTGGACGACCACCACCTGTGTCATGGAGATGTCTTTGCTTTGCCTGGACTGTTCCAAAGTAAAGTGTTAAATCTTCCTTTCAGATTTAGGATTTAGGGCTATCAAAAGTATCGAAAATCAGATATCAACCAATACTAAAACTAGTATGGAAACCAGATAGTCCATAACTATCTATACTAAAGAAGTCACATTCACATACAGAAGTGAACTTTTCCTGAATAGCTTTAGAATGATCTTGAGCTGTGTAAGACCACATAGACTAGTATATGCGCTCATATATCAGTATGAAACACACAAACGTACATCATACAAACATACACACCATCCCTGGATGAGGGATTACAAAAATATAACTCCATATTGTAATATAAATGTATTCTGATTGAATGTTGAAAATCACATTCTATTGTCTAAAGAAATTATCATCATGGTAACAGAATCAGTAATGAGTATCAGGTCTATTCCTTAGTACCGTAATCGAGTTTGAAATTTTAATATTGTGACAACACTATTAGAGGTGTATTTTTAATGTAATGCACATGTTTCCACAGATGTATAAGAATATGCAATAAGATATTGTGTAATGACATTTTCTTCCAGTGCATCTGAATAAGAGGTACATGTTAGATGATCAAAAGTCTCAAAGAGTATCCAGGCACCATTTGGTAAAATCTGAGAAAATAATTTCCTAAAACGGTTATCTTCATAGGAACATAAATGAAGACTGCAGCAAGTTTTGATTTGGCTCATATGACTGAAGTGGCCATTCAAATATCCCAAAACTGCAGAGGTCCCGCCAACCTCTTTAGTCAAAAATGACAACATTTATCAGTAATGGCTTCTGCAGATTGAAGGTGTATGTGCGTTTGAGAAATAATTTGAAAATAAAACTGAGAGGATTAAATTATATTTAGCAATGCAGAAATATAAAGCCTTGGATTAGTTACAGTATCTGATGGCAGGTTGCATAACAGAAATTTCACACACAATTTTTACTATTACTAAAATTATATGAACTTTAATATTAATCTAAAAGCATGGTTTATAAGAATATGAGGTGCTAAAGCTTGGATGACACCCAGTTTATTGACCCAGTTATGCTTGATTTTAGAAATAAACATTAAAGTGGGAATATATGCAAAGCTTTCTCTCATGACATGGCTGTGATATAACATTGTTCCCTCATCAAAAACATGCCTGAGCTTTCAGATGTCATCCATGCCTGTTTGAGCAATCTAGAGATCTCTCCGGAACCTTATTTTTTATGATTTGCAGTACGATTCTGTTCATATCTTTGTATAGTATTGAAGAAATGTGTATTCTGGATACAGCGCAGTAGTTAAGTAGCTCTAAATGCAAAATTAACAGGCTAATATTCTACACCATGTAGTGACACAACATACCACAACCATTTGCGTACACCCAAATGAATGAAATGCTCCCTATCTCTATTCCTCTCGATTAAAACGTAATGTAGTCTGCTCGCTTTCCGCTTTGTTACGGATCACATGCTAATTGTTGCCATGGCGCCCCACAGCCAAAGTTTGTGTGCTTTTTAATCAGCCTCTAAAATGAGGCCAGTATGATACAGCATGGCGAGTCCCTATAGTGTCTGCTCCAATTACAAGTGATGACAAGGCAGAATTCAAATCACAAAACGGAACCAGATTACCATTTACTCTGAGCTGCGGTAGCCTTCACATGAATATGGAAATGCGGGAGGCGGGGAAGTGCTCTTTGCCATTACACACTGACGGATGATAATAATAAATTCCGACAGAGTTGTTTACAATCAAAGCAGGAGGTTTGGTGCCCCCAGAGGACGCGTGGGGCCGGCGCACATCTCAAGGTGAGTGGAACATTAGCCCAGGGAGCCTGCATAATTGAATCTCTACAGGAATTTAGATCTCGTTGTGCTAATCGGATGTTTTTAAGCTTTGCTCTTAACATATGCCATGGACCTCATACAGCAAGGAATGGTTTGTTCAAATCCAGGGGTGAGACAGCGGTTGTCCAGTCAGTTTCTGTATGTTGATTAGAACCCCAATTTATAAGTCAAAGTTTTAAAAAACTTTAGCGTATTTGCTAATTGAATGTTGACGGCTTCAGTAAATAGATTTTATGGCTTACCCCTGTAGTGTAAAAACTATTTTTTATTTATCTGACATGTTTTGATGGTAGTACTTCCGCCTTCTTCAGAGATGTGCGCTAACTGCTATGATGCGTCTCTCATCAGCTGTTCCTCCCAGACAGACCACACCTGCCATCATGCAGTGGTCTCTAAAGAAGAAAGTATCTCATAATTGTCTCTATGGAGATGTTAGTGCAGGGGTGTCAAACTTAAATTCACAGAGGGCAAAAATTAAAAACTGGTTCTAAGTCGTTAGCCAAAATTTCAACAACATCTGCATGTTTTCTATTCTTTCGAGATATGTAATGTTAAACTTTTTCTTATTAAAATAAATATAATTATTTAGTAATACTTTTGCATTAACACTGAATCCAGAACAAGCATAATATAAAATAATAACATTTTAAATAAATAGTCTCTGTTGCCTATCTGTAGCCAGTGGGCCAGCTCTAATAAATATTTGATATGATCCCGTGGGCCAAATATAATTATATCGTGGGCCATATTTGTCCCCCAGGTCTGAGTTTGACATGTCTGTGTTAGTGCTTTGCCTGGGATGTTCCACAATATGGTATTAAATTCCATGAACACAAGCAGGGGGTGCCACCAGGTACAGATCAGATCTGTGGAGATGTGTGCCTGCAGAAAGTAAGAATGCATGGATTATATTACTGCCATAATTTGAAACATTCCAGGTAAAGCTAATATCTCTGTGGAGAAAATCAGTGATATACTCTCCATCAAAATGTTACATAGTACACTGATAGACCAGTGCAGTCAGTATGATACATTTGCTTGTTTATTAAATTATGACAATGTTTATTCTTCCTAGTGTCCACATCATTTATAATGCATAAAGAGATTAAATATACAAATACATCTTTATATGATTTCACAGCAATGTGATCAGGAAGTTCCAAACCTTCATATCTTTGAACATAACTTTCTGAACAGCTGTTTGATTGAATCTCCATGTAGTTTGATTTTGGAAGCTTCTCTCATTATATGCCAGTTATCTCTAGTACCAACAAATATGGCAGCCGTTCTTCCTTAGTCCAACATCCGAGTGGGAGCGGGCCCTCTGCTTCTCTGCCCTGTTAGCCTGTTAGCCTATCACTGTGCCCCGTCTGCCGGCTGTGAGAGCGGGAGCGAGTCTGGGAGCAGCTTGGCCGTGTGGCAGCAGATGAAATGCCAGAGGGGAGTGAAAAGACGGCAGCGGGCACAGGGGCATTGGGGCCTTTTCATTAGCATATCACCAAGCAGCTGTGGAGGAAAGTGTTCAGCAAGGGCAACTCGTACTCCGCATGCAGACTATATCAGAGGCCAGGCGCTGTAATCAAGTACTGGCAATTTTACACAGAAATGCAAGCTGCCACAGCAAGTTTTCTGCCTTTGAGGTACACAAGGGTGTTATGAAAGATGTTACAGTGCACAATTCTGGTACTTGTGGGGAATGAGGCAGAGATTATATATTAAACTACTGCAAAGTGATTTGCAAAGACATATACTCCAGTTCAGGACTGGAAATCATTAGTTCCACCTTGTAATGTAAATTAATGCTTCTCTGCATTTTCAAGTTCACACCCCTTGTTCAAGCTCACCTGTGCTCTCTGGTCTTCTTCTATCAGACCAAAGCTGGCACAGACACCACATCTAGTGGTGTTATGTGAGAATGCAACAGGACCGGGTCGGCCACTCTAACTATGGATGGTAGCTTTAAAGTTACAGAAGAACAGTTTTGTTTTGTAAGCTCAGAAATCAGGACCAATTTACATTTATACCAATGCTGTGGTTACAAAATGAACAAAACAAGTTCAAGTGTTACACCAGGCCATGACAGAGCACCAGTCATTCACATTTCTGAGGATGGCTCACAATTAGCAGCAGAAAGATGTCAAGGTAAATACATCTCACTTAGTTGTTGGATCATAATTGAAGACAAGATGAACTTCATAAAGGTTGACGCTACATGTTTAAGTTTAATGTCTTCACTGAACCCAGTTCAAATCAAGTCAAAACAAGGACTGGATCTGGCCTAAGGCAGAACTAAACCAGGTCTAAATCATAGCATGGTGGACAGATGATAAAAATTGTCTTTTGCCCCAGTACCTAAAATTTTAAATAGTTGAACACCTTGATGGATTACCTAGGCTGTCAAAAGACAAACTACTTAGTTTTTTTTTAATGTTCTCATTTTTTACTTATTAACATGCTTTGCTTTCATGAATGGGCTACAGCTCCTTGTCCAAACTGTCACATGGGAAAAAGGGAGGAATAACTTTGCCATATTAACTGTAATGTGAACAGTTGTAATTTGTTGTAAAAAAAGAAAAGAAATGGTACTCTATATGTTATGTGTTACCGAACAGAAGTAAAATAAACCCTCTTTAAGGAATTACTAAGCACCCCATGTTAAATAAGATCTTTATCCTTACAGTGACAGGTGCGGTTGGAGCAGCGGAGGTAGACAGCAGCACACAGTCCTGGCAGGTCCTTCAAACATTCATGAGTTCTCGGGCTCATGTTGCTCCCTCCGCCAGGGCCTGTTAGATTTCATTGCATAATTTGGTGTTCGGTTCCAGCAGCCAGCCAACATTGTGCCAAACGCAAGCTCCGGTTTATTCACCAGGATGCTCTCTATCTCACCCCCTCTCTTCGCTGCGCCCACAAAAGGCAGAATAACAATGACATTTCATCATGGAACGCACCGCTTAATCCTCCCATTCTTCTTACTTGACAAACCCTAACCTTCTCTTACTATGTCTCCCCTCAGCATTGAACCTCTTTATCAGCAGTTGTAAGATTTTCATTTTAATCTTGCATTCTCTGTAATTACACTGGGTATGAAATATGGTTATTTACAATATCGCAGTTCCTCTTGTGTAATCAGAAAATAATAGCTAGCGTGCTCATTTAGAAGCAATCTGCTGTCTGGTAAGAAAGGCCAAATAAGAGCATTCTGTCTGAGTTATGTATTCCAATATGGCACAGACAAATATTAAGACTCTCCTTTTGTGTTTAAAGAGGAAGTATTATGCAAATTCTAACATGTTATAACATTGTTCTCTAATGAAAAACAGGTCTGAAGAGGTTCTAGATGTCATCAATGTATGTAAGATTCTGTGCAATGCTCAGACCACAAACTTACGCCGTCCATGTTACTACGCGACAATTATCCATTAATAAACAAAATCATGGTACAAAACTGTACACAACAACTTGACAAACCTGGTCTTATGTGTAGTTTAATTGGTGGGATGCATGCTGATTGTGTTGTGCTCTGAAGGGGGAGTGACTTAGTACAGAAAGTAAATGGACGGACTGAGAGTGTCAAAAACGAAACTTATAAAACATGTTAATTTAAATATGTTATGTGTTAGCAGTTAATATCCCATAGAATTAATATACTCCCTCTTCAATGCATTGGGTAGCAAACTAGTTTTGTCATGATACTAAAATCTCAAACTCGATTTCGATACAAAAGAACAGACTCGATACTCAATCCCAATTCTGATACCATGATGATAATAAAAAACTCAGCTTATTTAGACAATAGAATGTGATTTTCAACATTAAATAACTTCTTTGCTACCATTTGGTCTTATGCAGCTCCTCAGTTGTCGACATAAGTTCCCATATGCCCATATGCATATGATGTATATGTGGTCTTATACTTGTTCTGATACAGCTCAAGATCATTCTAAAGCTATTCAGGAAAGGTTCATCTTTGTCCTCTGACTTCTTTTAGTATCAGTGCCTGCTCAAATGATCTAGTTTCACAACTACTTCTAGTACTGACTAGTATATTTTTTTCCATACTTTTGACAACCCTACAGAGTACAATAAAAATCTGATTAAACATTAGAAGCCAGTGGAACTAATTGTACCAAGGAGAGGCATTTTTTCATAGAAAGGGATAAAGAGAAACAATATAATACAATGGCGCCCACTACAGGACAGTACAGATATTTTCCGAGGAAAGCAGGTTCCAGAATTAGATTTCACAGTTGAATTCACAAGTTCAGGTTGCTAATATTGTGTGAAAATGAAATAGCAGGCCATTGGTTACTGCGTGCTAGCTACCTGCTGTGCTAGATAAACAGCATGTGCAGAAGAATGTGAGACCGTAAAGCACAAACTGAATAGGAGGTGTTGGCCCATTGTGGAGGCATTACAAAGGGCTTTCTGTTAATATCATCTGTAGATGTGAGAACTGTATGTACTTACAATCTGGCTTCCAAAAAAAAAATAAAATAAATAAAATAGACTATTAAGTAAAAAAATCTAGATAATTGCAATCAAAGACTGTACAATTTGAAAACTGCTGGGACAAAATGTTTGAGATGAGAGGAAATAGTACTATATATTTATATTGTGTGTAGATTTCAGACACCACCCATTTATCTCTACTTGAGTACTATGTTTGATAGTGTAACAGTACTCTTACTTGAGTAAAAAAAAAAAAATCTATACTCTTCCCACTGTGAGTCTACAAAGCTTTATGTTGACAATATTAAATGATTTGAGCATTTGTGTTTCTTGCACCTCACTTTCAGATAATTTTTGCAGTCTAAATCAAGTTTTATGCATCGTTTTAATATGTTGTCCTTCCAATGACATTAATTTAAAATTATGTTACTATTACTTGAGCAATTTCTTGGACCAGTACTTTGTATTTCCTCTTATGTTGAAGTAACAGTACAGTACCTCTGCACTGTGCATGAATTGAATGGGAAAATTGTCCATACATACCATCAGAATGTTATCTCTGTGATGTTCTCATTCTGGTTTCAAGACCCAGACCGGCTGGCATCACCCTCAGAGCAAAACTGCAGATACAATTATGAATTATGAATGATAACCAAGTGTTTGACAAAACTGCTGACTTCAGGCTAAATGCACAGAGTAAAAAAAGTGCCAAAGGAATACATTTGTGTTATGCTGACCCAAAAGCAATGGCTTCAACAGAGCCTAACCCTCTTTGTTAAAGTCTGGTTCTAAAAGTGAGATCCCCATTCATGTTTTCCATAAACTTAAAAAGTATTAAATCTTAAAAGTTTGAAAGGTCACTGGGATTGACCTGATCAGCTACATTCTGTTCGAATCCAGAAGAGTCTGGAACTGAACCATAGAGCATGAAAAAGTCCAATCAAATTTTAAATGATCCAACCACAGACATCTCCTCTCCAAAATTCTTTTAAAATTCTGAACAAATTATATAACTTTTTTACCTGAAATAAGTAATACTTTGGTGCTTCGATTGTTGATTCTGTAAAAATCATCATTGTTCCTCAGTGCTTTAATTTTTTTTCTCCTTTTTTATGTGTAAGCAGCCATGTTCATTTTGGATGCAAACAGAGCATGCATCTCTCGGATTGGTTAATCTGCCTGTCAAACACATCCTGTGAATTCAGGGCGACAGGATATGACTCCAGATCCACTCGTCTTTGTTAAACTTTGTCAAAGTGTGTGTGGTACTGGTGGTACTGACTGGCCAGATAATCACTGAGGGCTTTATGTTAGCTAATAACCTCAAGACTTATGGACCTTAGTTATCACATACTTTGCCATGCCTTTAAACATTTGATATTCAAATGTCATAAAACGTCTGTTTGGAAAATGAATGGGACATATGGAACATCCATTGCTGGCTATTTAAGGTGTAAAAATGTCTTCACACATATTATTGTTACAGACTAATATACATGATACTTGCAAAATCTGTTCTGCTATGCTGGTTCATCTTTGTGGTATGAATTTTCTACAGTCTACAGTCATTTGATTTCTTTCTCATTACACATAGCGTAAGCAACAAATTACTTCTTACCAAAGTGTTACCAGCGAAAGAACAGAAGAATATAATCTAGTAAAATGAAGGCAACAATCACACACTAATTTTTTACAATTGGCCCACCCAGCGAGCACTATGTACGTTCTTTTTAAATGCCAAAGTGAGAAAAAAGGAAAATCTGTCATTATCAAGAAACAACGAACAAACACAGTAATTTTTGTCTCACAAGTATAAATTCTCCTGCCAAACATTCTGTGCACAGCAAGTGGGAACGCCAATTTGTTTCTCCCTAAGCTACTTCCTCCCTGTTGTGTGTTTATCATTGACAACCAATTCCACTGCTCCTCTCTCAAAAGGTCAAATCAGTCCTCTCTCTCTCTCACTCCATCACTCACTTGCTCCCTCACTCACTCCCTGGTTTCCCCTCTCCCTTCCTCACCCCATGCTTCTCTCCCTCCTTCTTCCCTCTCTCCCTCCTCCTGTTATTGCCCCTCTTCCTTCCTTCCCTCTCTCACTCAGTGCCTCTCTCCCTTCATCTCTCCTTCTCCCTTCTTTACTCTCTCACTCACTCACTCCGTCCCTCTTGCTCTCCCTCCCTGCCTGTCTTCCTCCCTTACTCTCTTCTTCCCTCCCTCCCTCCCTCCCTCTCCCCTCTCTTTCCTCTCTTGCTCGCCCATCTCTGCCGTGCTTACACCACTCAAATGCACTATCTGGCAAACACCTTCACAGACCATTACAGCTCTGAATTATCTCCTCTAATCAAGGCCGTTACCTGGCATTAAACTGAGAGCGATTGGACCCAAATACACTACTCTTTTCCCCAAATGAGAATGTGACACGTTAAAAGCATAGACATACAAGAGTGGAATGGTTGTTGTCTTTGCATACTTCAAATGAACACCTGCTGAAGATGGAGGGATGAAGAAGGACAGATGGATGTAGCCCTCTTCTTCAGTGGTTGCGTCATTTCTTGCACAGATCATGGCTGGCTATGGTTTGAAAGATAAGCCTAAAGTGGCTGGTGCAGGGGAACACATCTTCTAAAGAAGAGTGATTTTAGAGGCAGTCCTTATGGGTTCTTAGGATAGTTTTTACATGAAGTGTTAATTAATCTCTCTTCTAGTATATACTTAGATTAGTACACTTAGTTTTACAAGTATGTGTACTTAAAGCACAGCTGCAATGCATCATCTCGATATAACACACTTAGGCTACCGCTCAAAATAAGTAATTCTTCACATCTGTAAAGTAGTTGTTTGCACTTTAAGTATATGCACAGTAATTTCTCTCATCTCTTAAGTAAAACTGCACAGTGTAACTCTGATTTGGAGGTCTGCCACTTGCTTGTTCCCATGGAGATGTTACTGCTTTCCTAGAATATCACATAGTATGGCATCAAACGTGTATCTATCTTAAATATATTAACTTTAAATGTGTAATGTGCAAAAATACATTCAAAAATATTGTATTCTTACTGTGATCGGAGTCAACTTGATCTGGTGGAGCTGCCTGATTGTCTTCATGGATAAAGATAGCTGCATACTGCAAAACATGGAGATAGATAATGCCATACTGTGGAACATTTCAGGCAAGGCAGCTGAAAAGTTGCTATCATTCAGTGGCAGACCGTGCATTTCACACCTAGGCCTTCAGTAGTGCTCCGTTTGAAACAATCCACTCCTCAATAACTATTTTAAGGTTATAAAAGCATCTTGTTATATAGAAATACAGTATAAAAAGCTGTTGCATTGTAGGTAGATAACTCCTGTAGCCACAATCAGGGGTGTAGCGAGCGTGGTATGCAGGCGTATGCCATCCACCCACTTCTCCTGATGTGAGATATAAAAAAAAAACATAAAATAGCCTACAACTTAAATGTCGAACCAGAGCTATTGACAATGGTGAAAACAACCTGCATAGGCTCATGATATCTCCAGTATTGTCTTATAGTCACCTGCGACATGAGGGGACCAGGACTGATCCCAGGACTGAACCAGGACTGAACCAGGACTAAAACAGGACTAAAACAGGACTGAACCAGGACTAAAACAGGACTAAAACAGGACTGAACTTTTTTTAGGCTAGCAGAGAAGGCCTTGCAGGGCCTGATAGCTGACCACTTATTCTCAGTTTGTGTATTATACCATATTGTTTACCCCTTGTACAATGTTAGACAAGGGGCAAAGCAGAGGCTTCTGCCTCTTCCTGTTCAAGAAGAAGCACTTTCTGAGCCGAGCCAGTAGGAGGAGCACTCTGAGTCCGTGCAACAGCACCTCTGGGCTGTCATTAAACTGGTACAGAGACAAGATGACCAAGATGTGATCCTGTCTCTCCTACACACAACATGTCCTCAGCAGAGGATGGAGCAGAGGAGAGGATCAGAAGGGTAGAGGGTCAGAGGGAGCGGAGGAGGTTGTACAAGTCATTAAACGTGTTATTATTGCTGAGCTTATGACTTTCTAGTACTGTGACACACTAGTTAGCAGCCTGCAGATCACAGTTTGAGAAATATTGTTATAACGGCCACTTATAATTCTCGTCTTTGTTTTAGTCTGTGGGTCTTTCTCTAAACTGTAGCTTTAAGGATAAATGGGTCATACACTGCACAGTGCTGGCCTTCTGATGAAGAGTATTTATAAACTCATATCTGGGAGTTTCCATGTTACATAAAGAACTGAGAAAACCACTGCATTAGATATGGCTCAGGTGTGTTAGTATTATTACTCTTCCAGTTCTATTTTTAATTTGCTTGTGAATCGCTCTACACTAGTTTCTTCAGGTGAATTGTTACGTAGTTTATATTTGGTTATTACTGTGACTAAATTTCTCAAACTGAATAAAGAAAAAACACAAATCCATTAAAGGCTGGGCAATAAAGACACATGAGCAAATAAACATCTAAATATAAGAAATGTAACCATGATTGCAAAATGATCATAATTTCTTGGTTTGGGTTTTTTTAATTAATTATTGATAGATATGGAAGAGCTTTCACAATCACATCTAAACAGCAGTTTGTCACAATTAGCAAAACTTAAAGAGGAAGTATTTTGGGGGTATTAAGAGCTAACACATAACATTGAAACAACCATAAAACACACTAAATACACCTACAGATATGTTTTGGATGAGTAATTATCATTGACAGTATCTAACAGTAGTTAGCAATAGTCATGGATTAGAGCTGGACAATTTCTGAAAAATATTTAATTGAGATTTTCTGATAAATACTGAATAGAAGGTACTGGTCTGAGTTAACATTGTCTTACACTGTGTGATTTACAGGCAGATTTTGACATCAATTTTAGTCACACAATAATAAAATAGAGTCAAATTTCAGCTCCTCTGTGCACCAATGTCATGTTACATCCTCACGATGAACGCACAACAGTTGATTGTGTGGTTGCAGGGGTATCAGACATGTTTAATATCTGTGGTAGTTGTGGGGTCTGAGTGCTGCTGAAGCCAGGTGAGAGCAGCATGTGCATGTGTATACTCCCTTCAGGAACTTCATATGAGATTAAATGGCACAGTGTGAGTTAGGAAATCATTTATAACATCTTGAAATTTCCCAGCTTTAGGGATACACAATATATCACAATAACATGGAAATCGCAATTTGAGCTGGGACAATTACCAAACCTGCAAAGGTTGCACTTATTTAGATAACAGAATGTCCTCTGCAAAGAACAAAATATTCTCTTTTTGTGGAAAAAAAAAAAAAAATCTGTATTTTAGACCTCAACAAACATGTTATGAAATGCATGGGACTCTTAGTTTATCAGTTCTTATACCATGGTCAGTGAGAATTCTAATTCTAACTGCTGTTTTAATGCACTCTGTGGAGTAACACCACTCTGCTGTGTGTCATTGGTGCAATTTAATCCTTACTTATTTCAGCCTTCTGTCAAATGTTAATATTCTTGGAGTTCATTCTGGTGTGGTGTTCTCAGTGAGGCTTCTGAGGCAGCCTCACTCATCCTTCTCTCAGTTTAGCCCTGATTTTGTCATATTGTAGTCCTGGTTTAGTCCTGATTTGAAACTGCTTTAGTCATGGTTTAGTCCTGGTTGTATCTGTAGGGTCTGACCTGAGGTGAACTTGTTGAGGAGGCAGCAGCCCACTTCCTGGATGTCCTCCACTTCAAGGAATGTATCCAACAACAGTGACCAAACGGTAGCACTGGACACTGCCAAACAGCAGGATCTCTACATTATTGACACAAATGATGCCAGAATATTTAGGTTTTTAAGTATCTGCTTGGGATATTAAAGGGCATATGACAGGTTAAACTGCTAATTAGCCCAGGGGCGAGGGGTATTGTTCTTCGTCGGTTTCTTTTTTTTATTCCCTTTTCCGACCAAATGATCGCATTTTTGACCCCCTGAACATGGATAAAAAGTCCCACAACCGGGTATCAGATCGATCGGCCCGGCGAAAAATTTGATAAAATTGGCATCGTGACAATGACCAAAGTGACCCGGTTCAACAGCACCGCCTAAAATTGGACCTCTATGGGAGTGGGGACAAGCAAAGTTTGTCACAGGGAAACGAAATTCGGAACAGTGATAGAGAACAATGAGAGAAGACAAAAGATGAATTGGAGCATGACCCTATGACGAACAGGAAGTCGGCCATATTGGATCAAACATGTCTACAAAAAGATTCAAGTCCCCGGGGTTTTGTCCAAATGAGCCTTCATTTCCTGTTTTTTCGGTAACCTGTCACGGCCACAGGCATTGGCCTAGAGAACTCAAATTCATATCATAATTGTGTGATCCAGGCCTGAATGTAATGAAATATGAAATCTCATAAAAGTGAACTCTATAGCGCCCCGTAGCATAGACATGAAACGTCAACATTATCGGATTTGTACCAAATTCGGGGATTAAACTCTGCGCATGATTACAAGCAAAAAAGTCTATTACGGACATGATGCATTTTCCACGTTTGGCCAGCAGGGGCGCAAAGACTCCCCCAACAAATAGTTAAAAAATGATTACACAAACAGGTTTTGTCCGATTGTGCTGAAATTTGAATCACTAATGCCTGATCCCAGCCTGAATATAATATACTATAAAGCATATGAAAAGTGAACTCTATAGCACCCCCTAGAATAGACATGACATGTCAACATTATTGGATTTGTACCAAATTCAGGGAATAAGTTCTGTGCATGACTATGAGCAAAAAAATAAATAATGTACATGGTGCATTTTCCACTGTTGGCCAGCAGGGGTGCAATGACTCCTAAAAATATTTAAAGGTGCATTATGTAATGTGTCTAATGGACGAGCTGTCAGCCTGGGCGGACGTCGGGAAGAGAGAGTGACGTGCCAGGGCGGTCGCGAGTCCCCGGAGATTGCATGGGAGGGGAGTGTGCGCCGGGGCGAGGGCCACCATCGCCGCGCGCGGCTTTAATTTCTTAGTTATATTTGAAATGATATGAAAGATCTTTACTAGTTCTTTGCACTTTGGAAGGACTTTTCCATGTTGATGACATAGGGAGAGGGATTCTGCTTTAGGAGTCAGTGCAACGTCCTGTATTTTCCAAGTTTTTGCTTAAAGCTTTTTTTTCCACAAAATGTCAATTTACTGATGTAAAACTATGAGAAATATTTACCGCTGGTATTATCTCACCAAACCAAGTCAGAATTAGAAAACACATGAAAACCTGCACTTTAAACAGTAACTCCTAAAGACGTGTGTTCCATTCCCCCTATTTTACTTGTGATAGGATGTTGTAAGTTTACCATATATTTTAGAGACAACTGAATTTAAGTCACTGAAACTGACACACATTAGACAGACTTCCTATCTTTTGTCAGAGGAAGGAAGCAGCTGTGGACAAAGAATGCATTAAAGTTTTTAATTAATGAAATTATATTTAATATTACATCAGCCTAAAGCAGATAAACATAAAGTACAAAACAAACTGCAAAAGCACATATGTTAAAAATTTGTTTAAAAGGTTCTTTTTAACAGACCAGTTTGTTGTTTACACATAAGTTGACATGTTTCGGATGCGTTCTGCATCCTTCTTCAAAAGGGTCATATGATATTACAAGACTGGCATATGCTTTCATAGATATAGTAGTTTGGACTGTATATAGGAATTTAGATTCTCATTTAGATTGTCAACCGTTACTGACAATATTAAATGTAAAATGTTTAGAATTTTTACATCAAAGAGATTCATTTCAGTCTTTCAATAATATTTCCAAGGAAAAGGTCTGTTAAAATTGTCTTTTTAACAGACCAATGTGTTGTTTACACATTCCTTGACATGTTTCCCTTCTTCGGAAGAGTCACATGATGTTGCAGTGATGTAAGGAGGCTGTTGAGACAAGCCCATAGCCTTTTATATTTGTTTTTTTTTATATATATATCTCACATCGGGAGAATAATTTCCAAGACACAAATGTGTTTTTACCAATGCACTGCTGCTTCCACTGTGTGACTGACACCGCCAACTTTAACATGACGTTTACATCGCTCTTATTGCGCGCGTTCTGTTTGGGTTTCCGGCAATGAGTGGAATTACCGAATTAAAAAAATAAATAAATGGGATGTAGCACAAAATGTGAAAACAGGAAAATACCGCCTTGTAATCCACTTCTTTCAGCAAAGTAACTGTAATCCAATTACCACTCATTGAAACAGTAACTGTAACGGAATACAGTTACTCATAATTTGTACTCTGATAACGTAACGGCGGTACATGTAATCCGTTACTCCCCAACACTGTCCATAGGGCAGTAAACGGGGACAAGGGGGCCTATCAACTTTCAAAGACCTGGGATGCTGTCCTCGAGAAGTTGGACTGCAGGTGGCGCTATTCCCCCACCAATGAAGGTACAAGAATGGTGCCAAAATCTGTGTAAATCAGCTGCAAGATTCTTCACCCTAACATCGCGTGACCCTTTTGAAAAAGGGAAACAAGTCAAGATATGTGTAAACAACACACTGGTCTGTTAAAAATAATCTTTGTTTGGAAATAATATTGGATAACCTCTTTGAAGTAAAAAGTTTTAAACATTTCACATTGAATTCTGTTAGTAACATCTGGGCCCATGCTCAGAATCTAAACTCTACGAATCCAAAACAATACAGTATAGTTGTTTTGGATTTGTACGGTTTATATTCTCAGCTTGTGTATGTATTCTCAGGCCATCATGTAGCCAACTTATACATGCTATAGATCTGTCTACTTGAAATTAGGTGGATTTTGGAAGCATTTTTACTTCATGTGAATCTTGGCCAGAGCATGCTAGGCTACAGAGCTTTAATACGCTTACCTATAGTCTTTACGTAACGCTACGTATATATACTAACACATTTTACTTTCTTCCAGCAGCATTAACTTAGCTTTCCACTTAGATTTAGCTTTGAAAAAAAAAAAAAAAAAAAAAAAAAAAAAAAAAAAGCACTCTGCGTCAGACGTTTCAGGGCGTGTGCGTAACTGACCACGTAACAAAAGCAGAACACGTGACATTGTTTTGGTTCCGTGTTTTACGCTTCTCCACGCTTCTGCTTCAGATGCTCACTTACGCACGGGTGGAAAGCTCACAATGTCTGACCTCTGCGCTGTAGTCTTTATAAACATCTTGTTCTTATTTCTGTCCTCTGCCTCTCAGCCCAATTTCGTGCTCCTGTTCGCCGATGATCTGGGCTACGGGGACTTGGGCTGTTACGGACATCCGACTTCCCTGACACCGAACCTGGACAGGCTAGCGGCGGGTGGGCTGCGCTTCACCGACTTTTACTGCACCAGTCCGGTGTGCAGTCCCTCCAGGTGAGCGCCCTTGGACGGGGGTCTGTTCTGTAATTTGCTTAAAGTGAAGGCGCTAAACCAGCCATTAAACATCAAGTCCAGCTTTGGTTAAGGTAACATTATTGCTGTCTATATATAAAACAATCAAAAGTTTGGACACATCTCTCTCTGTTTTGTCTCTATATGAATACTACTTTCTACATTTAATATACATACATTTAACAACCATACGAAATAAGATGTGTGGTTTTATGTAGCAATAAAAGTTAAATAACACTACTATTTCTTTTTATATTTTATAACTAATTAAAATCTTCAAATTACCCACCTTTTGCTTTCTTGAAAAATATTTAGGGTCATTCCACTCCACATGTCCGAATGTCCCAGCTCGACCATGTCATATTTGACTGGAAAAATTAAATCAGAGTGTTTTCGTAGCTTCTGAAAGTGCTTTCATAATCCACGAATGCTATGCATGTATGCTGAACACCATCACAAATTCTGGATATGTTAAAAACAGACATCTAGTCTTTCTAAAACTTTTTTTATTTTATGTTGGTGAGTGGTGTCATTTTTTTGGTATACATGGTTAAGATGGCACAGAATTTCTTTTTTCCATTTTTAACACTTAATATCTTCTAGAGCGTTCATCACAGAGGGTCAGTTTTAAAATACAAAGTACACAGCATGTGTGGGAAGGTGTATGTTCAATATCAAACCTCTGTCTTTGAAGTTGCACTTTCCACAGTCCTTCAAATATGCCCTTATATATTTGAAGAGTAGAATTTTCTAGCAAATTCAAGCCCTCAGAAATCTGTGATAAATGAATCAAAAGCACATGTGTAAAAGTCCGTATTCTACAAGTACATTTGCCAAATTTTAACCCTTGAAAATTTTAAGGACTTACCTTCAATAGTTATTTAGATGCAACAGTCTGAAAGAGGCAGAGAAAACTCTGCTCAAATATTTTTTTAATGATAAAACTATAAGGAGTTGGGAGCTAAAATTTGGAACTTTTCCTATGGGGAAGTGTGAGAACCTCCTAGAATTTTTTTCAGTCAAATCTGAGATGGTCGAGCGGGGGCATTCGGATATTTGGCATGGAATGATCCTTTAATACAGTTATTTACATCAACAGAACAAGCGAATATGTGAAAAGCAACAGCCAGGGCTGTTGACTGTTATGCATGTTACATAATGATGATACAGATGAATATGGTTAATATTTCTCCACTGCTTAGAGATAATAATATAAGATTTTGATAATTACTCTAGTGTCTATATTTGTGGTTCAACTCGGATAGACAACATTGTGAGGACTCTTCACCATTCAAATGATAGGATAGGTAGTTTTAAACTGTTGATTGCTGTAGCAACTATCTAGATTTTTTATGGTTTTGAAACCCATGAATACCACTGTTTAAAAAGAACAGCTAGTTTCGTATCAAATATAGCTCAATGTATAATTTAACTTATTGTAATATAATAAAAAAAATCACTCTCAAACATATTCAACATGGATGGGACTAGAACTTGTGCTGCAAGATAAGATAAATATAAGATAAACCATCAATTATTTCGGAGCAGTGCTACAGTTTTTGTTGCTTTTTAGAGGAAGGAAACTTGTATTGTTTTGTTCTTGTTGACCAAATATCATATTGTCACATTGACTGATGTTTTTCATCCGCAGGTCATCTTTGCTGACGGGCCGTTATCAGACCCGTACAGGCATCTACCCAGGAGTGTTGTACCCGGACTCTATCGGGGGTCTGCCACTGAACGAGACCACCATCGCGGAGGTGCTAAAGCCTCTGGGCTATGCCACTGCAGCTGTGGGGAAGTGGCATCTGGGCTATGGAGCCAATGGGACCTATCTCCCAACCAACCAGGGCTTTGACGAGTACCTGGGGATTCCCTATTCCCATGACATGGTATGTGGAGCTATGCAAACAAGATATTAAATAAGGCTGAATGATTAAAAAAAAAAAAAAAAAAAAAAAAGATGTACTCATACTGGCAAGTATGGATATTTAAATAGGAGGTATTACACTTCTATGGGGTATTAATTGTTTTGTGTCATGCTTTTGTAAATCTATGAAAAATTGTAGAGTGGGGTTGAGCATTGAACAGAATCTCACAGCTAACTGTAAGAAGGGTTTGATTAGTGCTCGGGATAGATTGCAGGATTGTTCAAACATGCATGGATAACATCTAAAATCTCCAAACTCTCTTTAAACTCTTTAAACAGGTCCAGGCGCATTCATATTTGAGAAAACACTGAATTATTATTGGGGTTCAGGGCGATAAAATGTGTATCCATTTGCACATACATTGTCCTTTGTCCCAGACATAACACATGAACTAGATAATATATATCTTTCGATTGGTAAAAATTCCCCAAAATGTTGCTTATAAACAGGAAGCTGAAACGCATGAACATCTCATTATTGGTGTTGCAATAATGGCTAATAAAGTAATCCATTTCACAAGAGGCTACATAAATCGCAGTAGAGGACAGACTGTTCTTCCTTACTAAACTGTTAATCCCAAATTTACCCTTGTTTTTATAGTGTCAAATGTATATTAAATTTTGAAATCATGTAACAAAAATAACATTTTGTTTCATATTGCACTACTTTCAAGTACAATGGCTAGGGGATATTTGCAAAGGATAACAGTTGAACCCGATTGCAGTTGGAAATTTGAACTTTGATTTTCTTTCATTATTCAGCCATAATTTTTTAAATGCTTTTTCAATTATAGCACGTTTTAGTAACTATCCAACACTGTTCCCCAGGGCCCATGTAAAAACCTGACCTGCTTCCCTCCAGATGTGAAGTGTTTTGGGCTGTGCGATGTTGGCACGGTAACTGTCCCACTAATGAGGAATGACAAGATCATACAGCAACCAGCCAACTTTCTGGAACTGGAGAAGGCTTACAGCAACTTTGCAACTAATTTCATTCTGACTTCTGCCCAGAAGCAACAGCCCTTCTTCCTCTACTATCCAACCCATGTAAGTTACAGGTGGAATTATTAATACTTCAATTAGGTATTAATTTCTAACACATAACATATTTAGATCACCATACCTTTTAATGTTTATAGTTTTATTTAATAATTGATATAATGTTTACTTGTGTTTTTCATGGTTTGAGTCTCCCCTCCCCTTTGCACTCTGTACTAACTCCCAGTTCAGAGCGCTATCACAACACAATCGGTATGCATTCTGTTAATGAAACTACACTACACTACACTACTACTACACATCAAGTTTATCAAGTTGTATTGCATTCTCTTGTATTATACTTTTGTATATTTAAAACTGCAGTGCAGAAGCATGGATGACCTGAGCCGAGTCTTGGACAGGATTATACTGCTAGCCATATGGTGGTTTCGAATAGAGCCTAGGAGAGGTTGCTAGGTTATTCAAACATGCATGGATAACATAACCACTTCCGGCATGTTTTTGATGAGGGAACAGCATTTTAACATGATAGAAAGCTTCTAAAAGTGAATTTTGCACAATACTCTCTTTCATAATGACCATGTTGACTGAGCTCTGATCTTGCCTTGTCTTCCTCCTAGCACACACACTACCCTCAGTATGCGGGCCAAAGAGCTGCTTGGAGAACTTCAAGAGGTCCATTTGGAGATTCTCTGGCTGAATTTGATGACACTGTAGGAGACATCATGGCCGCTCTGGAGAAAGCAGGCGTCATCAACAATACACTCGTCTTTTTTACGTCTGACAATGGGTTTGTGTCTGATTTAATTAGATAATAAAATTTCATGGTTAATTTTATTAGTTACTTCATCAACTGCACTTAAGACTGCAGGCATGTTTGAGTACTTTTCACATGTTTTCTAAAGATCTGATTACTGTTACTGGAATAATCCCTAAAAATAATAAGATAAATACATTATGGCAACATCTCATACCCCAAGCAAGCTCTACCCCAAGTAGAAGGGCACAGGTTTTATTTCCAGTATTGACTTTCTGTGGAGTTTCCATGTTCTCACTTTGTTTGAGTGGGTTTCTTCTGGGTACTGCAATTTGTCCATCAAACCAATACATGCACAATATAGTCTTATTCTCCTGACCAAGATCTGGTGAAGGTTACTTGAGGAAATTTTTTTTCACTGGCACAAAGCTCACCTACTTCATATCTTATTTATAATCTCTTTTATCTGACCTAATAACAACAGGTTTATCTAGTCCAACTATGGGACATATGTGTATGTCATGATCAAGGTCAGGGTCAAGATCAAAGTTTATTTATATAGCACATTTAAATACAGACAGTGCTGCCCCAAAGTGCTGCCCAGATCATGATGAGATGTAAAATGATGGTTAGGAGACAGGTAGGGCTTAACCTTCCCCAAAAGTCTGAGCTGGTATGTGCAAATTAAGCATCATGTCTTTTACAATTAATGTTGTTTGCCCTTTAATTTTAGGCCTGAGTTAATGCGAATGTCGAAAGGAGGTAACGCTGGCCTCCTAAAATGTGGTAAAGGCACCACATATGAGGGAGGCATGAGAGAACCTGCTATTGCCTATTGGTCTGGAACTATAAAGCCTGGTTAGTATTGTATTAAGCATGTGATGTAATGCAAATCCATATTCAAATATTATAATATAAGTAAATATTACACATTTTAGTTTTACAGTTATTAAACAGCGGAAATTTATAGGCAGCATTCATATTTTATAATTTGATGATGCCAGTGGTAGGTGCAACTCTATGGGAGATTCACAGTTTTTATAAGAAATATCCAAAATTGAAATCCACACCTACAGTATTAATCTCATAGTTTGAAGTCTTTTGGCTGACAACAAACACTCTATTGGCATTGAATAATGGCACCACTTTTGAAAGCTATTGTGAAAAAAATAATTTCACTTTTGTGTAGAGAAGATGTTGAACTTTGTGTCAGTTGTTCATGTGGGTAGGCCCAATAAAGGCCAGTTCAGGGAGCCAAGCAGGCGAACAGTTTAGACTGTGGCCATGGTAACCTAACTATAGATAGTGAAATGGTAATGAAGGGAGCTGAAGTTGATGGAACTGTAAAGTTCAAGAATAATAAACTTTTACTATTACAAAGAAGAGCCAAAACCTCAGCATCAGACATGGCCAAGCTTTGATGATGTGATCAGAGGGTAAACTAACAGACCCAGATATTTTAATTAGTCACAAACCAGTTAAAAATGTCTACAATCTGACAAATTCCACCATAGAAATCTGACCTGTCCTCCAGGTCAGTTTTAAACAATAGGGAATCTATAATGTTGTGATGTCACCTAAACCCAGCCTATAACTTTATAAACATGTTCTGTATTTCAGGTGTGACTCATCAGTTGGGCAGCATTTTGGACATCCTGCCAACCTTTGCCAGCCTGGCTAGGGCCAAACTTCCCTCTGTGATACTGGATGGGGTAGATTTGACAGACCTTCTATTTCATCAAGGAAAGGTGCAGGAAATATACTTTATTATTTCATAAGATTTGTATGATTTTTCGTTACATAGAAGTACTGTGCATTGTTCACTGAACATATGTGTTTATTCATGTATTTATTAAGGATAGACAGTTTGTTAAACCAATCCAATATGTAAAAAAAATAATAAAAAATTATCTATAGTTCTATGTAAAAGCCACACAACATGTAGCATAAGTTGGTTACAATTACAACAGCCAGCTAAGTAAAAGCCAGCAATAGGCAGTTAGCACAAAAACATTGTTTAAAATTTTATCTGACAATATACATTTATATAATTTTAATAAAAAAAGATTAAATCATCAAAACAAAAGTGGCATAACGAAATAAAAATAAATAAATAAAACCTAAAAAACAAAGACCACATTCTCCACCAGTTTGATCATCTTAAAGCCAGCATGTTTATTTCATATATTTAGGCTTTGGTTCTTGTTTGCAGAGTGCTCGTGAGATGATGATGTTCTACCCCACAGACCCCAGTGAGAAGTATGGCCTTTTTGCTGTGCGGTATAAGAAATACAAGGCTCACTTCTACACAAGAGGTAGGCTGCTTAACCCTAAACTATATAGCCTTGTTAAAATTTCATAAACAAATACCGGCCATACCAGCTTGTCGAAGACTGACCCCGTCAGATCTCAGAAGCTCAGCAGGGCCGGGCTTTGGATGGGAGACTGCTGGGAAAATCAGGTGCCACAGTGGGGCGCCAGTCACAAAAAAACTGTCATTGTGTCCTTAGGCAAGACACCTCACCCACATTGCCTACTACGAAAGTGGTGTGTGAGTGTTGGTGGTGGACGGAGGGACCGATGGCACAGATTAGCAGCCTTGCTTCCGTCAGTCTGCCCCAGGGCAGCTGTGGCTACACTAGTAGCTTACCTCCACAGTGTGGAGTGAATGAATAATGCTCTGTGAAGTGTCTTTGAGTGTCCAGAAAAGCGCTATATGAAATTGATGCATTATTAAATAATTTCTGAACGTTGGCACAGAGACAAAAGTGAAGTTTATGAATGCAATTTCAGTGAGGAAATTGGAATTAGTCATGGAATAAAATGTGAAAAAGGAAGTTTGTTTTGGCAAATTATAACCTTGGTTGGAAAACATTTACAGATGCATTTTACATTATTTATTTTTATTTTATGTTATTTGTGTATACACTTTCACACATTTTAGCTAAGGCTAAATTTTTATTTTTAGGCTTTACTGGGGTAAATGTTGAGCCCACAATTATCTAAAGAGATGCTACTGTTATACTAAAGTACAATTTGGAGTTTTGAAAATAATACTCTGAATAGTACTCTAAATAGCCTGCTTCTCTATTTATAAGTTCTAGCTGGCTTTTCCAGATGGAAAATTCAAAATTGTACTTTTTAATGTTTATTTATTTATGTATTATTTTATTGAGTTATAAAGACTTAAAACCGTTAGCATTTAGATGTGATGTCAGTTAATCTTTGAAAATGCACTGTAATTTTGAACAGCATTTTAGCATTTTAAAGAGTTTGTTTATGGATTTCAGTTTCCTATATGCAACATTTTGAACATGTTTCCACATTCAAAAGAATTTTAAATAGAAGTTTTAAATAGTTAATCACTGTGGCAACCGTCAAAATTTTTCCTCATTCTGAAACCTATGTATAGCAAATAATCAAATTAAATACATGAAAAATACTACATCTTTTCCCCAGGTGCTGCTCACAGCGGTACCACACCAGATGCCGACTGCCCCGTATTCGCTGTTCTGAAGTACCACGACCCTCCTCTGCTCTTTAACCTGGAGATGGACCCCTCTGAGTTCTACCCCCTGTCCCTGTCTGGTGAACCAGAGCTGCAAGATGTGCTAGAGAAGATCAAGCAGGTGAAAGCAGAGTTTGAAGCCACCATGGTGTTTGCCCAGAGTGAGATATCAAAGGGAGGGGACCGCAACCTAGTGCCGTGCTGTAACCCAGAATGTAGTCCAAAACCAAGCTGTTGCAGTTGCTAAGAAAATTGTTTGGTTTTTTTTGTTTTTTTTTATTGGTTGAACTCAAGGAAAGACTTGATTTTCTTTTTAATCTGCTTTTTAAACTCACATTGACTGATTGATTGATTAATTTATTTTAGTCACAGGTACAGTATATTCTGACTTTATTCCACAGTCAGTCATATTTAACATGCACAGTCAGAAAACATGTAGGCTGACACTTGAGCTTATTATGCCTACCCTGTATTCTTTTGCCATAGCATCATCTTAAGACCAGTTCATATTCATAAACACAGCAAGAGGAAACAAACAAGGCCAGTAACAGTACAACAAAGTACTTTAACACAAACTAAGTATTCATAATGTCTACCCAGAGTTAAACATTTAAATTTCTTTTTAAAGTGAAAGAGTGGTAAGCTATTTTAGGTCTTCTGTACAATTGTTTCAGAGGTCCACTCCTTTAACAGATATACAAAATTTCATAATGTTTGTTCAGATTTTCTTTTTGATAAACATGGCCGTACCTCTGAACTTATATTGGCTATTTCAGATTTTAAACATTTTGTAATGATTTTGACAATCATTTCTCATCATTCTAAGGTAGTACATGTTTTAACAGCATTATTTGACTAAAATAGTATTTGCAACAAGTAAAGGATAAAGAAACCTGACTTTTAACTTTTTGTATGAAGTAGCTAGAGGAATGAAATGGGAGCAGGGCTTTGTAAACCCTGTAAATTACAGATTTGTATTATAAAAATGCACTAGCCTACTGTACTGTATCTGATACACTGTAAATTTTTACTTGTCAATTAAATTTTTAATCATAGTTTCAGAACCACAACTCCAGTGCTAGTAAAAAAAAAATCACTATGTATAACTGTAAAATTGTTGTGTGAATAATGCTGCTAATGTTTAATTGTGGTTTATGTTTTGTAATTTTACAACTTCTTTGCAATAAAATGGCAATTTTAAGGAATAGATGTTTGTCAGTAAGATCATAAAGGCACAGACAGTATGAAACATTTTGGAGGTGGCATGTCACTTGCATGATTATGTGGAAAAAGAAAGTGTAAATCATACTTTGGAACATTCTCCATGGCGACAGATAAGTTCTATGCCATACTGTGTTATGTTATAGCCAAAGGAACAACATTTCCATGGAAAAAAGCCCCCCTTTAGGTTAAATAAGAGTCAGGTTAGTGGAGATGCAAGCTCACTCAGTAAGGATGCATGTTTGTCAGTGCAAAAAATTAACAAAATAAATTTTTGAAGAAAAGAAAAAGGGAAAAAATATTTTGGGCCAAGTCCAATAATATGTCAAACATTGCTTTGCAGCATTTGACTGAACAAACAAGTGATAAAATTACCTGCAAAATAAATAAATAAAAATACACCTGTGGAGAATACGTGACGTTACACCTGCACTCTGCTCACGTGACACCAAGAGGAAGTAGAAAACGTGCATAATGATAACATCTTTTGCAAAATGATTGATAGGAAAATCTCCAAACTTGTCTTACGCGCACAATAATGAGGTCACTCAAACAAACTCAAATAATCTCAAATAAACTCAAATAAAAATCCTCCATAGTGGGTTTAAGGAAGGTTCTCACGTGGTTATAATGAAAGCGAATGCAGCCAAACTAGTTCTGTGCCCACTTCCCCTGTCTATACTTGCGCTATGCGGCTTTCTACTCTGTACACTTGTTTGATAACCAGGTGAAACAATGGTGAACGTAATAACAGTCTTTTTGAGCGTCTTATTTCTGTGTTTGAGTTCCGCAGCACCGCCAAACTTTGTCGTTTTCTTCGCGGATGATCTTGGGTTCGGGGATCTGGGTTGTTACGGGCACCCCTCCTCCGTGACTCCGAACCTGGACAAGCTGGCGAAGGGAGGACTGCGCTTCAGCGACTTCTACGTCACTGTAGGTGGCTGCAGCCCGTCCAGGTGAGCGGAGACTTTGTGCATTATGTTTAGGACAGACAAATGCTAAAGTAAAATGTTTAGCTTGGACTTTATATAATTGCATTGCACCTGTCAGGAGGATGCGTCGGCCCCAAACACTCGATGAACCACATTTAAGATAATTTAGAATTCAGAAAATATCCAAAACTATAACAAGAATGACCCATGGTACACATCGCACCTTCACATTTTTTCTAGGTAAAGGTCCTATATTACGCAAATAATTCACTCGTGAGCTTTAAGCCAGCTCCAGGTATGTTTCTGATGAGCAAACAACCTTATATCACGAGACATTTCAGCCCATGAATACACCTGTTTGCCAGTAACAGCCATGTATCAAGCTAGACCTGTTTGAACCATCTGTTCACACAATCAATAGGTTAATCCATGTGCTTTACTTTTAGGGTCAGAGGTGGGAGGCAACTTAAGCCTACTGAAACATTTATAATATCTCATTTTGTTGTTTTTGAACTTTTAAGTCCATTCGCATTTTGTGCAATTCTTGAATGTGAAATTACAACACTGACTTGCACATTTCTTATGGATTGCCATTTCTGATGGACTGACAAATTGAGGCTGCCAATCTGCACCATGGGCCCCTCCGACCACCACCAACACTCTACGCTCACACCACTTTGATACTAGGCAATGTGCTAGAAGTGTCTTGCCTAAGGACACAACACCAGCTTTTTGCTACTAGCACCCCACTGTTATACTTGATTTTCGCAGCGGTCTCCCATTCAAGTAATAACTAGCCCTGACCATCCTTAGTTAGGCTTTGACTAGGAGGTTTGGCCACCACATTATAACATAGATCAGAAAACGGTAAGTTATGATGCCCTTTAAACATAACATTGGTTGTGTTCATTATTTCCAAATTATTTTTCTTTCCCATCCACAGAGCTGCTTTACTGACTGGCCGATATGAGACGCGCTCGGGGATCTATCCTGGGGTCCTGTACCCAGGCTCCATTGGAGGTCTTCCTCTTAATGAGACCACCATTGCTGCCATGTTAAAACCGCTGGGATATGCCACAGCCGCAATCGGGAAGTGGCATCTGGGATTAGGGACCAACGGAACGTACCTGCCCACCAACCATGGATTTGACCATTTCCTTGGGATCCCATACTCCCATGATCAGGTCAGCATGTTTATTCAAGCAGACATCATATTATTAGGCAAAGAAACTGATTCTAAGGAACTTAATTCTTTCCTTTATTGTTGTTCTGCATGTGTTAGTGAAAGACGGCAATAAAGTTTTGCCATTTTCTATATATAAAAACAAATGAATATGCCTTTACATTTTTATTTCAATAACATAAACAAGACAGAGGCATCAGTCTCATTTAACAGAAAATAGTTCAAATTATTCTCTCCGCCTATTAATTTACTATATAATAACAATTATTCTGTTTTGTTTTGATTTTTTTTTTTTTTTTTTTTTTTATGTAAGAGCTTTTAAATGTCATACAGCTAACCTCAGTGTCCACAGATATAAGATATCAATCAAATATAGCTTTAGATTTATTCTTAATTACAAAAACATTGTACATTAATTATGTTACAATTTGGTCTTTTGCATCTCAAGATGATTACCCAATCAGAAAGCAGAATGAGCCTCTTATGAGTCTCTCATTTGGATCAATGCTGGATTCCACAACTTAAAATAACTCTTGGATCAATTTTCTCTTCCTGAACCCAGCATCTGCAGCCAGTCAGTGCTAGTACAACCTCTGCAGCTCAGTGAGTGAATTTGGAGGTTCTGAGCTTTCACATGAGGCCTGGCCTGTCCGTGTACTGAGATGAGAAAAAACTATGTGCCCTCTATATGCAGGTAGAGGCACTGGCAGCCCAGTTTCAGCTGTGATTGTAGTACATTTTTAAAACAAGAAGAACACAGGGTACATACAATTCCTTTAATATACAGTAAATTTTGCCATTTTTTGTAAAAAAAAAAAAAAAAAGAGTACTGTTTTAGTCATGTTAATTAAGTCCATGTTTCTTACACCATGTCCATTTGTAACACATATTTTTGTTGACATAACAGTTGTGTAATTCCTTCCAGGGCCCGTGTGCAAACCTGACCTGCTTCCCTCCGGACGTGAAGTGTTTTGGACAGTGTGATACTGGAGTCGTAACTGTCCCACTGATGAAGAACGACAAGATTATACAGCAACCAGCCAACTTCCTGGAGCTGGAGAAGGCTTACAGCAACTTTGCAACTAATTTCATTCTGACCTCAGCCCAGAAGCAACAGCCCTTCTTCCTCTACTATCCATCCCATGTAAGCAAGACTACAGTGAATATTATCTTACTATTCTATTTAACACTACACTAGTGTTGTCAAAACTATCGAAAATATGAATCAGTACCAAAAACTAGATACTCATTTGAGCAAATATCAATACTAATACCCCCTACTCAGTACCCCTTTCACAGGACAGAAATGAACCTTTACTGAATAACTTTAGAAAGATCTTGAGCTGTATCAGAACAAGTAGAAGAGCATATAGGCTAGTATACAACCCAATCTATGACTGAAGGAGTACAGAAATATAATGGTACCATAATAATATAAAAGAAAGTACTACGATTTAAATGACATTCTGTTGTCTAAAGAAACAGTGTTTTTTATTATCATTGTGATATCAGTATTGAGAATCAAGTCTATTCATTAGTATAGAAATCAAGTTTTTTAGAGAGAGAGATCATTTATTGATCCCAAGGTAAATGTTTCACACAACAGTACTCAACACTTAATTTTATCTTAATTCTGTACAAAAGAAATATTTACTCTTTGTAGTATATCTGTGTATTTATGTTCTCTATGCATGTTCTATGCTTTACTGTTCTAAATATTCATTCATTCAATTCAGTCTACCTTATATTAAAATTATCAAGTACTTTGATTACATTGTACTTGATATCCTACAACTACTACTTTACTGACTTAGGTGTCGGTTAGGTGAGTTTCGTTAACATATTACAAGTTGTTACGCAGTAAAACATGTTATAATTTTTGAGATGGGTACAATGTACCAAGGGAGGCTAGTATTTAGATCATAGTACTTGCTTTAAAACTGCCCAGTAATGTCAACAATAAACGGAGGAGAAAACTGAAATAGGAGTGCTACACTAATCAACCATTACCTGCGTTTGAACAAGTTAAAGATACATAATAAGGGTACATTCACAGTTGTCCTTGTTTGGTCCTGGTTTGTGCCCAGTCCTTATGTAGACCTGTTTTAGTCCTGTTCAGTTATAAATAGACTATAAATTCGAAGTAATGCTGGACTAGACCAAGTTTAAAGCAGAACTAGAAAAGGACCAAACCAAGTCTACATCTAGATTAAACTAACTCAAACAGCTTTGTCCCAATTTTGACACGGTTTAAGACGCTATGGAAATATAGAAGGTTAACTTTCAATATTACTGTACCTATAGTAAATATAGTAATATTTGCTAAATGCTGACCTTTCAAATTGTCTCATACTTTGATTTAAATTACATTCTGACAGCAATAGAAATCTGATAGTTGCTTTTTTCCCTATAGCACACACATTACCCCCAGTATGCCGGCATGAGGGCAGCAGGGAGGACTTCCAGAGGTCCTTTTGGAGATGCTCTGCTAGAGTTTGATGACACCATCGGAGACATTATGGCCACCCTGGACAAGACCGGGGTCCTCAACAACACTTTGGTCCTCTTCTCCGCAGACAACGGGTCTGTAGTTCTTCTTACTCTAACCCTAAACCCAACCCTAATCCTAAGTATGTTTTGTTGTATTTATCATAGTCCAATGCTAGCAGCATGCAGTACTGAGAATTAGAATGTCAGAAATGGATTGATCTTACCACTCACTACAATTATGAAAATGTGACAGCATGGTAGAAATAATTTTAGAAGAATAATACAAATGTAAGTTTATGTATTTAAATGTATTCTATCAAAATTACCTTTTTAAGACTGGTAATCTGCTAGTATTTGACTGTGGGAACAAAAGTGAATTAGGGATTTTATTTAGGGCTTGGAGATATCCAAAAGAAATATAAAATTTTGTCCACATTTGATTGATCATGAAATGTAAAATTTGTTTAGGCAAAGTCTAAACATTGTTCCAAAGTACATGCATTAAAAAGGGACTGGCTATAGACATAGTCACAATAATCCTAACAATCTTTAAAAATGAATTATCTACTGTATAGCCCTCTCTTGTCAAGTTTTGTATTGTGCATTCCTTTTAGAATATATATTAAAAAAAAATCTAAAAACAAAACAAGCAGTATTAGTTATCATGAAAACTATTACAGTGGTTTTTTTTTTTTGTTCTAGACCTGAGCTGTTACGGAGGTCTCGTGGAGGTACGGCTGGTCTTCTGAAATGTGGTAAGGCGACGACATATGAAGGAGGGGTGAGAGAGCCTGCCATCGCCTACTGGCTTGGAAGAATCCAGCCTGGTTAGTATAGTGTGCTATTATACTGTTTTAAAAGGGCTCACAATCTAATGGCTGATAAGTGTTTTTTTTTTTTTTTTGGTAACTTTAGAACTTTAAGAGTTTGAATTGACTTTTTACAAAGGAAATAGCAAACGTCAAAACACAGCAGTTCAGATATATTGTATAAGCAGCTCAAAATATGTTCGCTGATTACTGTTTGAAAGCATGTTTCTGTTCGATAATCAGGATGCATGCTAGTTGTTGTTACTTTTACCACCACAACAAAGCTCTGCTCTGCTCTCTGAGAGCTGTGAAAAGTGATTATAAACTCATCATGGTTAATGTTTAGGATGCTCAGAACTAGCTTTGGTTTTCACATTTTAAGATGATAAAAATTAGAGTGCCTTTAAGTTGGTGTTTCAGAGCAATATTTTCAAGCCATTCATCCACAGAAGCTAACGGCACAGGATATGATAACTTATATTTATTCATGTTACGTTGTCTTTTGTCAGGTGTTACTCATGAACTGGCCAGCACTCTGGACATCCTGCCAACTATGGCCAAACTGTCAGGAGCCACACTGCCACCTGTGGTTTTGGATGGAGTGGACATGACAGACATCCTCCTTCGTCATGGCAAGGTACTGATGTCTTTAAAAAAAACATGCAGTAAAACTGCATGTTTTTTGTGAAGGCTAAACTAGCTTTTATATTTGGTTTGCAGAGTAAAAGGGAGGTGATGATGTTCTGGTCCTTAAACCCAAGTAAGAAGCGTGGCCTCTTTGCGTTAAGGCTGAGGAAATACAAGGCTTACTTCTATACACAAGGTACACTTCTTTTTACTGTTTCATCAGCTGATGTTATGTGGTAGTGCCTTTACTGTGTGTCCATAAATCTTTAGTGAAGTTGCTCTTTGGTTTATTGAACTGCTTAAATTCCCTTCATATCAAAGTATCTTGTTGAAAGCCTAGACTGTCACTCCTGTCCACGGACCATCAGCTAGCAACAATGATATTCTATAAACCATCTTAAACCATAAATAATACAGTGACTCATCATCACCTGCAGCTTGATACTCCAACCACCATGTTGGCACACCATTTAACATTTCTTGTGGAGTATCTACGACCTGCTTGTCTCTAGAGACTTTATTGCTGGAATGTTGCAAAGTCTGGCATTAAATTTATCTATCTTGTTTTTATTTAGTTATGGGTTTTTATTACAAATATATACCTGAAGGATCCCATTAACTTATGTTTTTACTTCACTTTTGTCTGCCTGTCCACACAAACACTAAAACATAAGTCATAAACCTAATACAGACCACTCTCTACTGACTAAGCATTGTTTTGTACCAGGTTCTGTCAAAAGCAGCACCGTACCGGACCCTGACTGCGTTGCCCCTCTTCAGTTCCATGACCCTCCTCTTCTGATTGACCTGGAGAGTGACCCGTCAGAGCACTACCCCCTCTCACTGAAGGAACGCCCTGATCTCCAACAGGTTCTGGATGAGATCATGAAGGTCAAGGCCAGTCTGGAGGCCTCCATGGAGTTTGGAGAGAGCCAGATAGGAAAGGGACTTAACCCAAGCCTAGAGCCCTGTTGCAATCCAGAGTGTAGCCCCAAACCAAGCTGCTGCCAGTGTCTGTAACTATACACGTTTTGGTAAGGGCATGATAATATCTACATATGTTTAGCTGAAGATGTTTTATATTTTTAAAGGGTTATGCTAAATTGACTTTTCAGGGCTTTTCAGAACCATTCTCATTTGCACAGTCAGTTGGTTTCAGAATATTTCATACATGTTCGAGTAATCTTTATTCTCCTGTATTCAAGATGCCATTGCTCTGAAAATTCTCATTTTCCAATATCCCCCTATAGACCACTACTACTCTGTACTTTGTTCTGAGCATTTTAGCTTCTTGACTGGTGATGTAGGATTCAACAGCGTTGCCTAGTCATTTTGGTACCAAAAAATAAAAAATAAAATTGACGCTATTGGATCCCTAGTCTGCAGGGTCTGGCAGCAGCAGTTATCAGTAGGAAGTAACCTGACTTTTTTTTTTTTTTTTTTTTTTAGTGAGTTTAGAGCAATACTGCAATTTAAAATCACCAAAATATAAAATAATGGTCCATGGGTATGGTGTCATAGATTACAACTATAAAGCAGACAAAAGCAGAATACATAATAGAATACTGAAGGAGTACATTAGTGAATAAATGTCCTCTGTCATTCTAAACTGACAAACTTTTTTGTTGTTTCATCATCAAAAACATACCTGGAATTGTGTTTTGTTTCAGTCACGTTTCAGTAATTCTGAATCTTGTATATTGTGAACTCCTGACCACTTGATGATGTCTTATTTGTATGTCCATATACCACCAGTTTTATTTCATCACTAAATTAACCTCAACTATACAACACTATCACATTCTAAAACATTCAGCTATTGTACATATTATTATTCATATTTGTTGTTTCTTTTATCAGTGAATCGGCTGGTGTTTTATGTGTATGTTAAATTATGCCGTTTAATTGTAGTATTGCACAGTATTATTTTAATGAAGAAAATGTGAAATGCTATAGCAAAGATGGAAGGTTGCTAAAGTTGTTAAAAACCTGAAGGAATGCATAATATAAGGTCTTATATGGCCTACACACTGCCTCTGTGAAATCTAATAAGACAATTTGTATGTGTTTTTAATCTTTGTTGCCATATGTTCTTCATATGTACAGGTATTGTTTGAATTATAACATCACACCTAATTTTTCTTTGAAATGTAAGACAAAATAAACAACACCCATGAAAAACCAAGTCCATGGAGTCTAAAAGCCGTTATGTAAGAATAATATAAGACTATGTGACTTTGCTTATGGAGGGCTTAAGTTACAGGTCAGATCTGTGGAGAGACAACCCCGCTCACAGTAAGAATTAGAACTGCAATGATTTTTCAAGTAGCCAACTAGTCAAATGATTTTTTTCTATTGTACACTGAGACTATTTAAATCAACCAATATCAAACAAATAAATTGAAATATGGATACTGAAGGCTTCTGAAGAGGGAATATTCAGAAACAAATAAATACAAATTAAGTGTATTCCTGATGAAAATGAAAATTATTACGGTAATGGTTGGAGTCCTTGTATCCATGTTTTTCAAGGTATTTTTGAACAACAGAAACAGTGGTATTTTATGCAAAATACTGAAGTTAGTGCTGTCCCTCATTTGTCCTGGAGTGGGTCAAGGTAGAGATGATTTCAACGGTGGTCATCTGGACATAGTTTTTGTGATCAGGCTAAGTCCAGCCCCAAAGGGAGGCCCAAAGGGAGGAATGAGACAGCCAGAACTTAATGGGGGCATAATGACCCATAATGCTGTTAGGAAGTAGCTAAATGATGGCAGGTCAGTTTCACACTAAAACTCTTCCCTTTGGGTCTGGACTTAATCAACTCAGGTTAGAATAAAGCCCAGTGCTTCAAGCCTGTTCCATCAAATTTAAAATGGCTTCAGGATGGTAGCATAAATGTCTTGGTCACTAAAACAATGTTCGGATGACCACTGCTGAAATAGTCTATTGATATCATGTGAGAGGTGCATTTCTATGGTTGAATGTTTATCCATTATCATGGTGACACAATGCACACAATAACAATATTAACAATAACAACCAAAAACTTTAGATTGTCTAAAAACTCAAGGAAACAACACAAATGATTGGATATCAGCTGCAAAGTATCAATACTATTATGGCATATTGTAGAACATTCCAGCTGGTTCAAATTATGAAATAGCATTACAATCATATATTAATGAATTAACACCACACACAGTAAGATAGATTTCAGACATCAAGCATATAATTTATTCAGAAGACCAAACCCATGACAAGGCAGAGTGATGTAACGCTTTTTTTATACTTTTTGTTTTAAACTTACAAGTCCTCGAGTCATTTTTTTTTTCAAAGATACAAGATAGGATATGTATGCTGTCTGTCACATACTCTTTAGCTCCTGGGTACAGTGGAGGAAGATTCTGTAAGAAGTTTTGTTACCAGTAATGTATGTGGTGTGGAGACTATGGGACCTGTCTTCAAAGTCTGCTCCTCTGTGCTGTAGCTTGGTGTGAAGTAAATTCAGAGGCAAAAACATGGCAGATAATTGTATGAACTGGTGAATGCACTGCAAAACTGAATATCTCAAAAATACATGGCTTCAATTCAAATATGTTTCTGTATTTGAGTCATTTTGAGTTTTGATTAGTTTCCATACACTTTTTTCTACTTTCAAGAAAAAGTAGCTATCCATGGACACAGGTAGGTCGCATAGCTAAAAATTATATTCAAGAAAGAGTAATGTCACTTCAAAATAATATTACTCAAGTAGAAGTACAAAGTAGTGATCCAAGAAATTACACAGAGTACAAAAGTATCTGGGAAAACTACTACTCAAGTAAGAGTTAAAGGTAACTGTCAGGATGTAACTGATTTATAATTTGAAGTTGATGTTATCGGAGGGGGACATTAAACAATGCACAAAATTTGTTCTTTCCAAAGATAGGGTAATAGTTTCTCGATAGCAGCTGCCTCAGTCACACTGTGCAGGTTGGTGAATGTAGAAAATCACATGACATAAAAACAAATATGTCCCAAATGTGCTGCTGTAGCCAATGTGAGTTTCAATGACAACACCTTTATAAAAAAAACAAAACAAAAAAAAACAACCAAACAAAAAAAGACATTCGTGAACTTACATTATTGCAAATCACAGACATTGGTGTTGTTTTATCATTCTTTAGCATGTCCTCATTGAAATGCCTTTTTAAATCCATGTACATATTGGTTTTAGTACAACATAAAAAGACAGCACACAATCTTGAGTCTAGATTCTAATAATATACATGATCTAATCGACAGCAACATTTGGATAACCTTCTGCTAAATCACTGTCCGAAAATGTCTTCGGTTTTGCGAAGATTGTGGATTGGGTTGGTATTTATGAATTGTATATTAAAAATTTGTTTTCTGTCCTGTTTCTTTTTTCCTTTATTGAAATCAACATGTTACAAATATGGAGGCTAGAGTAGTATTACTAAACCCAGAGCAGAACAGTCAAAGTATGTTGGTGTCTAAGCTAAGAGTATTATTAACTGGTTGTAAAGTTAAGTTGGATATTTTGTTGTATTGGCTCTCCAGTGTGAAATTCAGCAAGCAGTGCATCTTCAAAGTGGACAAAATTACAATGTTTCTAATATACAGACAGACTGACGATGACTGCTCGGTACAATCTCTAAAAAATGTCTGTTACACTGTTTGCCGTTAACCCTCTCTTCTCTGCTCCTGCAGGGTGGTACGTATCCCCTCCCACCTGCCCCTCCCCTGTCTGATGAGCCTCTATGCATACTCTCTATACATGTATTTACAACACACACACTACGTATTGTACGCGACACAGGGTAAGCTTAGACCAAGGACAGTTCACTTCTCTCTATGTTGTTCCGATGCCACTATCAGTCCGAATCAAAACAGCAGTTTGTCAATAATGAACAAATACATATGTACAGATCATTCCAGACCAGCCTCCAGGTTCTTTACTCACATTCAAGCTGTTTGCCATTCTCTTGGATATGTGTTCAGGTGTTAGTGTGTGCACATGTGCGGTAACCCTACTAGCCATGCATTGAAAAGTGAAACAGCAGTAGGTATATTGTAAATATTTGAAAATAAAACCCTTTAAAGAGCTGCTCAGCATCTTAGTTTTGTATAATAGAAAAGAGAACAGAAACAGGCATTCCGTCCATCCAGGCGATGGGCGTAAACAAAGAGAGGGGTGGGACTTGTCAGTCAAATGCCTAGCATATTGTATAGATGAACATCCCAGTCTCTGTGGGCAGATTCAACATAAGCCCTCACTGACGGCGCCCTCTGGTGGCAAACTTCATGATTGACAATCTGCAGAGGCATGGTGGTTGTCACGGCAATACTCTACTCCAGGTAGATGTCCTCTGTTGGGCAGGCGTACTCCAGGTGCTCCTGGTAGTATTCCTGGAAGGCCCGTCTGCAAAGGTACAGGGACACAATAAATACACTCTCAATATGCCAGTTTTATTAAGCCATTACATGCATATACCGTACTTCTTCCGTACTGTGTTTGGGCATGATTTTGATATAAGTGTCTAGCTTTAGATTAATTCAATCAAATATTCATTCCTTGTAAACATCTTTATTCTTACTTAAATTTTCTTGCATGCACTTAGGTCTTGGCCATTAATTTAATCTGAACTGAGATTAAAGACAGGCTTGCAAGTTTCTTAGCACTCACCCAACACACTCTGCTACAGGTCGCATGGACTCCTGGGACACAAAGACGTGGCAGGCGAAACGGTTGAGCATGGGGTGCTTAGTGATGAAGCCAAAGTAGCTGTGGAGAGGCACATACAATCACATACAATGACACTACAGCCACATGGTACAGATCTATAAGCACTACCGCTCCAGTGCTCAGTCTTACCAGTTATTCCTGGGATGGCACCCGCAAAATGAAATGTTCTTCATTTGGAAGAAGTGACTACATCTGTCAAACTGGGGACAAAGCAAAGAAGCAGCAAGGACAGTTCAAGTGAGGTAAACTCAATGAAAGTTTTACATTTGGAACATTAGTTACATCAGATACTAGAAGTTAATTTGATATATTTCTCTGTACCTCATTGAACGTGTCATATTCATCCTCCAGGCTCATGATGAGCTTGACTCCCTGTAGACTGATCTCCAGCTCACACAGAGAGGGCGGGCGCACGTGTACTGTTCTTTTCCTCGACATTGCAATCTAAAAGATAAGGATGCTAGGTTTTACAATGATCATATAAATGTTAAAAAAGAAACAATCTCTCCAGATTCCATTGTCCAAAATATGATTCCATTTATAATACAAAATAAAATATATACAGTCACATTATGTGCTAATTGTGATATATATGTCATACACAACATAAATTATTTGTTAGTTTGTTAAGTATTTGTAAAATAATATATGTGATCTCATTTTGTCATGTGACAATTGTACAACCACATTCTTTCTCACAATGTTATAATAATAACTAAAAAAAACTGTTTAACATTCCTACCTTTTGCATTGCTGCACACAAAATCCCATTTCCTTGATGATAAGGTACTTCGACTGACCCCAAGAACTGAACACAGAACGTCTCCATCCACGCTGGGTTCCTCTTCATCCCTACACACATACATACATTGTGTTATCTTATCACACCACTCATGTATCAGACCTTAAAATCCCACGCACCAAGCAGCTCTTTGGATGCCCCCATGACCTCTGTGGCATAGAAGGCTGGGAAGATACCCCTCTCCCCTGTGCGCATATTGTAGCCTCTATACCAGTAGTCATCTTCCTCTTCCTCCACAAATAATGGGTCATCCACATCTAGCTCCAGCTCATCTGCATGTCTGGGGATGAACCTGCAGAGGGCGCCAGAGCACACAGATTGTTCAGCATGCATAAGCCTATTATTTGTCTGTGAGAAGAAAGCATGTGTCTGGTGTCGGGTGACTCCCATGGGCTTGGTGCTGAGAGAAGAGGAGATGAGAAACGCTGCAAGATGGTGGGTGGGTTTTTAGTGGAGACAAAGAAAGTCTAATGATGAGGAGCTAAGACTTGTGTATTGTTTAAACTGTCTACAAGAACAATATATATCATAGGGCTGTCAAAAGTATTGAAAACTATATACTAATCAGTACTAAAAACTAGTATCAAAACTAGATACTCATTTGAGCAAGTATTGTTACTAAAACGTCACATCAATAGGACAGAAATTTACCTTTCCTGAATAGCTTTAGAAAGAGCTTGAGCTGTATCAGAGCTAGTATAAAACCACATATACCTGGACAACAGAAGGATTACACAGGTATAAAACTGCCTAGTAATATAAAAGAAAGTACAATTATTTAATGTTGAAAATAACATTCTATTGTAAACAAAACAAAACAAAACAAAAAACTTTTATATTTCACATAAAACATTAATGCAGGAACACTGGAGAATGAAGAAATATTCTGTACCTTTATGGCATTTCCATTAAAAACAGAAATGTATAATTACAAGGTTCATCACCCTGCTATATTTATCCAAACACATATAATAAGGGTTATTGTGCATGCCCTCCATCCCCATTAAATACGAGGATAGCAGAATGTTGTGACGTCATCTGCACTCCCACATACAGCTGGTGGCTAATGTGCTAATGAGCATGGTCCCAGCAGCCCTTCAAGCCTGCTGCACCCCACACGTCAGCTCTTTCTAATGTGATTAAGTCCCTGGTGAAGTGAATAACATACAATATTAGACTGTATCCAAATAATATAATATGAGAATTTTGTCAGGGTTGTAAAATAAAATTAAATGGATCAACAGTTTCATCTGCATTTGACCCATCCTTCAACTACTAGAGCCTGTCAGTACAATACTCAGGACTACTTTAGTTGGAGGACTACCTATTCTGCATGTTTTGCACTGATGGAAGAAACTCTGCACAGGTTTCACAACATCACAAGCCAGTAAGACGTTTGGAAAGATGCGATTACGACTTCTGGTGTAGTTACTGACACTGGACTCGCCTAACATGGATCTATTAAAACTGATTGTGATAAAACCTATTGAAGTAAATGTGATCAGTGGTAAAATGAAGACTGCATAGGAATGTGTGTTTGGAATCATCTTGAATTTGTACCCGTTGCATGTACCCAGTAAGAGTTGTGTGTCAGTGGGGACGTTATGAAAAGAACATAACGGAACGCTACAATGACATGGAGATGAAGAAAACTGAGCCCAGGAAGTTGTAATCGCATCTTTCCAAACGTCTTCAAGGTTTGTGATGAAAACGTGAATACAGCCTATTGTAGCTTTAAAAAAGAACACAATCATTATTTACCACTGAAAATAAAGTTTGCAACCCAGGAACCCTATTTTGACCAAACATTTTATTTGACAGAAAAAATGCTAAATAAATTATATAGCAGTGTATTTTAATATTAGTTAGTTAGTATGTTATTGGCCACCTTCTTCAGCAGTATTTGTCATAGTATTACTATGTAGTATAACTGTGCATGCCTCTCATGTTCTTTTGTAGTGAACAGTGCTTTACCTGTACACTGCTCTGTGAGTCTGGTCCCTCTCCTCTCCATTGATAGTGCAGGAGAATAAGCCAAAAGATTCTGTACCTTTGTGATAAAAAATAAAAATAACAGAGAAGAAATAAAGAGACATAGACCTCCTTTTTAATATGCAGATCACACCTTGTTAGCGATAACAGTTCACAGCTATTTTTAGAAGCTTGGGTATAACGGAAATTAAAAACACAGAATCCAAGAACCTTTAAATTGCTCGAAGTAATGCTATGCTACACTAATTTGCTATGAATATAAGATAGTATGATCAGATGTCAATATGTGTTGTAATTACATTTTCAATGTCAGTATCAAAACACATCAATTATCCAAAAAATATTGTTACAGGTGCTGTACCTGGCCTTTACTCTCTTAAAATGTTAAAAACAGAACTAGTTGATTTCAAACAGTTTGCAGTGGTCCAAAGTTATTCCGCACTTCGTTTATGAATTCCGAGCATCCTAATTATTCACCACAATGAGTTTATAAACATTTTTCATAATGTTCAACAACTAGCATGCTAACCGTACACTTCTTGATTCTGCTAAAATAAAATATATCTACTGGAACAAGACAAACTTTGCTGAAATATGTGGGATAAAATGGGCACAGGTCCTTAAACCACATGTCTCAACTACAAGCGAGAGAACAGTCTTACTGGAGGAGCGGGTGGTGCTGTTGACGAAGACGTTGAGGAACTTCTTGGAGAACGGCAAGTCTGCTTCTGGAGAGGAGTCTTCAGAGGAGCTCAGTTCAGGGCGACCTTCCTCCTCTTCCTCCCTGCCGTAGACCACATCTCTGGGCCTCAGTGGCTCTTCATCACAAATTGTAGAAAGCTCACTGTCATCACTGAGAACTGAAGTGCATCTGGAAAACAAATACAGGTTTGAGTTTCCAAAAAAATCGTCTGTGTTCACATTCTAGAATTAGATTATGGTATATTTTTAGATAGAGGGCAGGGTGATGCACATTTTTGTGAAACATATCCAAACTTATGATTGACAAATGTTGAATCTTATGGGATGGGCTCCACAAACTTGCCATGTTAATCTTATAGCCTTTCAATTAATGACTGATTTTCTGAAGCTACTGTGAAAAAAATATTTCACTTGTGTTTATTTATTCTAAGAGAGAAGACATTTGACTTGTGTCAGTTTTTATTTCATGTGGGTAGACCCAGTAATTACAGAGATATTAATCATAAACCCGGTCAGCAAATCCGCAATCTGACAGCTAAACAGTAAATTCCATAGTAGAGTTCTGACCTGTCAATTTCAATTTAGTTATAAAGCTAGTGTGTAAATTCAGCCAATAAGCCTGTATTTCCTGCACATGCTCAGTTAGTTATACATTTGTATTGTTGATATATTTTGTATTGCCAGCATTGATTAATAAATAAAAAAATAAAAATAAATAAAAGCCTGTATTTCCTTCCCATTATTTTGTAATGTTTATATCAGCCAATCACAGTGTCTGATACTGTTGCCCCTCAACCATCATCTTTCACTAACTAAATATGTAAAGCTCCAACTCCTCTGTAAAATTGGGGACTATACTGCATTGAACTCAACATGGAAGTAAACCAGGACTAAACCAAGTCTAGAAAAGGACCAAGCCAAGGGTGTATTTACATCTGCACATTCGTCACATCAAAATGACTAAACCAAGACAAAGCCTAAATCTAGACAGATCAGGACTAGGACAGGACCAACCCAAGGCCTCATCCAAATTAAAATGGCCTCAATTTAGGACCAAATAGCAACAAGTGTGCAACCCAAGTCTACATTTGGACATTTGGACCGGGATCAAACCAAGACATAAGCAGTGCAAGTTTGAATACAACCTCTGTAAGTATTTTAAGTACTGTAATTAACCTTTTAAGACTGACTAGTTCCAGCGTTGTATTCTCGTCCACCACTAACGTGTACTTCATGGAGTCGTAGGCCAGACCGTCGTCCTCGCTCTGCTGCTGTCCTCTATCACACAGTGGAAGGTCGTGTTCAGATGGGACAGGCTCTGGAACACTGGGGTCAATGGGCGGTGAGCTGTCTAATTCCAGGCCCCTGTTAGCAAAGGTGTAGAATAATTAAAATAAGTAAAAGTACTCCAAAGAGCTACAAGTTAAATGTATGTTATAAAAAGCTTTTCCCATACTGGATAAACAGAATATTTAGATTGGAAACTTGATTTCAGATTTTAATTTATCTTTATGTATTTATTTGCTAATTTGATTTTAGTAGTTTTAGAATGATTTATTTACAAAAATATGTCCAAGATCATTCAACTGTTAAGGCAATTTTCTGGCTGATTCTGGCTGAAATCTATTAGTAATTATGCAAACTCCAGTACCAGTGAAGTAAGAGTAGGAACTGGAATTTGTTTAAATTAAGAAAAAATTTAGTATTCTTGAAACATGGCAAGTAAAACTACTGACCAGAACTTTTATATAGATATACTGTATGAAGAAATTGTATGATTTACTAAAACAATCTTAAGTAATACAGAAGAAATAATAACAAAAGAACCATTCTTTGCAATAGAAACAATTCCCCAACTGCCCACCTTATTTACATGTGCTGAGCTAAAATGTCAAGTAAATAAAAATGATTGTATGTTTCTAACCAAAAATGCTCTCACCGAAAATGTAAAAATGCTATGTAACTATGTGTCTTACCTGTTTTTATGCATGTATTTTATATATTTTTTTCTATAGACAGGTGTTGAAAAGTAGCAATGCTCAAAGCAGTGCATCTGGCTTGTCTAATGCAATTGTGATGATCATATTATATTATACTATTTAAAATAAGTTTTTAGTTATGGCCAGTAGGATTTACTAAAGAAAACAAACACTGTAACTAACTCCTACCCACCGTTGCCTGTATGACGTCTGATTCTTTGCGTTGGTCAGGTAAGGGTACGACTTCCCATCTTCATCCTCCTCTTCATCATTGTCTGTGGAGTAGGTGAGGCTGAAACAGCGGTTGGTCTGGGAGGTGGGCAGATCTAGGGTCAGGCTGTTTTTGACCTCTGTGATGCGTTCAAGGGAGGCCGAGGATCGTGTGGGGACATGGGGGTCTGTCTCTCTGCCTTCATCCTTGTCACTGATCACACTCTCTGTAAGGCTGGGAGAGTCAAGCTCCCTCCTCTGTTGAAGCATCATCAAGTCATTATTGGGCTCCTCAACCTCCTCCTGTCTTGAGTTTTTACATAACCTGTCAGTCACATTCTTCTCTCCTGCCCTTGCTTGCTGTTCCATAAGATTAGTCAAGTACAGATTTGGTACGTTTTTAATTTGCTTGACGTCTTGAGTTCCATCGACCTCTTCATCCGCAAGGTCTCCATCGCCAATATCTGAAGATGGTGAGATAGTATCAGACATTGATGGTTTTCTCTTCAAACATTCCTCTGGGCAGCTGATTGGGTAAGAACCTTCTGAAATCAACCTGTTTACGAGGTTACTGAGCAGCCATGGCGAATCCGAGTTCTCGCTTAAATCATCTTCACTATCTGAATCGGACTCTCCCTCGCTAGTCCCGTCATAGTCATCCGAACTGGGCATAAGCCTTGGACCCACTGGCAGGTAGAAGGAACGTTTGAAGCTCTCCAAGCCATGGTCTGGTTCTATCTGGAGAACCATCTGTCTGGAAAGAGTGTCTTCGCAAAGTTCTGCCGGGGGTAACGTCTCATCTGGATCAGCTTGATGCTCACAGCTTCGGTCATCGTCCAAGTTCTGTCCATCCAAACCATCATAGGCATCTGTGGGTAGGAGAGGAGAGCCTGGGGTTGCGATGGTAGGTGACGGCAAGGGAGATGGAGAAGGTACCATGGAACCCTGTTTGATAGGATCTGGTTGGCCGAGGAGTAGGGTTTCTTTTAATCCAACGATGCCGCTATCCTGCTCCAACTCGGTATCTGGGTCTAGTTCTTGGTCTGACGTAGGAGAGCTGGCTTCTTCGATGGAGTTGGTGAGATGGGAGGAGCGTCCACTACTGCTTTCTTCGCTGGTCACGTCGAGTTCCGTTTCCGAGATGGAGGAGATCATGTTGGACACCACTGGACGACAGGCAAACGCTTCTTCAATCTCCTCTTCAACATCTGAATCCGATCCTGGATCACTTAGATCCCTATCACGATCCGAGGTTACGTATCCTTGCTGGTTCATGTCTGCTATCCCTGGGTCTGAAGATGGGGAGGTGTAGTCATTCGCTGGGGCTTGATGTGGAGGAACCGAAGAAGCATTAACTGAGCCGTACGATATATCAACCACTTTGGAGGACAGGTAAGTTGAGAAAGACGCAGGTTGGGGTGGTTCAATGGGAGGGAATTCTATGTACGAAGAGCAGTTTTCCTTGTTCGTATTATTGCACTCTGCCTCAAAGTCCTTCTCCAGCTCTTCGTCAGACAGGGGGGTATCTGCTCCCTCGATGGTTCCTATGGGGGCAGTGGAGGACAGGCAGCGGCTGGTTCCATCAGGGTCCGGATCGGTCTCGGGTTCCATGGCGGACTCGCTGGTGATGGTGTAGGTGTCCGTAGGGCGTCTGTTGGTGCTTGAGTGCTTGAGGTTGTGGTCGCTGTTCAGGTCGTGGTCCACCTCCGTGTCAGAACATTGCGAGTGCTCGTCCACAGATGGTACCCTGCTCTTCTGGACGGACGGGTCCGATTTGATTTCACCGGTACAGGGGTGGGATTTGTGGTGACCGAATGAACCTGTAAAGGGAGAAAAATGAAAGGTTGAATATGTATTGTGTAATATACACACGATAAATGTGTGTAAATGTATTTTTGCAACTACCAGAAAAGCTTGCCTAGTAGTACAGATGACGGTAAATACTCTTTTCTGGTATTTAAACAGAGGTTGGTAGAATAGCCAAAGAGTAAAAGTAACATTACTACAAAATGTAATACTCGGGTAGATGTACAAAACAGTGAGACGTACCCACTTCTATATTTAGTTATTCTTATCAGATATGTCATTATTTTATATTTTAACACGATTTTACATAATATGTCTCCTTTAATTTGACAAATTACAAAAGGACGAGTGATAAAGAAGTATATAAATGATCAAATAATGCAATAATATACTCCAACAAAAGTTATATTCATAAACAAAAAACAATGAGATATTTAACTTAAGTTTCATGCCATACTACTACTACAACACTACACGACACAGGACTAGACACACAGCACTCCACAACAGCCAGTCTAAGCTCGCTGGTCGGCCATGTTGTTACCGTATTCGGGCCTCTCCCGCCTGTTGCCCTCCATGTCACAGAGCAGGGGCCGGTTGGGGGAGTGGGAATTCCCGCCCTCCCCTGCGTGTTTGGGGGGAGTACCTTTGTTCTGGGGCCCTGGCGCCTGGGTGACCGGAGAGGCTGGGCACTGGCCTGTGATGTGGCTGCCATCATCCAGACATGAGTGGGTAGGAGACAGATGGCCTACGAGGAGACACAAAATTACGTTAGGATATTTCACTCAGTAATTCCTTTTTACCCACAACACCAATGAATAATAACAATAAAGACGGACATGATTAATTCTTAGTATTTGGCATGAATTTTGCTTTTGATAAGATTATATGGTAAGATAGATTTAACAATTTTCAGATCCAATGGAATGGAATAGTTATTACCGAACTTTAGAGGAAATTGGCATGTCCAGGACTGAAATTATCCAGGTAACAAAATTCTAACTTGGATTGAAGCTCACAAGAGTGAATACTGTGTAATATAGAAGCTGAATTTGAACTACCACCTTATCGTGGTGGGGGAGTTTGCGTACCCGAATGATCCTAGGAGCTATGTTGCCCGGGGCTTTATGCCCCTGGTAGGGTCTCCCATGGCAAACAGGTCCTAGGTGACGGGGCAGACTAAGAGCAGTTCATAGAACCCATATGAACAGTGTAATATCGAGGACCGTGACGTCGCCCGGTATGGCGCAGCCGGGGCCCCACCCTGGAGCCAGGCCTGGGGTTGGGGCTCGAATGCGAGCGCCTGGTGGCCGGGCCTTTGCCCACGGGGCCCGGCCGGGCTCAGCCCGAAAGGACGACGTGGGTCCACCCTCCTGTGGGCTCACCACCCGCAGAGGGGTTCATAGGGGTCGGGTGCATAGAGGACTGGGCGGCGGTCGGGGATGGGTGTCCCGATGGCCTGGTCCGCACACACAGCATCTGGCTGTGGCGACGTGGAACGTCACCTCGCTGGGGGGGAAGGAGCTCGAGCTTGTGCGGGAGGTTGAGAGATACCGGCTAGATATAGTCGGGCTCACTTCTACGCACAGCTTGGGCTCTGGTACCCAACTCCTTGAAGGGGGTTGGACCCTCCATTTCTCTGGCGTTGCCCACGGGGAGCGGCGGCGAGCTGGTGTGGGCTTGCTTATAGCCCCACAGCTCAGCCGCCACGTGTTGGAGTTCACCCCGGTGAACGAGAGGGTCGTGTCCCTGCGCCTTCGGGTCAGGGACAGGTCTCTCACTGTGGTGTCAGCCTACGGGCCGAACAGCAGTGCTGAGTACCCGGCCTTCTTGGAGTCCCTGGGAGGGGTACTGGACAGTGCACCGACTGGGGACTCCGTTGTTCTCCTGGGGGACTTCAACGCCCACGTGGGTAACGCCAGTGACACCTGGAGAGCGGTGATTGGGAGGAACGGCCCCCCCGATCTGAACCCGAGCGGTGTTTTGTTATTGGACTTCTGTGCTAGTCACAGTTTGTCCATAACAAACACCATGTTCGAGCACAAGGGTGTCCATAAGTGCACGTGGCACCAGGACACCCTAGGTCGGAGGTCGATGATCGACTTTGTCGTCGTGTCATCTGACCTCCGGCCGCGTGTCTTGGACACTCGGGTGAAGAGAGGGGCTGAGCTGTCAACCGATCACCACCTGGTTGTGAGTTGGATCCGCTGGCAGAGGAGGAAGCCGGAGGGACCTGGCAGGCCCAAGCGTATTGTGAGGGTCTGTTGGGAACGTCTGGCAGAGCCCTCTGTCAGGGGGATCTTCAACTCACACCTCCGGGAGGACTTCTCCCAGATTCCGGGGGAGGCTGGAGACATGGAGTCCGAGTGGGCTATGTTCTCAGCCTCCATTGTCAATGCAGCTGCTCGTAGCTGTGGGCGTAAGGTCTGTGGTGCCTGTCGCGGCGGCAATCCCCGAACCCGGTGGTGGACACCGGAAGTAAGGGATGCTGTCAGGCTGAAGAAGGAGTCCTATTGGGCCTTGTTAGCTCATGGGACTCCTGAGGCAGCTGACAGGTACCGGCGGGCCAAGCGTGCTGCAGCCCGTGCGGTCGCAGAGGCAAAAACTCGGAGCTGGGAGGAGTTCGGGGAGGCCATGGAGTATCGGATGGCCTTAAAGAAATTCTGGCAAACTGTCCGGCGCCTCAGGAGGGGGAAGCAGTTCTTCATCAACACTGTTTACAGTGCGGGGGGAGAGCTGTTGACCTCAACTGGGGATGTTGTCGGGCGGTGGAAGGAATACTTTGAGGATCTCCTCAATCCCACCGTCACGTCTTCCGAGGAGGAAGCAGAGGCTGGAGACTCAGAGGTGGACTCATCCATCACCCTGGCCGAAGTCACTGAGGTGGTTGGCAAGCTCCTTGGTGGCAAGGCTCCGGGGGTGGACGAGATCCGTCCTGAGTATCTTAAGTCTCTGGATGTTGTGGGGCTGTCTTGGTTGACACGCCTCTGCAACATCGCGTGGCGGTTGGGGACAGTACCTCTGGACTGGCAAACCGGGGTGGTGGTCCCTCTGTATAAGAAGGGGGACCGGAGGGTGTGTTCCAATTACAAGGGAATCACACTCCTCAGCCTCCCCGGTAAGGTCTATGCCAGGGTACTGAAGAGGAGAATCCGGCCGATAGTCGAACCTCGGATTCAGGAGGAGCAGTGTGGTTTTCGTCCTGGCCGTGGAAACACGGGACCAGCTCTACACTCTCCATCGGGTGCTCGAGGGTTCATGGGAGTTTGCCCAACCAGTCCACATGTGCTTTGTGGACTTGGAGAAGGCATTGGACCGTGTTCCTCGTGGTGTCCTGTGGGGGGTGCTCTGGGAGTATGGGGTCCGGGGCCCTTTGCTAAGGGCTGTCCGGTCCCTGTATGACCGGAGCAGGAGCTGTGTTCGCATTGCCGGCAGTAAGTCAGACCTGTTCCCAGTGCATGTTGGACTCCGCCAGGGCTGCCCTTTGTCACCGGTTCTGTTCATTGTATTTATGGACAGAATTTCTAGGCGCAGTCAGGGGTCGGAGGGGGTGCGGTTTGGGGACCACAGGATCTCATCTCTGCTGTTCGCAGATGATGTTGTCCTGATGGCTCCATCAAACCAGGACCTGCAATGTGCACTGGGGTGGTTTGCAGCCGAGTGTGAAGCGGCTGGGATGAAGATCAGCTCCTCCAAATCCGAGGCCATGGTCCTCGACCGGAAAAAGGTGGCTTGCCCTCTCCGGGTGGGTGGGGAGTCCTTGCCTCAAGTGGAGGAGTTCAAGTATCTTGGGGTCTTGTTCACGAGTGAGGGGAGGATGGAGCGTGAGATTGACAGGCGGATCGGTGCAGCGTCGGCAGTGATGCGGTCGCTGTATCGGACTGTTGTGGTGAAGAGGGAGCTGAGCCGAAAGGCGAAGCTCTCGATTTACCGGTCAATCTACGTTCCTACTCCTCACCTATGGTCATGAGCTCTGGGTAATGACCGAAAGGACAAGATCGCGGATACAAGCGCTCAAAATGAGTTTCCTCTGCAGGGTGGCTGGGCGCTCCCTTAGAGATAGGGTGAGGAGCTCAGTCACACGGGAGGAGCTCGGAGTAGAGCCGCTGCTCCTCCACGTTGAGAGGAGCCAGTTGAGGTGGCTCGGGCATCTGTTTCGGATGCCTCCTGGACGCCTCCCTCGGGAGGTGTTCTGGGCATGTCCCACTGGGAGGAGGCCACGGGGAAGACCCAGGACACGCTGGAGGGACTATGTCTCTCGGCTGGCCTGGGAACGTCTCGGGATCCCCCTGGAAGAGCTGGAGGAAGTGTGTGTGGAGAGGGAAGTCTGGGAGGCCCTCCTCAGACTGTTGCCCCCGCGACCCGACCTTGGATAAGCGGAAGAAAATGGATGGATGGATGGATGGATGAATTTATTATTTTCAAATATAATAATAATAATAATAGTTGTTATAAAGGCGCATTATTTATTTATTATGTATTATTTTTTATTTTATGTTTTCTGAAAATAACTTTGACTAACTATGCAGGGTTTGTGTGTTAAATATGTGTGAATGAAACAAAATATAACTCCAGGTATGTTTTTGATGAGAAAACAACATTACAATCATGGATTAGAAAATTGTGTAATATGTGTTCTTTAAATGTTGCATGAACTAAAAGAGCAATGGATCATGGTCTTCATAGCATCCTCTCCTTTTTTAGACTCACTAAATTACAATATAATCCACACTAATTATAATTTTTGCCAAAATGTTTCTAGCCCTATTATTCTATGGTAAGGCAAGATGGCCTCTCCACTGAAGTTCTTAGGTAAAATGAGGTGACATTGATATTCAAACCTGATACTCACCCTGTGATGTTGGGTTCCGTAGAGAGTCCTGCCAGCTTCCTTTCTTCGGAGAGAGGCTGCTGTTGTTGTTCAGTGAGTCCTGTGAAAGTGATAATACAATAAGTCACATAGAAAGGCATTTTCAAATTTTTGTCTGTGAACTGTGGTTTGACTCAACAAAATACTTTAGATCTGGCCATGATTCCGTATGAGACTTCATAAATCAAGAGCTAATGTCTATCAAAACTTACTAAGTCAAGGCATAAATAGGTGGTTTTAAAAGCTACTTTTAAATGTAACTTTAGATTTATCATAATAGAGTTAGTGAGGCATCATATTTTGAGTTGTTGGTCAGCTATTACCAGATACCATGTTAAAATGTATATAAACAATAATATTATGCTCATGAAAAAAGGTGCAGGCAGATTTTCATAACATTATGCTAATCTACAATATGGATTCAATCCAAGTTTAGCTTTGGATATAGTTTTGTTATGGATAGGAGCAGCTTCTTGTCTCTAGCAATCTTATTTGTAAATGTCAATATTTTCTCATCAATTCAACTAATAAATTATAATTCATATGCAGTCTGGTTGAAGTATCATGCCCAATAACACAATAGCATTGAACAGTATTAAAGATTGAACCTACATTGTGTTTCTATTGTTGTTCATTTTTCTGCTTACAAGTGCTTACCTGTGACACAGCAGTGGTGAGGTTGAGGGTGGTGGGCCTGCTCTTCAGAGTGCCAAAGGTGGGTGAGGGAGGGGGTGAGGCAGAGGGCGAGGGGGGTGCGTCTGGGTCCACCTCTTCGTCATCCTCTTCCTCCTCCTCCTCGTCTTCATCGTCGATCATCTCAAACTCCTGAAAGTCATCCTGGAAGGAGCAGACTGGGTGGTGCAGGTCGCTTTTCTCTAGGATGAGGGAGTCCTGGAGAAAAAAATATGTATTATTATTATTAATATGTAATTATATTTTGTATGAGGCAGGATAAAAGCAGCAAAAATATTATAATAATGAAGGAGGTTAGAATTCCACCAAAAAGTAAGGCTTATTATATATGCGTATTGTGTAACTGCTTGTCTCCATGAATATGTTATTGTTTTGACTCTATTCCCATGAAAGCAGGTGATACTACCACTAGGAAAAGTTACAGGTCAGATCTGTGGAGAGGAGATGATTTTTATTAGGTATTTTTAATGTCAATAGATAAGTTTAATGCCATACTGTGAAATATTCCAGGCAAAATAACATCCACAGAAGAAAAGCAGGTGGTGGATCCCCAACCATAATGCTACATAGTGCTCTGTCTACCACCAGCATTGGCTATTATTTTAAGATAAAACACGTATTCAAAATGAAATTATACACATGATGGGATATTATTCCAGTATATATTTAGTAAACAACTAAACCAACATTTTTTGGGCTATAACATTTTTTGGTTATAAGAGCACCTGTAATTGAATAAATGTTAAGTACAGCTGTTTAATGTCACACTGTGGAACATTTCAGGCATAGCAATGACATATCCATAAAAACAAGGACATGAAAAGTGTTAATGTTCAAGTTTGATTTTCATGGATTGAATGTTTTTTTTTTTTTCTTTTAACTTCAACACATTCTAGGTCGTTAAATCCTGCTGTGTTTTGACAGCAGAAGACTGATGTTCTAAACGCAAAGCTTTTATCTATTGTACAGAGGCTAATATCCCCTGTGGGAAAGAGAGAGAGAGAGGGAGAGAGAGAGAGAGAGAGAGAGGGAGAGAGAGAGAGAGAGAGAGAGAGGGAGAGAGAGAGAGGGGGGGGGGGGGGGGAGAGAGAGAGAGAGAGAGAGAGAGAGAGAGAGAGAAAATACAGATAGATAGTACACTACATCATGTTCTTCAGATACACACAGGGCAGAACATGCCCACACACCAAAGACTGTCTTCAGTAATGTGCACCATCATACTACAATTAGGTAGGAATAAAATATTTACATTATACAGATTTTTATTTATTTATTTTTCAAAATATTGAATGAAGCCCCAATTAGAATCATAAACACTCACACACAAGTCAACTGAAGTCCAGTGGTTCACAAATTGTATAGTGCAGTGGTGTCATTTGGCAAGACATTTCACCCATTCAATATGTAAAAAGAATGTGGTGCAAGTTTTACTTCAGTGTTTAACTCATGTAAACAGCAGAAAAGTCTGCAGTGATTAGACTGCCAAGTCATTTAATCTCTGTTAAATCTTTTTAATAAGAAGTACATACAATTTCCATAGTCTATATAAATAAATATAGTAACAACCAACAATAGTGGATAACTGCATATATGTCACAATATCGAAAAAACAAGTTTGTTAAAGAGCTATTGCAGTGGTAAGCACTGTGTAAAACAGCTCTTCAGCCTGCATATTGATGTGTAATTGAACCAGGTAAAGTAGCTGATAGATCTGCTCTGAGCTTTGAACTGCCACTCCTGTTTTTATTTGTCTGTGATGTCCTGCTGACTATGGCACTTCTATAACCACAGATGTGGAAATGCACTCAGCCCAACGGCACAAACTCTATATTTATCATTCATTAACTTGTGTACTATGTAATTTGTGGTGGGGATCTGCTAATACCATAAGATTGTCTCTACGGAGATAATATTGCTTTCTTGGAAATTTCCCCAGCATTATCATTAAATTTATATTTCCTTTGAGCCAAGCAAGTGACGCCACCAGGTCAGATTACAGATCAGACCTTTTTAATACACTGTATTAAAATGTGAGTCTTCTTATGTTATTGTACCTTAAAGCTGGTTGCTGGTAGTAGTATTGCTGCATGTACAACACCACTGCAGTTATTATTAGAGATAAGAAAATGGGCTAATGAAACTCAACTCAACCTCAGTTAGTGATGAAACAACACAGTAAAAATATAAATTAGTCTCATACCATTCCATAAATAAATAATAAAAAAAATTGGCTAAAATATACTTATCCAGGAGATATCTGAAGGTAACTGTTGCAGAAAAAATGATGCATCTCTTGAAGATAAAATAATGAATCCATTTGCAAAGCCCAATGAGTTTTTGGAATATAGACCAAAGTTTATTCTTGTTACAGCAGATATGGACAGCCCAACAGCTTCTCCTACAGCAGCATGTCCCTACTCCATTTGATCCGAGTCTCTTCCCAGTATCTGCCCCGGAGCATTTGAGCTCTGAGTATTTATACAGAAATACAAGTTACATACATTTCAAAGCAGAGTGACTTTGGTTTCACATGGTGGTGCGAAATCAACATACAGCTGAGGACAGGTAAGACAACAAAAGGCTTCCTGAAGGAGGAGACAGTGTGTCTGATGAACCTTTACACGTTAATGACTGGTCTGGATTTCAGGTAGAAATCACATTAATTTACACAAAGACAGATTGAAAGAAATCTTTCCACAATCTGAATTTCTATCACAGTAACCATGACCCATACAACTGTACAAGGACCAAGGACATACTAGTACAATACATTAGTCATGCTTAGACCACGATCAATAATTCTCATATTACTCCATTGCTCTGCCCTCCTAACATGCTTACAGGAAATCAGCTCGGCTCCCTGTAAGACCCCTCCATTTCAATCCAGCAGAGCTAATTGTGCGCATGCTAAACTGGCACAGCTGCTGACATCTCGAAGCAACAACAGTTCTGCTCTGGTGAATTTAAGAAGGGCTTTTAAGCCATGGAGAAAGCAGGCCAACTTAAATAGAGGATTATTGAACTGCGCAAGTGACAGCAAAACCCATCTGCTTCTTAAGTGTCCAGAGGTCGTACAGAGGGCATTGTAAACTGAGCCAACACAATATAGTGAAAATGCATCTACTGTATGTAGACCAGTTGCAATAACAGATAAATAAAGAATAATATTGAAATTAAAGAATAAAGTATTCTTAATGTACAATATTGTTAAAAAAATATGAGCTGCAATATATAAATATCAGAATGCAACACTTAAGTATTTGTTAGTATATATAATGAAGATAGAAATTCATAATTCTAACCTCTACAACTTAAATATCATCATACTACTGACAAGTAATAAAACGTTTCCCACTAGTACAAAGAAAAAGTACTCATGATAAATATAAATACCTCAAAAATATATTGTTCTATCTATTGTATATTGAACAATAAGTCAATGTAGTATTTATCTTGACAGGCCTAAGTGTGTATATATAACATGACATATTACTATAAATCAAATCAAGCTGGCAATATATTTTTTTTAATCATTATACTAGTAGCTAAATATAGCACAAATTTAAGTCAGGTATGAAATTTGAATAGTTTGAACTATGCATCTTTTCTCAACATTTCAGTGGGGCACATTAAGACCTGTCAAGATAATTACTATATTCACTTATTGTTCTCGTTGTCATTATAACTGCCTTTAATTAATTCTCTTACTTACACAAACCACCAAAATCATACATTATCATTGCTATAATCAGTAATAATGGGGCTGACTGATAATAATGTGACTGCTCTTGTCACCACTAATCCATGGCACACATGTACATATTGTATTGTTGTTCATGGTACTACTGTGCGTTTTCATGATGAAAATAAAAATGAAATGAAGACCATTGACAGTGCACTCTGCTCTGATCTCAGAAAGTTGTGAAAAGTACCAATAAAGTCATTACTGTGAATAATTAGGTGAATGCGTAAGGTAAGTGAGGAATAACATTGGACCACTGTAAACAATTTGAAATAAACTAGTTCTGTTTTTCACATTTTTAAAACAGTAAAAATCCAGTACAGCATCTTTTACATAAAAGGCTGTCATTGTGAATAATACTGACACTGTGCAGTCCTTGTACTCACCACCCCAAAACCACTCTCTCTTTCTCTCTTTCTCTCTCTCTTTCGCTCTCACACACACACATGCACACACACACATGCACACCCACACATACACACACACACACACACACAGACACACACATGAACACACAGACCAGTGCTAGGTAGCTATAGTGAATAATACATGATGAGGTTGAGCTGGATTCACTGGGGAGCACAGGCCATATTAGAGACAGGAAGAGGAGACCAGGAGAGGAAGGGACAGGGCAGCAGGGGTGCTTCCCATGAATAAAGCCACTTGTTTTGTTTATGCATGTGTCATTTTTAAAAAGGTCACGAGAAAATTAAAACATGATTTAAAACATGTATATTTGACTCTAGCATAGAAATGGCTTAGTTATAAAAGATGAGTAATTTGAAACATCTAACCTTTGAGTAGGTAGGTAAATACTATATATAACATTTCAGGTCCTGGGATTTCTGTGAGTGTCGTGTAGGGTTATCAAAGTATCCAATATCAGATTCTAATCAATACTAAAACTACTGAAACTAGATCCTAATTTGCAGTGTCAATATGGCAAAAATCACACAAGATGTAGTTTATGTTTTAGTTATACTTTTAGAATGATTTCTGGTTTTATCTGAACTAGACCACATGGAAGCATACACTAATACAATTATTTGGGGCTGAAAATTACAGCCTATTGTCAAAAAAATATTTAAATCTTTGTCAGGCCTCAAGGTTACTCATTAGTATCCAAATAAGGGATGCACAACAATATACCAAAACTGACCCAACTGTGTTATGTAACTGTTATTTATCCTGCATGTAACTACTGAGCGTTGTACAGGCCTAAATAACAGCTGAAATATATGAGCATATTTTTTTCTGGATAGCATTATATTAACAATATGTACACTGATTTTAATGTTAATGCACATTAGAAAAACAGCCTCATAGTAAATGAATCAGATGGAGGTTGTGGATAATCCCTGTTCTGATTGGCTGCACTGTGAACATCAAAGGCCCTAATTTAACCAGTCCCAATGGCCCAATGACTTTGTCGTCTTTGTCAGCAAGCACCACCACCTCTGTGTAAATGTGCCTATGTTTCAGATTGTTCTAAAGGGCATCTGGGTGTCAGTATAGATGATGATGGAGCATCCGCTGGTCTGGAGCTGTCTGCTGAAGCTGCTGTTTGCCCAGTGAGCAGTCAGAAGTAAAATAAAGGGAAAATAGACATATGACCTCAATACAAGGTCAAAGGCTAGTTCAAAGTACAGCGTTAGTTATTACTTATGATTAGGTAATGAAGAAATTGTATTTTTCATTTAGAAAAGTAATATTTGATATTAGTGAACTATTCTTTCATTGCAATTTAATAAGGACAAGACACAATTTCCACAAGTCAAGACAAGATACAAGATTGGGTCCATGAGACAAGATGAGATTTTTAACATGAATCCTAAAATATAAATTGTGCAATTCAGTTTCCAATTTTGGCATGATTTGATTTATCTCATTTAATATTTTAGTTGCCATTATAGTACTGCATTTTGCAACTGTAAGAAATGTAATTCACCAACATTTAATCCTCAGCCCTTTTTTGCCCAATCAAATGTAAACACATAATCATAAAATCACATTTCTCATGTGTGTACAGTCTTGTGGCAATTTTTGTTTGATCTTATCTCATCCCCACGACGTAAAATGTAAGTAAAATAAATTTTTGTTGAAAATCCCAAATCAACCTGTGACATACAAATTAGTTTGCTTAAAATATATAATGGTCCAAGCTATTTATCAACACAGCTGGATATATTTTGTACTATGTTAATTGTGTTTTAAGGAAATAAATGCCATATTCAGTCCCTATACTGGTATTGTTTATTATAAGGTATACTTAAACCAAAGTATTAATACCGCTCAACTCTGTAACATTTAATGCTTCTTTACCTGATTTTCAAACTTAAATGGTGGAGATGTGCATTTAGATCTATTCATACATTTTTGAGTGCACATCTGTAAAACTCCTTTTTTCAGACAAAATACTTTTTTTTATAGATGCAAGCAGTGCAGAGGTCTGGTTTTGTCACAAAGAGCTATATTATGAGAACAATGAAATGTACAAAGTTACAATAAAAGCATTAAGAAAATAATAAACTGAAGAAATCCTGACTTTTGGCATGGAGTTCTCTCAGAATCTAAATGTGTCCTTTAATCTTATTGGCCTCAGCACATTTCTGTTTACTGTTTAATTTGAGAATTTGCTGCAGTCAATTATACAGTTGCCAATCCAGGTCATTGTGTGTGTTTGTGACTCATTAAATATGGATTACTTAGACTTTATTAGCATAGATTTGCATTTGCCCTGCTTTGCTCCCTCACTCTCTTTCTGAATATTGTGAATAACTAGTTCCTATTCAACACATCTAAAGAAAGTTCACAAAATGGCGTTATGAGCATCTAGTTAAGCCTTTTATGCCGCATCCTGACTTAGCTGACTTCCTCTGATACATTGTGGTGAAGGATTAGATAAGACTTGAAAAGGACAGTGCAGATGCAGATAGCTTAAGCTCAGCAAATAGTTCAAGGATGAAAAGTATGAAGACCCTAGGGAGAGAATGACATTATGTGGTAGGGCAGAAATTAAACCAGCAACCATTTTGTTCTCCCCTTAACCTAGTGGTAGAGCTGTTTCACGCTTTACCAGAACTAGTATAAGACCATCAGGTTTAATTTTTTGTATATATTGCAAATCTAATCACTATATTTGGCAAAAAATAAATAAAAAATCACAAACTGACCAGTGACCAGGTGTAATAGCCCTTCATAAATATAACCATATGTTTTTAGGTGAAGGGTTTGAAGCATTTTCTTTATAGCAATGTTATTGTTTTACTTGGAAAAGTTCAAATAATAGTATAAAACTAAATCTCCATGGAGACAAGCAAGTGACCCCACCAAAACCAATAAAAACATCTGTAATTAAATAAATGCAAGACATAAATGGGCAGTAAATGCAAGTTCTTACTATATTATAGAACTATTTAGGTAAAGCAACAGCATTTACATGAGACAATCAGGTGACAGAACCTTCACCAGAAAAGTTCCATAGTGGATCTTTAACCTTGTTTCCTTTTAGCTCAGAAGCCAGATTGCAGATTGCAGTATCAATATTACACAAAAAAATATAACCAGGCTTTAACTTGTGTCATTTCACAATAATACAATAATGATGGCTAATGCTCTGTTATCATATACGGTACTAAAGAGGCCAGATTAGCCCAAGGGCTGTGGAGGCGTTGTACACGGTCTATACCTCTGTGTGGAGAAGTGGAGGAGAGGGTGTGGAGCACTGGGAATCTGAGCTCTGTATCTAAGCAACCCCATAGTACCAGAGGGAAAGACAGAACACACATGCAGACAGAGAGGGACAGGGGAGAGAGGGCATAAAGGGGGAGCACCACAGCAGAGCAAGAGAGAGGAGAGAAAAAGGAGGAGAGTGACAGGGAAAGAGAGTAAAGATGAAAGAGAAAATAAAAAGTGAAAGGAAGAGAGGGAGGTAGAAGAATGTGAGGAGAAAAGAGAGTGACAAAAAAAGAGATGAGAGAGAGGAAAGGGTGAAAAAAGGGAGGGAGGAGGGGGACTCTGCATAGCAGCAAACTGCACTGGGTCAACCCCCTGTGCTGCAGAAGAGCACCATACGGCACTGGCCACACAGGCACGTGGACAAGAGAGAGAGAAAAGAGGGAAAGGAAGAGAGAGGAGGAGGAGAGAGGGAGAGAGAACAGAAGGAAGAGGGAGGAGATGAGGAGAGAGGAGGAGAGGAGAGACAATAGGAGATGGTGAGAGAGAGAGAAGATTATAAAGAAGGGAGAAGGAGGAAGGAGAGTGGAGGAGAAAACAGGAAAGAGAAGAGGAATAGAGAGAAGAAGGGAAAGGAGGAGAGAGGAAGAGAGAGGACACGAGAGGAGGAGAGGAGGTGAGCGTAGGAGAGAGGAGAGGAGTGGAGAGAGGAGAGAAATAGAGAAGTAGAGCGGGGAAGAGGTGAGAGGAGAGAGGTGGTGACAGAAGAGAAAAGAACAGAACAGAGAGAGGGAGAGAGGACGAGGAGACAAGAAGAGAGGAAAAAGGAGGAGAGAAAGGTAGGGAAAAGAGAGAGAGATAGAGAGAAAGAGAGGGAGGGCGGGAGGGGGGAGAAGCGGGAGGAGAGAAGGAGCAAGAGCATAGGAGAGAGAGAAAAGTCAATAGCTGCATTAAGAGGTCCAGACAAGTGGGAGAGGGACATTAGGGGCCAGCCGCTCATTATATAAGACACTCATATGCAAAGAGAATGAAACTCTGCTAACTTCTGATGTCTGCAACAAAACCCATCTCTAACTGACAGCTTTTACTCAGAACAAGCTGGTCATTCATCACTAATTATTCAAATATTCAAGATTAAAGCGGTAACAGGGAAAAAGACTAGTGAGACAAAATAATGGAAGTATACTATTTAATAATAAAAAGCACTGACCTTCTCATAGGGGTCAGAATCATAGTTGAGGCCAATCCCACAGTCGTCAGTGATCTCAGACAGGTCTTCATCATCAAACTCCTCCAGGCTGATGTCATGGGCTGGTCTGCACAGGAAAAAGGATAGGGAAATAAAATTAGTGCATTTGAAAAGTTACATTGCATTGAATCATTTACAGATCAGTTCCAGACAGAGCAGGATCACTTTTCACTTTGTTGGGAGACTGAGATTTACCATACACTTCATGAGAGGCGAGTGTCCTTTTCTTAAATTCTGTTAAACATCTTAACCTTAACACTGAAAAAAATACTCACTGCCCAAAATAAGCTGCTGTGTTGGAAAAAAAGTTGATGTCATATGTGAAACCTGTCGCCCCCCCTTACAGATATCTCATTGCAAATTTCATAAACATGACCTATTTCTGTCCTCAGAAATGTAAACATTTTAAAATCAAATATTGATTTTACTGATAATAATTATAATTTAGATTTATACTTAAATGTAAAAAAAATGGACATGTTACCTACACCCCAGCTCCTGCAGCCATCATTAATCAGTGCCAGTGCAGCCTCTGGAGCACCCCACCAGAAAAGTTACATAGATATTTACTCCTCAGATGGGACTCAACATTCTGCAGATGCACTACAGATCAATGGGGCCCAGTGCATATTGTGTGTGTAAACCTAGAAACTCAAGTACAACCAAGCCATATACACATACATACTGTTAGACCTTGAAGTGTTGTTGTCATGTACATGTGAAATGGAGCTTGGTATTGAGAGCTTGGTGATGTCTCTCGCTCTTCTCATCTTTATGCCAGTATTTCAGCATCTCTCTATCACAGCATCCTTCCAATATGTGGAGTAAAATGGTGCATTGCAGTTTCTCCCCACGTACAGTATTGTAGAGAGATGCAAGCAAACAGTACGTCTCCTATAGGACTACTGTAGATAATGTATGTACCAATGTCACTTCTATGGAGCAGACCCGGACATGACATAAACAGGGTTGAAAGTCCAGATACCAGATTGCATTAGTCAGCATGTTTACAGCAGAATTATAGAGTGGCTCATGCATGGAGTATTATGCTTGTCCTGGGGCTGTGCAATCTGAAAAGTAATAGACTCGATACTCAATACCGATTCTGATACCATGATGATAATTCAAAATACTCTTTATTTAGACAATAGAATATGATTTTCAACATTAAATAATAGTACTTTCCTTTATATTAAAATGCAGTCTTATATTTGTGTAACCTCTCAGTTGACCAAGTAGTTTTCATAGTGGTCCATAGGTTCCATAGGTGTATAACAGTCTTACACTAGTTCTGATACAGCTCAAAATCATTCTAAAGCAATTCAGGAAAGGTTCTTAAATGTCATCACATACATTTTATTATTAAAAAAAAACTTGTTGAATGATATTTTGTATATTACGTAACACTGACAGTTTGTGATATTTGTATTCACTTTTTAAAAGCTTTACTCACTTGATCTGGCATCCAGAAGAGGACATCATTAAACTGACAAATTGTTCCATGTATTAGTCATAAGGACAAGAACTTTTCTTCACCGGAGGACACTTCTGATTTATTTCTGTCAGTGGTGTTATTTTAATATTTATTAGTCTCTGAAATTAACTTTAGCATTAGCATTAGCACCAAAGCACAAAGACATCCCTTCCCTTTGTAAACACAGAAGTGTTTACAAATTTGTGTTAAACAGTTTGTCACTTGTCAGTGATGTCCACCCGTAGCTCCCTGTCCACTGCCTGATCTGTCAGGATTTATTGATTTTGTGCGACTTGGCAAAAACCACACAGACATTACAATACACTGGAAATTAGTCGAGCCGAGTGTTCCTCTGATTGGAACTAGATGCTACTGTTGAGAGCCAATTTTTGCAATATTTTGTATATTTTCATTTGTGTTTGCCAATACTGTATTACTGATAATTCTGCAATAATGGCCTGGTTAATACTTGGATGGGAGACAACTGGGAAATTCAGGTGCCACAGTGGGGCGTCAGTCGCAAAACCTTGTGTTGTGTCCTTAGGCAAGGCACTTCACTCACATGGCCTAGTATGAAAATGGTGTGTGTGTGAGCGATGGTGGTAGTCAGATGGGCCAGTGGCGCAGGTTGGCAGCCTTGCTTCGTCGCTTTGGCTACAGTTGTAGCTTACCACCACTGGGTATGGAGTGAGTGAATGATTATTATTATTATTTTTATTATGCAAAAATATAGCAATATATAATGTATTGACTAAAATAAGGTATCCTCCAGCTTGGTACTCCAAAGACTGGACCACCATTCTACACAAATGCAGAGGATCAGCTTCCGCATAGAGACAGTGGTGTATTTTAAAATGTTTGGCTCTGGGTTTTACCATGGGCACTACAATCTGCTGACAACCAAAGCAGGCAGAGACAAGAGAAATGAAGAGGTCTGCATAAATTTCTAAACAATGTCATGTTTAATCATCTAACAGTAGTGACAGAAAAGTGAGCACATCCATTCTGTGTGAGGGGATGCATTGTAGCTTTGTGTATGACTTTCTGGTACTTTACAATCTTCTGTAGGCTAAAATACAATTGAGCATACTTGGATAGTCTATAGAATTCTAATTCAATCAATCAAGGTCTAATCATTTAAAATTGACAATTATCATGTGGTTTGGAGCAGACTTACATTGAGGGAATATATTTTTGTGTTGTTTAAAGTGGAGCTAAACACAAAAACTCTACCCACAACCACATTTCAAACTGAGCTGCTAAACTGGGCAAGGGGAAAGATGGGTGGGGTCTGGACATTTGAGGACCAATGTGACTGATGTAACAAGTACCAAACTTCACACTAAACCCCATAGCTAGGTGTAATGGTAGCAGTGATGTGTGATGTCCTCTAGTACATGAAATTGACCAGAAAGCTGCAAATATACCCATTTTGCACTAAAGCTGTGGGGGAAAAAAAATACTTAAAACACACATTGACTTAGTACAGCAAGCTATCTATCAATACAAGGAAAAGAATGATACATGTTTATGCCATATTGCCAAGCTCCACTTACAAACTGAAAGTCTTTTTTTCTTTTTCAGCTTTTGCTTGGTTTCTAATGACATCACATCCCAGCACTGTGATTGAGTCATTGATTAGCACATTTAGGTCACATGGTGTAGGCCCATCTACAATGAGAAAGTCAGACGGCTTTTATTGTTTAGCTGAAGATTTGATGGTGTATGGATAAATATAGCTTTATTATGAACCTATGATTATGATGGCTAGGAGCTAAGAATATTGTTTTATGATTACAAATAGGAATAGTTTTTTAGGATTTAAAATATAATAGATACCTACACATCATGCATTAGTCTTGCAGGTAAATTGTCCCTGTCATTTATAATGGAATTTTCTGTGTTGATGACATATGTAGCGGTATTTTGTTTAGAACTCAACGCTCCTTTTTTCCCTCACTGCCACTGATGTGAAACTACTGTATAATAAATATTTCCCACAGTTGCTATCCTACCAAACCAAGTAATAAACAGAAAAACATGAAAACCTGCCATATGCATCCCAGTGAGTCAGAGCATTACATGAGATCAGAATCTTGGCATTCAAAAAGTCAGCACAAAACACTCATAAACAATTGTTCCACTCCTCTGCTCCTCAGCCCAAACAATGCTGTCATATCTCATGCATACATGCACATACAGTTGTCAACATGCCCTGAAGAATTAAAGCTATTACAAGTTTGTGTTTCATAACTATTATTCTACAAGTCAGTTTGAAGAATGAATAGAATATGATAAGGACAGAAATGCAAATGTGGCAAGTTTTTATGTAACTTATTTTAATATCAAATAAAGAGCAAACAAACAAAAACAAACAAAGAGCTTTCTACAATGTTATAATGCTGTTCCCTCTTCAAAAATATGCCTGTAGAGGTATATGTCATCCATGCATGTTTGAGTAATCTAGCGATCTCTCACAGGCACTATTTGAACTCTCCTTATGGTTAGGTATACTTGACCATGTAAAGATGGTGGTTACTTTTATACTCACAAATTACAGAAAGAATGCCCCCACAAGGCAATATAATTTAAATATTTTGTTTTTCATGTTAAACAGAAAACAACAATAACAAAAGTGAACAAACTCAAACGCCATCTTGAATCTTTTGACAAAAAAGTGGTTATTTATACCAAAAATGTACTATTGGACTGGAAAAAACCCAGACTGCATTCACCTTTACTTCTGCTTTCACACATTTCAAACCACCAAACCTTCAGTAGACGAGCAACTGCTTTACCACTGCACCACTGTAAACTATAGCATGAACAGTTCAAGTTACATAGCACACCACATCCTACTGGACTGAAGGAAAACCCTGATAGCATTTACGTAATAGTCCTATGTGAGATGAATAGCCTTCCATCCATCATTCTACAAATCCAATCTGTGAAATAAGCACATGGGCCGGAGCAGAGGGTGTCCTAGCTATAGCGCGCTGTAATTAAGGTCCCTTTTAGCTCGTGGCACCTGCTCCCTCTGGCATTCAAGGACGCCAGCTTACATGGGCGGACCTCTGAAACATTTACACAATCAATCCCTCTTCCTTCCATTTCCAGTGATGCACAGTTACACACACACACACACAAACACACACACACAGCAGTGAGTCATCCCTTAACCTAATGAAGCCATGGTCCAGTGTAACAGAGGAGCTCCAGACAAAGAGGAATAAATCAGGTATTGTCAGCAGATGATTTAACAAATGGGTAAAAAGCCAGAGATACAAGACTGTAACTGTATTAGCATTTTGTCTTTGTATATTTTGTTTTTGTTTATTTAAACTACTCTTCCTGGGATCCACTTTTCAAAATAGAAGGATAATACTTTGACTGTACATTAACACTAAAAGCACATTAACAATCAATACATAACAGCAACTTCTATCATAAGAAAAATAGGCAGAAAGAACACATAAGTTAATTAGAGTGCACAGTTTGCATTAACCATGTAGCATTTTTTCGTTTGCAAACATTGATTTAAAAGCAAGATCATTGTGTAATTTCTTGAGGTTGCTTATTCCAGTAAGAAATTGCTCTATATACAACACAAAAGGGTAGGCATAATAAGCTCAAGCTTCAACCTACACCTTTTCGGTCTGTGTATGGTAAATATGTTAAATCTGACTGTGAAATAATGTCAGAATATACCTGTGACCGAAATAAATCAACAGTTATTTCAGTGCATTATTTCTTGGTTTAGGGAAAGTAAATGTTTCATAGGAGGCTCATCTTGTGTTATACACATGTCTGTTACAGGTGGGCTGTATCATGTAGCATTACTGACACATGTACAATACTTGCAAATTATGAAAGGGCTTCATAATTAAAGAAGATAGCTTGTGGTTTTGTCAGCTATACAGTTATAATGTATGTCCTCCGTGGAAATATTATGTTATATTTTGGAGATTAAAATAGCAATACTGAAGTAAAACTTAAAAAAGAAACAAGTCAGCTGACTTCTGTATGTTGCCAGAAACATCACCACATACAAGTGCTGCTCTGCTGGACCTTGCTCATGGCCATGACTATAGATAGCTTGCTACAGTTTATGGTAGTGAGTAGGGCTGTAGTTGACTAAAGAAATTCTTGGTTCACTAAAACATGCCCAGCCAATCATAAGTTAAAAAGAAATTGTTGCAAAACTCCCCAAACTATTAAATATTTCTATTATCTATGTAATATAAAACTACACCTACACAGAGTTAATCCAAAAAGAATAGGAAACTCTGTGTTTTTATGAAAAAATGCTGATAAAACTCATGATGCGCCACATATGTTGCTGTTGCTGCTCCTGTCCCGTATAAATCCATATAAAATAATTACTCAATCAAGTACCAATTACCAAGACACCACTAACTCCAGCTCTAGTAGCCAGCAGTTTATTTAGTTTTTCACTGCCAAAATGCCTACACAACAATGATGAATCTTACATGTATCACAGTCTTGATATCTTGAAGTATGTTTGTGACATGAAACGTAAACATGCCTTCTCTAAACTGCTATTCTACAAAACAAGCCTGTTATTCAGACAGTAACATGTGACAAGAGCTCTACACAAATATTCAAGCTAAAACTGAGAATATAAGCCTCTTACAAACACAACCATACCCATCACTGTATCCCACCACCACTGCACCGCCCCTCCTCCAGATGCTTTCAAAGAGTCTCATTCTTTAAAAGTGGAGCATCGGCTTCTTAACATGTAAAAATTTCAATAAAGAAAAAATGGGAGCAACTCAATATGAATAAATAATCATTTGAAAATTGAAAATTCTGCCAAAAATGCAAACATACTACTTCTAAACAAAATGTCTCAATAAGGACAGGAGCGTATAATTATGCTGCTCTTATAAACGGTAGTGAACACCTACATTTCTAATTCATCACGTAGGAGACAGACAGTCATTGTTTACATGCAGTTGTTGTTGTTGCTATATTTGGTATGAATAATAAAGTGAATACATTATAAGACTTGCCCAGTAATTCCTCCCTACTGCATTCTCAAAAGGTTTAGACCGAGTTCGGAATCTGAAACTAGATACTTATTTGAACAAAAAAATCACATTAACAAAATTAATACTAGAAACTATTGCTATTTTATGTTGGACATTACTGTTAGGGCCTGAGCTGCCAATGTATATATTGGCCAGCTGAATAATGGAGATTTGGAGAAATACTTGGTAGAATAGGCATGATGGGCAAGAAACAAAATTACGATAAAAATAGCACAACAAAAACATATGTATGTGTAGAAAAGAGAAGAGAATTTTAAGAGCGACATTTAATTAGTAAATAATTTCTTAGCTCTTCCTTAATTAATTATTATCTAGTTCGATAATTAGTAAGTAATTATCTAGCTCCTCCATTCAGACAGATGTAAGACTTTCCAATATCCTGTCAGAACATTAAGAAGCTGTTTGGATGTCTGGCAAAATGTATTTACTCTTAAAAACGTTTGTCCACTTAATAGAATTTAACTTTCTTTTACAAAATCTGTAAAAGTGTAAACTAATCCAGTCTAACCTAAATTTTATAATCAGCTGCCAATTTCCAATGAATAATTACTATTACTAACAGAGGACTGGCTGTACACTTCTCACTTCAAAACCCCAAACTGATCATTGAAGGTATGAAATTATTAGATACAAAAATTTAAAACTCAAATTCGATAAAAAGGAATTCACTCAAAACCGATTATGATTCTACTATCAAAATAAAACATGTTCCTTTTTAGTAATAGAATGTAATTTTCAACACAAAATAGCACTTTCTTAATGTTACAATGTGGTCTTATATTCATTCTGATAAAGTTCAAATGTATAATAAAACTGTTTACGAGAGCTCAGTTTTTGTCTGTTAATGCTGCACTGCGTAACTTTTCAGATCTGTCATCTGCTTGTTTCCATGGAGATGTTATTGCTTTGTCTAGAATGTGACACAGTAGAGCATTAAACATCTATCTAGCATTTATTTCAGGACAGATTTTATAACTGAAAAATTATCTTGAAAACATGCACTAACAGGTGTCGAATCCTCTACCAGTAAAGTTACACAGTGCACCTTTAAAGTGATTTTTTTTTGCAGTTGATACCTGCTCAGACGAGTTAGTTTTTTCAATATTAGTTTTAGTATATGATTTTCGATATTTTTGGCAACCCTTTTTGGATCTCAGTTCAATTACAATTTTTCATCATTGCACAGTCCATTGTAATGAAATAAGACACAATAATATCACTTCAAATTCTAATAAAGACAAGTAAATTGGCTTTCTTTCTGAAGACTGGAGCCACTGGGGAATAGTGCATGTCCTCATTGTGTGACTAACTGCAGCAGGCCCATTGACTTGATTAACTGGGCTCTCCTTTTGAATGGTGTGTCATTGAAATGGCCCTATGTCAGTCCTGGAGGAAATATAGCATGTCATAAATATGTGCTTCTGTAAAGGAAAGACTTACTGCTGCTGTGTGGATTAAGCTCTGGCATGAGTTATGTAAAAGAGATTAATATGGGAGCTGTTCACAATAACAGGCAAATCTGTGACAAACAAAAGGGAACAATAATGCAAAATTGCTACTGACTGATATTCTGCAGGTATTTTATTTTTATCTAGAATTTTCAATATTTGTGAAATGTAAATGAATGGAAAAAATACACTCTTTTTTGATTGTTTATGTGAATATTTGGATAAGTCAATTTAAGCACCGGAATAAACAAAATGTGATAATGTTGTATAGATTTAAAGGTACACTCTGTAACTTTTCAGGTGGGAGTTCAGTTCCACCACCGTTTCCATGGAGATGTCACTGCTTTGCTTGGAACAGTATAACATTAAACTTAGCTATCTTGCATTTTATGATTTGTGAGCATGCTCGTCTCTCCACAGAACTAACCTGTAACATGGCATATCTTGTCTCCATAGAGATATACAAATTAAGGAGGACCATTCATCAGAAAAATTTAATAATACACCTGTAACAATGTAAACGAATGAAATATTATGTTTGTTTTGAAGCACCAACAATCTTATATCATGGTTAACCCAAAAAAAAAAGAAATAAACTAAAAAAGCTTTATGTGCAGTTGGAGAGAGCAGCGTGCCTAGAGAGAAACCATTCTATTGTTCCTGTGGTACATTAAAGATTAGCTCAGATTACAGTCCAGTGCTCTGCGTTCAATATCGACGCAATGAGAGCTGGCGAACTGTGCTCCAGCTGAGGTCAATGCTCCTGGTCAGGCAAAAACTATTGATTAAACCAAGCCTGTTCATGAGATAAGGATAGCAGATTGTACAAGAGTAAGTGCTAGTCGATAAATTGTGTTCTAAAATTTTTAAATGTTATAATCCCAGATGGTGGACAAGAGTCTGTATAACTCTATGGGAGATTCACTGTTTTTGAACGAGATATCCGAACTTCACATGATTCACAAATGTAAACGTTATAATTGTTTGTTAGAGATTAGGGTTGTCATCGAAAATCAGATACTAAAACTAGAAATGAAACTAGACATTAGATTAGATACATATTTCTGCGGGTATTGATACTAAACAGGTCACATTTTCAGGGAAGAAATTAACTTTTCCTTCATAGCTTTGGAATGATATAAGTAGGCTGAAAACATTTTTTTTTAGAAGTATAAAACCACATAGACTAGTATATGCCCGTAGATCACTATGGAAACTACCTGGACGAGGGAGGAATTACACAGATATAAAACAACGTAGTAATATAAAGAAAGTATGATTTAATGTTGAAAATCACATTCTAAAGAAAAAGTGTTTTTATTTATAATTGTGGTATCAGAATCAGTATTGAGTATTCTATTCCTCAGTATTGAAATCGAGTTTGAAAGTTTAGTATCGTGACACTATTGGGGATTGGCTCCACAAACATGCAATATTAATTTTGAAGCTTCAACTGAATAATGAATAAATGATGAGACCACTTTCTTAGACTATTCTGAAAAAAATCATTTCAATTTTGCTTATTTCTACATTGAACTTAGTGTGAGTTTTTGTTTCATGTGGGCAGGCCCAGTAATTACAGAGATATTTAGCCATAAACCAGGTCAACAAATCTGGAATCTGACAATAAGTATGGTGTAGTAATTGTTAACTATCTCTCAATCACAACTAGAGAATGAATTCTGGGTACCCTGCTCTGTCAATGTCAAACCTAAAAAACATGCACCAGGGACTACAGGTGGAAATTGACTCTAGTGCAACAACCTGGCACAATGCAATCTCTCCTGTTAAGGTTAATGTTTATTGTGCACTGTCCCTGTCTCATAAATAAAATAAATACATTAATGAATAAGTAAATAAATAAATAAATGTACCATACCTCCAGTCACCTATGCCACTAAAAGAAAAAATATCAAATTAAACTTCATAGTAATGATTCTTAGTATGTTAGGACATTTTTGCACATGAATAAGCATTAACAAGTAAAAACAACAATATCTTAATTCATGTAATCAATATGTCCAAACATCAGATTAATAATTCTAATAAAGAGTCAAATAAAAGTGTGCATCAGACATACAAGGGCCAAATAAATACAAATGAATATCAAACTAAACACTTACATTTATGCAAATTAGAAGCTAGTTTTATGATAATAAATGTACCCTAAATTAAACTGCTATCTAAATTAATTATTGTTACAGTAGCACTTAGAGGCTGCAGAGAGGATAATCATAATGACGTACCTCTCCACTTTCTCCATACACTCTCCATAAATCTTCTCTGGACTTTCCCTGGGCTCCAGTTGGCTTTAAGCTGCTCAACCACAACATTACTCACTATTCCTGATCCCTGAATGTGCCATCATCTACAACAACGTCAAATATGAGCTGTCTTCTCACTCGGAATCTTAATTAAACTGCAATGATCAATAAATGAACATACTTTGTGTTAAATCACAAGTCTTGACACACTATACAGACAAAAAAACTTTAATAATTAATCTGAATATGTTAATATAATTACTTTTACATTCATGATCTGTGAGCCTATGCACAATGATTAGAATCATTAATTGTAAGAGTTCTATATTAAAAGTACAGTGTGTAACTTTCTGAAGCATGAATCCATAGGTACAGAAAGTTAAAACCATAATTCAGATAAGTGTCCATGGAGATAGATAAAAGAACATTTCCATGGAATCCAACAGGTATAGGCCTTGAGGTTTGGGGGGGAAAAAACACTCACAGTACTCATGTTTTTTCTATGCAATACAGAAATAAATAAAAAGTTTGAATAAAAAGTTACATACTTGCTTTGTCAACTTCTTTTGAACAGTTTCAGAAGTAAAATCATTGGCTACAAGCTTTGAGTATCTTGGAGAAGACAATGTACACAATGAAACAAAGAAAATGGTGAATAGTGAATACACTTCCTAGAATACCACCTATGACATCACAAGCTCTAGAGAAGAACACAGCCTAAACTGATTAACCAATCCATATATTTGTAAAGGAAACAAAAGGTGCTCCAGATATGCTGATGAGAAGGCAACTCACAAGTTGATTTATCATAATATGGACTCTTAAACTACAACATCTGAGCATTGTTAATGGTGAGAAAACATCTAAACCAAGCCAAAACCAAGTCAGTTCATTTGTCACTCACTGCTCAGATCTTCAGATCCCTGGAGATCAATACTTATTACACTTAAAAGCCAGTGGGCCATCTTTAACCTTAAAGCATCTTATTGATTTTTGTTGAGTAGAACCCCAGCAGCCACCTTGTCCTTTCTCAGACAATGACACCGTACAGAAAAATGACATATTGTTGGAGACAGAGGCCAGATTACACGCATTTAAAACCCGCCTATAGTCCAGATAAGACCGGTATGTAAAGCACTGCCACTGCCCTTGCCTGGATGGGATGGGACTCAATAGGGCGTGGGCCTCTCTATGGCACGGAGACTGCGCAGGACGTGAGGAGTGAGGGCTGTCGCGACAACTCACTCATGTGTCATCAAAAACAAATATGTCATACATGTAAAGGCAAGGATTTTTTAAACGTATTTTGAGGTAGATATGTTGGTAGAGAACACAGAGTCCTCACCAAACTAGCCATATCACCACGTTCTGCTTAGCTACCCAACACCGAGGCCCGGGCAGGATGCAATCAACATCTAGCATCACATATGACAATGTATTTAGCATAGCAATAGCACACCACGAGGCGCGATCTTGCCGTCAATGTCACTGCGTAAAAGCCGTGCATTATCTTCGTAGCTTTGACGCGCTGTTGCAAAAACCCTTACCTGCATCCGGGGGGAGAGAGCGAGTGGAAAGTAGAGAGGGAAAACATCTCAGCCCTGTCCGCCATCTTCTTGTTCTTTCACCACAAATGACTCACAGCGACTGCAGAAAAATCACCGATCAGCTAGCGCGCAGTCCATCCACAGGCGCAGCGCGGAGGGTGGAGGGAAGCGGGCCGTTGGATGGCGACGAAGCGGGATTCCGGGTTGATTATTTTGGCCCCAGCTCTGATGCCCCCCTTCGGCCGAGAGCCTTCAATCACACGCGCTTGCTCAGCACCACCATCAAATCTGCAGTCAAACATCCACACACCAGGCGCGGGAGGGAGGAGAGGAGGAGAGAGGAGAGAGGAAGGAACTGGTCACTGCGATGAGAGGATGGTTGGAGGAAATTAAATAAAATCCACCCAAAAATGTTCTCCTGTGAAAATGGCAGCACCGCAGTGTAGTGTCCAACAGCAGTGCTCCCCCCAGAAAAACCAAAACGCGTGCCACCGAGCGAGCCAAGGTGCGGAGACGAGCGGAGGAGAGCGGGCAGCAGAGGGAGGGGGGATGCTCATAACGTCAGTAACGCTACCGTATCAGCAGCGTGACTGAGAAGAATGCAGCCACATATAGACATCTCAGCACACCTGGGGCAAGCTCATTATACTGACTTAAACTGATCAAATTTGAGCCTCTTGCGTATGCTGTATGTCTGTATGGGATTCCCCGCAAAGCACAATTGTAGGAATCAAACTATGGACTGTTCCTTTAAGCCATTGACTCATCCGGATAGCAGCTACAAGAGTGATACCATCAACTCGTGATTGAAAGTGTGCTGACTAAACAATGCCACGGGAAATGAGAAGTGGGGTCGATATCACGTAGAGAGCAAAACAGGACAAACACAGAATCCGCATAACTAGACACTGTAATGTTCTGTAAAGTTAGAAATCATATTTATTTACCCATGAAACTGTATAAGCCACAGTGATCAGATTTTGAGTCCTAAAAATATTGTTGTGAATTTTGTCACAGCATGATTGGTTGCATGCGTTTTGAATTTCCCTGACAGGTCTTCTACAGAAACCGCTTGAGATTGTCGCTGTCTCTGGTGCTGAAACTGAAATGGAACCGAACTGTAGTTTCTTAAATTGACCACAAGAGGTCGCGCTTTACTGAGGCGCACGTACTTGGTTCATTAGTATTAGGCTACAAACATGGACCCAAAACAATGTAATTTTGAACTACAGCTACGATGAAAAAGTTAGGTAACCAACTACTCGGCTACTTGCTAAAGCTCATGAGACACATGGTCACTGCTAGACTAGCAGTCAAGTTTTTTTCAATTTATGCAGCCCATTAAGCTCATTTATATGTAGCAGACAGCAACAAAGAAGCAGTTTTGTTTTAGTTAAAATTTATTGACATTTTATTTCAATTTCAAAGTTTTACAGAAAATGAACATGAGCTGAAACAAATTCATATCTAATAATACAGGATAATATTTATTTCAGATGTATTAACATGTATGTTTTGTACTCTTATTTTTATTGTTCATTAAGTTGAGGTTCATATTGTTGAACTTATGGGTAATAATAGATCATATTTGTACAGTTCACAATTATTTTTTTAATAATTTATTTTATTTCAGATATTAGAATCTAGATCTTAGGTTCTGGTTACTTTGTTATTGACGATAAAAGGACCAACAGTGACTTCACCTTCCCAATCGAAAACTGAAAAAAAAAAAAAAAAAAAAATGAAATGAATTGAATTGAATTGAATGCAGTATTTTTCAAGTTATAGTCAATGTTACTGAACTACTGTGTACATACCTTCCTCAGTAGATACGTCCCGGACTTTCCTTGCAACAGCTGGATGGGGATTTCTGGCAACAGTGTTCCAAGGAGGAGACCCCGATCCTGTTGTGGATCCTCCATAGCCAGTCCCTGAGCTTGTCACATAGTGGCTAGCAGTGAGCCCTTGTGACCCTTGTGACCCTTGTGACCCTTGTGACCCTTGTGACCCTTGTGACCCTTGTGACCCTTGTGACCCTTGTGACCCTTGTGACCCTTGTGACCCTTGTGACCCTTGTGACCCACCAGAAGGTGACCATGACCAACCAGTGGCTGATCCCCCAGACCCGCCGCTTGACCCATACTGTACATACTTTTTCCCAGACCCGCTACCTTGTCCAGAACCGGAACCAGACCCACCCCCATAAGTTTTCCCTGACCCACTCCCAACGCCAGTGTCTCCACCAGTTCCTGAACCGACACTGCCTATGCCAGTCTCACAGGAGCCACAGGAGGCATCAGCTCCATTGACCTCCTTCCACCTGGGAGGTAAGACACACATGTCAGACAATTTCTTTGTATTTACAGTGTGCATAAGTCATCAGATAAGAACTTCAGTTTTTGTTTGTTCAAGCTAAAGTTAAAATACAACATGCTAGAAACCAGAAAAACCTGAACATCGTGAAATCCACTTTCGGTTGTGAGGAAAACATTCTAATCACTAATGTCAACATTTATTGTTTAAGAATTGTACTTAAGAACTAGATTATTTAATTTTTTTAATACTAGTACTCAGCAATACCTAGATTAGAATACTGGCACTAGGGATGCACCAATACGATACTGGTATACTAAAAATTTTCTGGATCAGGTATTGGTTTCACAATATCAGTTAATCCGATGGCAGGTTGGATGTTGTAAGCACAAATATAGTGACTGACTTTCGCCTACAGTGTCTCATAATATCTGAACTTTTATTTGAAGGGTAAGTAACAGTTCCACAGCACAGTTGCATCTTTTGTGTAGTAAGTTAACTATGTTTTAGGGAAATAAGAGCCATTTCCTGTCTCTACACTGGTGTTGGTCAGTATTACTTAGTTAATCTATACCTAGAAATCTAAAACAGGTAAGTGATGAAATCGTAATAAAATAAAACAAAATAAAATAATTTATTTCTATGGATACTTTTTAATGGTACCTAATACTAGGAATTTTCTCAACTAATAACAGGCTTTGTAAATTAAGTTCTTATGTAGTCTGTTTGTGGTACTTACATGTTGTTGATGTATGAACAGGCTCTGTGCTGGTCATGGATGGTATGTGCAGCGGATGTGGCTTTCAGGAGACAGGTAATATACATCTGTTGGAGCATCGGGTTAGATTTGGGCTTATCAGAGCACACTAACACTATTATTTAAAGGGCCTGTGCATGATTTCAAACCATGAGTGAAGAACATGTTTTAGTTTGAACTTTTAGTCCCACTCAGTTAGTCCTTTCTGGGTAATGTTCTGCAGTTGTTTCCTTATATTTCTCCAATCTATGCTTACTATTTGCTTTTTTGTCACTCTGGAAAATGCACAGAGAATGACAGAGAAGCAAGTCTCTGGGGAAAAAGGTGACCTTGTCAGTAGTATTGTCATGATAAAAAAAAAATCAAACTCAATTTTGATACTGAGGAATAGACTTTATACTTAATACCAGTTTTAATACTACAATGATTATAAAAAACACTTTTTATCTAGACAATAGAATGTGATTTTCAACATAAAATAATAGTAATAGTATATTACCATGTGGTGTTATATCTATGCAATTCCTCAGTCATCCAAGTATGTTCCATAGTCTACAATGTATACTAGTCTATGTGGTCTTACACTTGTTTTGATACAGCTCAAGTTCATTTTAAAGTTATTCAGGAAAAGTTTATTTCATTTTTTAGTATCAATACCTGCTCACTGCTCAAATGAGCATTAATTTGATACTAGTTTTAGATTAGAGTCTGATTTTTTATACTTTTGACAAGTCTGTAGCTTCTGCATTAGTTATTACCTGAGAAAATGCTATGTAAAATGAATCAATGCATGATGTAAAGAGCATTTACCTCAAGAAGAATAAACTAAAATCAGGTCCAGGAAAAGGAAAAGTGCCTATAAGAAAAAGTGCTCACCACTCCTGAGTCCACTCCTAGGAACCTGAAGGCGTCCAGCTGGAAACGAAGTTTGTTCTCTGCAGGGCGAAGCAGGAAGCGTGAGGCTGCACCCGTCACTCTGCCATCAATGAAGCATCTGTATATGGACACAAACTATCAGTGTCAAAGAAAACACAGAATGTAACTGTGTATCTCATAGTGCTGTTTCTCACCCGTGATTGTCGATAAAAGCATATCTGGGGCTGGAGTTTACATCAGTGGTCAGCGTAGCAACACAGCTGTCCACGTATACCCTCAGAGGGACATGGAAGTATTGCATGACAGATGCCTCAATAAGAATCACATCTCCCAAATAGTACACGTAGCTCGGTCTCTCATACACCCAGTCATCTGTGCAGTAAAACTGTGTCAGGATAGATTTCACACTGAGACAGGTGAAAGAGGGCAAGCTCACCTGTCATAAGTTTCAAGGAGAAGTACAGGAACTCCTCCGCCACCTTGACAGCAGAGAAAGGAACCCAGAGTGGATCAAGAGCTAAACTGCTCACATTCTGCCTCCTAAAGAAAAGAAAAAGGTAAGTTAATATATTTGGAAAGAATACAGCACTTATTCATTTCAGCGTTATTCAAACTGGCAGCTCTATTCTGATAGACAAACCTTGGATAGTGGCATTCCACAATGACAGCAACTTTGCTGGTCCTCACCACAGGAGAGTCCCCATAATTTGGAGGATTGTAGTTCAGGACGTAGGAGTAAATGAAGGAGTTGTCTGTCATCTGTAAGAAATGCACAAACATTAGCATTCAGAATTGGTCTGTTTGTGTTGTTTTCCTCAGATTTACCTTCAGCTCACTGCCACAGCTCTGCAGCTCATACTGAAAGATCAGCACTTGGCCGCTGGTGTCCTCAGCTGAGACAGCACAGTCTCCCAGTGTCAAACCTCCAGGATGAATGAACTGTCCTATTCCAAACATGTCCTTCTTCACTTCCACATGGACAAAACTCTCTCTGCAGTCCACTGCCACAGTGCTCACCGGCACAGGATGCCTGACCTCAAAGGGCACAGTGGGCTGGCCTGGGGTTTCCTGCTGAGGGTCCTCGGGGTACTTCCACTCCAAAGGCTTCTCAAAGGTCTGCTTGGTCTGCTGAGGGTCTACAGGCCATTGCTTGCTGGGTGTCTGAGGCTTTTGGTTTTGGGTTTGCCACTGTGCATCACAGAAGCTAATAAACAGTGCTAGTGCCAAAAGGCACGTAGCAGTGCACTTCAACAGCATGGCTCTGGCTACAGGTGGTCCCCCTTGGGTGCTGTAGAGGACCCTGACACCTGGGTAGGTCCTTTTATATGCCCCAAGAACCCACCCTCTGATGCCTGACACCACGTGCCCTGTGGACCAACTCTCTGGCCCATATACGTGTACTTTGCTGATTTACACCAACAGCTAAGAGGGCCACTCCAGATCTGAGAGATGGACATATTAAGGAACAAATATAGTGTGGATATGTTGTATTTATTACATTTGTACATTTATATGTGTTTAGAGCCATTGACACTAAGTTTAGAAAAATGTCACACTGACCTGATGTCTTCTTGTCCTCCACATAAAATGTCAAACCAAGTTATTTGCCAAAGTAAATTTGTTATTTGGAACAAATCAATAGAGGAGCAATCATCTGTTTGTAAAGCAGGTCAGAGAATGTTGTGTTGTTTGCTAGTTCATATGTTTAAGGTGTTAATGCATATTATTTTGCTGCATGTATTTCCTAATGTTCAGCATAAAAATGTAATTGTTGAAGGTTTGTTACATAGGTCTATGTAAGAATATTGCTTTAGTATGATATAGGCATGTGTCTGTTTTGCATCACAGTATAAAAACATTCATGTTTTTCTGATCTCATGTTATACAACCTGTGTGTGTGTGACCTGCAGTTCTGGTCATACAGACCTGTTTGACCCTGGTCACTGCCAATACGCTCTTCCTTTTCATGGCACTAGCCCCATCATTTAAGATACATTAAAGATACATCTGATTGTCTGAAGTATACAAAGATGGGCAGTTATTTAGGTATGTTCATGCCAATGTGATTCTTCAGAATGAAAGATTATTTAGAGAATTAACCAATTTAAAGGCTGTCTGATTGGTGGTTGTGCTCAGCCAATAAGAGAAGAGTTTGGGACTGCCAGACCTCACCATACTTATAAAAGTCAGGCTGTTGCCCAGACCTTCCACAGCCTCGTGCCCATTGTCCATGGTGGATCTCTGAGCAGGGAGCCATGGCAGTCAGACTTGTAGCTCTTGGTCTTCTGGCGGTGTTAGTGTTGGGGGGGCTAGCAAGTGCACAGTATTTCAAGGAGGTGAACCCTCAGGATCCTCAGCGACCTAAGCCTTCTCAGAACGTCCAGCCGACCTTGTATCAACGACCACCCCAATCCCAGAGACCCCCGCAGTCTGCACAGAAACCTAACCAACCTCCTCAGGTGAACTATCCATCACCTCCAAAGCAAGTACCACGGGACCCCCAGAAACCTGCGCCACAAGACCCCTACAGGCCTCAGCACCCTCAGTACCCTCAGCATCCTCAGCACCCTCAGCACCCTCAGCACCCTCAGCAACCCAAGGACACAAAGCAGCCTCAGCATCCCCATGTCCCAAAGCCGGATTTTCAAACCTGTGAGGTGGATCCATTTTACAGGATCCACTGTGGACGCCCTGAAATCTCTGTGTCAGAATGCCAAGCCATCAACTGCTGCTTTGATGGGCAGATGTGCTACTATGGCAAAGCTGGTGAGTGTTTCTCTACTGTCTACTACTACTATTACTACTGAAAATATTTGTAATGGCCATCTCTTTTAACAGTAACTCTGCAGTGCACAAAAGATGCCCAGTTCATTGTGGTAGTTGCCCGAGATGCCACATTGCCCAACATTGACTTAAGTTCCATTCATTTTATGGGCACTGATCAGAACTGCCAAGCTGCTGGGTCAACCACAGAATTTGTCATCTATCAGTTCCCTGTTACAAGCTGTGGGACTGTTGTGGCAGTAAGTTACCATGAAAACCAATTTTTCTGAAGTGAATTATCATTACTTGACATGAGCATTTGTGGCAGGAGTCTGAAAATGGGGTTCTAACCTACGAAAACAGAATGTCGTCTTCATATGAAGTTGCTGTTGGGCCGTATGGAGCCATTACCAGGGACAGCCAATTTGAGTAAGTTGGGTGTTGTTTAAGGCATACAATATAACATACATTCCAGGAATATGTAGAAACAAGTAAAATTTAAGTATATTAAGTTGACAGGGTGCAGACAGTTTTAATGTTGGTGTGCCTTTGTGCAAGACCCTTAAAGGCACAGTATGTAACTTTCTGGAATGTCACCTGGATGATTCCATGGAAATAGAAAGTTAAAACCATGCTGTGAAACATTCTCCATGGTGATAGAATTGTTCTGCCCTACTGTGGAAGATTATACCAAAAGGAAACAAGCAAGGCCAAAAAAGAGTCAGATTTGTGGAGATACAAGCCCACTCCAAGTAAAGACGCCTGTTTTCAAGTGCTATTAAGTAAACAAACAAACAGAAAAACATGCAAAAAAAAAAAAAAAAAAACATGCATTAACTAATATTTCTAATATTTTAGTCTAGATCAACACAATAAAACTTTCTAATTAGAGTGTGGCTAATGTGAACAGTGATTTAAAATTGCACCCTTGAATAAATGAGAAAGAAAGTACAAATGTACACCTAGTAAGTGTCTTCAAATATTGATGTGTCTGCTTTAGCCTGATGATCCAGTGCAGATATATCGGAACCTCAGTGCATGCTTTGGTGTTTGAAGTGGGCACCCTCCCTGCTCCTCCTCCTGTGGCTGCTCCTGGTCCTCTGCATGTGGAGCTCAGGCTAGGCAACGGACAGTGTACGGTAAAGGGCTGTGTGGAAGGTGGGTTCCAAGGCCGCTTTATTCTATCTACTATATGTTCCTATGTTGTTGTGATTAATAAGTCTGTGCTTGTCTGAACAGAGGACGTGGCCTACAACTCCTACTACCTGGATAGTGAATACCCGGTCACAAAGGTGCTCCGGGACCCTGTGTATGTGGAGGTGAGACTGCTGGAGAGAACAGACCCCAATTTGGTGCTGACATTGGGCCGATGCTGGGCCACCTCCAGCCCCTACTCTCAGAGTCTACCCCAGTGGGACTTGCTGATTGATGGGTAAGATTAAAGTGAAACTAAATGCTAAATTCACATTTTTGCTACCAAAATGCGTATATGGTATTTTAATAGGACTGTGTACAAATTTTAAATTTGCACCTTTTTGGTTAAAAGTACCTCAGTCTAAGAGTGTGGATTCTGCTCTGCAATTAGTAGTAGTAATAGTTGTGGGTGATATCATGAAAGACTGCCCTGATTACAGCCACGTTTTTTCTAATTACAAATACATGGCTGCAGGAGCGAAATTTGAAGTGTGGACACCTGTTAGACACATTGTTCTCATCTTCTGTCACTCTCTTTTTTAGTCCATAACAGGCACCTCCCAGTTTAGCAGCTCTATTTGAAATGTGGTTGTGGGCAAACTTTAGGCGTTTAGTCCCACTTTAAATTGGGATTTGACAGTCAAATATGTTTAGTTGTCGTATGTGTGTTATATAAGCCTGTTTTTTTCAATCTTGCAGTTGTCCTTACCGGGATGATCGCTACCAAACCACCCTGGTCAATGTGGGGCCATCTTCGGGGCTCATGTACCCCATGCACTACAGGAGATTCATTTTCAAGATGTTTACATTTGTGGCATCTGGTCCATCTGATCCAGCTAAAGATGTGAAACAGGATGTGGCTTTAACACCTTTGAAAGAAAAGGTACAACTTAAAATCCATCATAAACTGTAGTATGACTAATAGAAATGTTTTGAATACATGTACTGTTCTTCAGGTGTACATCCACTGCAACACATCGGTTTGCACACCAAGTCTTCAAAACAACTGTGAACCTCGGTGCTTCAGAAAGAGTGAGTATTTGACCATTTCCTTTTTGTTGTTGATTCCCTTAGAAAGATATTGATATTGTAACTTTGGATGTTTAGTATTATAGACTAAATGTGCTTGTACAAACAGGGAGAGATATAGCTGCTTCAGTGAAGAGTGGCTCCAGAGCTGAAACCACTACAGTGACTAGTCAAGGCATCATCATTGTGGATCGAAGACAAGTCATGTAATTTTGTTATTATAAAATATGTCAATACAAAGGTATCCAAGACAATTTAGTAGGCTGTTTAATGGCATATTGTTGAAACCACAAAAATGTAACCACAGAAATATATATTAGAAATTCATTACAAAGAGATTTTTATCAGAATAGTATATTTCTAAAGTTGTGATAAATATTATAAATATTTTCCATGGTTAATAACATGTAATGTCAAACTTGTTTTCGAATGAATGTATACAGAATCAAATAAATATTGCTACACATTTGTCACTGTGTTGATGTGTGTGAAAATTCGCAATGAAAAGAGTGAACGTGGACTTACCGAATAAACGAAACCAGCCTACAAACTTCGTTTCCCACAATCCCTTTTGAATGACGTAACCACTGTGTGCGCTCTTATTGGACGCATGGTCCGCCAGTTTCTTTATTTCCTGGTTTTCTCCTAATCCGCTTGCATTGGTCTGTAGCTTTGGAGGGTAAAGGTGAGCCATATTCTGAATCCGATACGTTGGTCGACACCACCAGCCTCCTCCCATGCGGTGCGTACTGTCCTATGTTTGGCTCTTCCGCTTAAGTAGCTTTACCGGCGTTGTGCGCTTGTCAGCGAGCTCCAGCTGCCGCTCTAGGCGTACAGTTCACATCGGGCTCCCGCTAGGGCTCCCTTTACTGTTCGCCAGGAAACTCATGATACAGTCAGGCAATATGAGCAATAACAGAGGCATAGCGGGACCAGGCACAGTGGACTTCAGCTGCATAAAAACAGACGACACTGGTCCAGCCGTGGAGAAGAATCTCGTGGGGGGCACTTTGGATGTAGCGATCCAGAGACTGCGGACACCCAGCCCCCAGGTGGGCGATGACGACTCCGAGGCAGAGTCTTTTCGGGATGGAAGAACTGAAGAGGTGGACCGGGACACTAAGGGCAGGGCGTACGCTTGGTGCAGGGACTTTCTGTCCGGGTCCTGGAAGACAATAAAAGAGAAGGATTTTCAAATCAGCATTATCAGGTAAATTATGCTTCCAGGACTTTACTGCGCATTGCGTGTAAAGAGATGTTACTGTATAATAATAACATGGTCGGTTCGACCATTCATGAAGGGGATTTTCATATCAGCAGGTAAATTAATCTTTCAGAACTTAACTACTCATTGTGAGTACAGGGTTAGTGACACTATTACTGTGTAATAACATAATCATAGGCGAATGCAAAAACAGCTTTAGGCTTACTAATGATTCCTTTCCAGTGGTGGGCTGAGTAACCTGCTCTACCTGTGTTCCTTACCTGACCATGTGCCTGTGGTGGGAGAGGAACCAAGGCAGGTGTTGCTCCGAGTCTATGGTGCCATCTTACAGGTTGGTCTATACAGCTATCCATGGTAACTGTTCTGTCATTATAAACATGTAACATGCTTCTCCTGTTTGTTTGTTTCAGGGTGTGGACTCACTGGTGTTAGAAAGTGTCATGTTTGCCATACTGGCAGAAAGAACCCTTGGGCCAAAACTTTATGGCATATTTCCAGAAGGACGGTTAGAGCAGTACCTCACGGTATGAGGCTTCTGTATTTAGTGTGAAAGAGTAGGAGCTACTGAGCTACTGAGTAGCTACAAAGTTCTTACTAGAATACAATAATTTTCTGTTTATATCTTTATATCAGAATACTCGAATGCGCACTGATCATCTCTCAGAGCCATCTATCTCTGCTGAGATTGCTACGAAAGTGGCACGTTTCCATAATATGCTCATGCCTTTCAACAAAGAGCCCAAGTGGCTTTTTGGGACCATTGACAAGTAAGAAACCCACATTTTGACTTTGATTTAGTTCCACAAATGTCATCTGTGTCATTAATGTATCCTTTCTTTTCAGATACATGGATCAAGTGATGAAACTTAAATTTAACCGAGAAGCACATGTAAAAAAGTACAACAAGCTGATGAAGCTGGACCTGCCTGGTGAACTGGAGAGGCTCCGGTGAGTTGAGATTCCAGCGCAGTTTTCATTTTCCAAGGATTTTGAAATGGTCCACAAAAGGCGTTTTAACTGAATAACAACTTGTTATTAGAGCATTACCAGGTCCTTACTTGGCACCCCACCATAGCCAACATTTTAACAGACATAGGAGTAGAATTCTATGTTGTTTCAGTTTGTAATTCCAGAATCTTACAGTACTGCAATATTATTTTCTACTCTTGTGACCTTTGCCCTATTCTTCCCTGATCCCTCAGTCACCCTTCTATTGGCAGCCAACAAAATCAGTCTGTATTTATTGGCTTTGTTATCTGTAGACACGTGGGGTATCTAGTACAAGAACATTCCACTGATAGCTTGTGTCATTCTTTTAATCTTCAAGTTCAAATTATTTTGATAGCTTTGTTAATCCTTTTATTTTTTTTAGAAACAGAAAAGTAATACATTCTGAATAATAATGTTAATAAATAATGTTGACAACAACTTTGTTTCCCCACAAACCAGTGCTTTACTGGCTGCGACCCCCTCCCCTGTTGTGTTCTGTCACAATGATGTACAAGAAGGTAAGTCGTTTTGCAAAGCCTGGTATATCTATTTATTTCTATAGTAGTTTTTACTGCTGCCATTATGTGATTACATGAGTCTGCTGTTGTAATTTCTCTTCACCACCAGTCAAACATTTGGACATACTTTTATGCCATGTTTTCTTTATTCAAATGACTACTTACATTATAGATTCTCACTGAAGCCATCAAAACTATGAATAAATACACATGGTTGGAAGGTAGTAAAGTATGAAAAAACTCCAAAAGGGTTTTATGTTTGAGTGCTGCTTTGCTCACTCTCCTCTTATGAACCCTGACAATGCAAGGAAGTGAAAAACATTTCAGGAGACCTCATCATGAAGCTCAATGAGAGAAGACCAAGGGTTGTCAACAAAGCAAAGGGTACTTTGAGGAATTAAAAATATTTAGTGTTATTAAAACATTCTTTGCTATGTAATTCTATACATATTGCTTCATAGTTGATGTCTCTATTTATTACAAATGTATCTAATTATTACAAATGTATTATGTAAATTTTGTAAGTAGTAAATATAAAGGAAAGAAGCAAAAAATATGTCCAAACTTTCGAGTGGTAGTACATAAAATGTTTGAGTTGACAATCTTGTTTGTCTTGTTTCAGGTAACATTTTGATTCTTGAAGCTAAGGACCAATCCTCAAATGAACGACTCATGTTGATAGACTTTGAATACAGCAGTTATAACTACAGGTATTAGATGCCATAAACTATACCCTAATATTGCTAGTAGGCTAATAATACATGATATTTTTTCAGAGGGTTTGACTTTGGAAACCACTTCTGTGAATGGATGTATGATTATACCTACAACCAATGGCCTTTCTTCAAAGCCTCGCCAGAGAATTACCCAACCAGAGAGCAGCAGGTGAGATTAACTGTTTACTGTTGCCCAATTCTGTTTGCCGTGTCTTTCTTGACTCCTTGAATACCCTGTCCTGCTAAGGACATAGGGCCATAGTGCACAGCGCAAGGCTATTTCCAAAGTCTCTTAGTAAATGTGGTTGACAGCACAGAAATCTAGCTGTCAAAGAGGCAAGGAAATAGAACTGGGATGGGGCACATGTCTGGAGCTCATTCACTCATTCTTAGAACATTGCTCCTTAGCTTTATGCTGCCATCTGGTGGTTAACACAATGAACTTATGTCCTTCATAGCTTCATTTCCTCAGGAGTTATTTGGCAGAACAAGAGAGACTTTCTAATGTGAAGATGGACTGGGCTTGTGTAGAAGAGGACATGATTATTGAGGCTAACAGGTAATTTGTGTGGATTTTTATTTTAAACATAAAATAAATTCTTAAAGAGGGGGTATTATGCAAAATTAAGTTTATGGAACTTTCTACCGTGCTATGATGTTTCCTCAAAGAAAACATGCCTGAGGTTTTATATGTCATGTTATGTTATACTGTATGCCATGTATGTTTGAGTAATCTAGCAATCTCTCCTGGGCACTATTTGAATCCTCCTTAGCGTTGAGACCTGTGACTGAGACACAAAGGCGGATGAAAAGTGCAGTAGAAATGCTGCTGCACCAGGACTTGAATTTCTCTATCAATAAAGTATCTGTCGATCTATTTACATATCTGTCTAGCAGTACGAATCTGTCCAAGACTCAGCCCACAGTCCTATGTCACCCATGTTCCTATGTCCTGCATGGCAATTTTCCATACATATACAAAAGCCTGATACAAGACAATACACATTGTAGTGTATTGTTCACAAACCTGATACAATGTGCAATAGTTTCATTAGAGGGCAAATTAATTTCCAATGGTAGTGGTGATCTAAATATGTTATGTGTTAACAATTAATACCCTTAGAAGTGTTAATATACCCCCTCTTTAAACTTACCTGTATTAACTGCAGTTTTTGGGCGCAATATAGAAGGATGAATGTAGTTAACAGCTGTGTTTGGATGTACAGATATGCTTTAGCCTCTCACTTTCTCTGGGGGCTCTGGTCCATCATTCAGGCAAAATTATCAAAGATTGAATTTGGATACATGGTAAGTATTTATAAAGAAATACATGTATTATACAGTTAAATCAACTGATTAGCTGAACTTAACTTTGTGATTTCTCAGGATTATGCGCAGGTCCGTTTTGATGCCTATTTCAAACAGAAGAAGATTTTTGCATAAAGCTTCTGTTTCTGCTGCAGTTCTGTGACAGTCCTTAGAGCTCAGCACAGTGACAGACAGGAGCACAGAGCAGAAGCACAGTCCGATTGCCTTTGACCATCAGTGCACTCGACTGTCCCCATTTTGTGAAATACTGTTTGGAATGTGCACGTAATATGCTGTCCTTATCTGTCTTTAAGTATTACTTTAACATTTTTAATCAACACGTGTGACCAGTTCATTCAGTGGTCCAATCAATAGTTTTACCTCAGTTACACAGTTGCTGTACAATAATTTCAAGTAACTGCACTTACATAATGACTGTAGGAGAATCTCAATGGTTGTAGTAGTTGCTACCTCCCTCTGCTAAGTATGAAAATTACAGAGTTAGAAAAAGGGCTACTTGTAACTAGTATTGTATTGCGTCCAATCCACTATGTTCCTAAATGAAGAGGCTAGAATCATTAATAAAAATAACAAAAGTAAAAGTACCTGGATATCTCTACTTTATTGAAGTACATTTTACAGTGGATACTTTTTACTTTTACTTTACTACATCTGTACTCTCTACTTCACTACATTATAGAACAGGACTGAAAAGTAAAAAGTACAGTGAATGGTTTGAGGGGGTATTTTGGCACATTCATGGTAACACACTGACTAAAGGTTTTGAGATGAAGTTCTGGCTTTGTGTAAACAAAAATTTACAAAAATGTATAGAAGAAGAAATTGCTAGTCACCACTGTTGATCAAAAAAATCAAAACAATTATTTATGCTTTAATACTTAAAAAAACTGTGAAATTGTTTTTACTGTAAAAGTACAATTTCAAGCATGTACTACAACATTTTACTATAATATATAATACTTTTATTTAAGTAATTTTTTTTTGCTCCTCTATAGGCCCTTTAAGTAACAGACATGTGGATACAAAATAATTTTAACAGTATCAATGTAATGTGATACTTGTATTTTTTTCTCTGTATTGGTTAATATGTACCTTATATCATTTCTGTTATTATCTGTGTATTCTGCTTTTTGAAGTTATAGATTTTCAAAAATATTATTTTGAATGTACATTGTCTTTGAAGTATTTCAGTTAATAAACCAACTTTATTACTTTCTCTCATTAGTGTTGTTGGACTGAATTTAACTGTAGACTATGCAGTTATTTGTAACATCAAACTTTGACTTTCTTTATCCTTGCACTTGTTAATTACATTAAAAATCTTGATGCTATGGTTTCATTTTTTCCATTCTCTATAGTTGCAGTTAGCATGAAGTGCCCCTAGGTGATGCAGTGAAGGGGACAAGTTTTTAGCTCCACCTCCCCAGCCCAAAATAGCAGCTCCAGAGACCACAGCACTGCCAAGAAATGGAAGTCCACTACAGAATCAAGGCAAAACTGGAATTATTTAGCTGATAACAGTAGCCTGCATGGTGCTATGTTGTTAATCTTTGCAGGCAATTGTTCTGTAGTCTTTTCTTCAGAATGGATAACTAATAAAAAGTACTATTTGACTAGAAGGGCATGCTAACAGTGCAGTGCATACACTTGCTAGCTGTGTTGAATGTGTAAGATACTTTTGCACATAAATAAGCAGCTAAGATTGGACATTTTAGATCAAATTCAGTAAAATGAAGACTGTTAGAAATAGTTTTAACCTATTTACAAATTGGATAATCTTATTGAAAGGTATTATTACAAGAATCTGGGAAGTTTTTATAAAGCTAAGTGACTGGAAAGCATCTACTGAGACAGGAAATGCTTTATATGGTCATCAAGACTCGGAGGAATGGAAGACCAATGAGGAGCTACGCATATATTGCTATGGAAACGTAGATGAAGCCATCACTATCCAGACCAGCACACATGCGTTCACTGTGAGTACACATGCATAAGCAGTGATATTGTTGCCGTAGTTTTTATCAACATAATACTTTTTTGCAGATAGGAATTAAAATATAACTAAAATAACTACAAAACTATAATTCTCAGATATATACTAATACAAGCTGGGGCAAGGGGGAGGAGGAGCACTTTGTAACTTATAGAAGAGGCTTCTCTCCATGGAGATGCTTTGTCTAGAACCTTATCTACCTCATTGGAGACAAGGAAGAATTGTATTATTTATAAACTAAACCCAAGCATTGACTAAATAACACAATAATTACCATTTTAGCCCTATTTCTACAACTAAATTAAAATGCATGGTCCAAATTAACAATTAACTTAACATTTATTTAACATAACATTCACATTTCAATTTCCTCAGGTGGATCTCCAAAGACTAGCAGCTTGCAGTGAGTATTTCCGAGCCTTGTCCCAGTCCAGAATGAGAGAAACTACAGAAAACTTCATCTATTTGGAGCATGTGCCATCGTCCGTTTTCCACAATCTTCTGGAGTTTTCGTTTTATGGACGGTTTTCAGTCCCACCAGAGGACCTGGCCTCACACATACAGGTATGCTGTCTTCACTAGACAGTGCTTGTCAGTGAGACTCTCTAGGGCTTTTGTAGGTCAGCACGGTTACACAGGTTTGGGGAAGTTGACAGGTTCAGGAAATAGTGGCATGTTCAAAATGAGCTTTCTACATTTACAAGAGCCCATAGTAAGGACATAATTAAAGTATTTCTAGTGGCTGGGGTCCATTGTTCAAATTGCAGATTTGTTGAGCTTCTTTGTAATTACAGGGGCTTATTCACATGAAACAAAAACTGGCACAAAGTTCAACGTCTTCTTTGTTAGTATAAATAAACTAAAGTTTTCACAATAGCTTAAAAAAGTGGTTCCATTATTTAACCCCAAAATCATGATTGGTGTCAGCAGAAAGGACTTTAATCCATAAGATTAACATTGCAAATCTGTGGAGCCACTTCCTAACTAATAATGATAAGGTTATTTATGTATTTTCTGTTTTTCTTTTCTTTTCTTTTTTTCCCCCCCAGAAACAGTGAATCTCAACATATTGTTGTCAGAAATTATAAACATGAACTTAAGAACATGAACACATATTACCAGTAATATTTATAACATTTGTCATAGCAACATTCAGCAGCAAAAAAGACACTAAACACTCCATATAGGGCAATTATAATACAGAATACCACTCATATAGTATTTGTCTTTATAAAGGTTTGTAGCTATCTTGTGGCTGAGTCCTTCCTTGCTAAGTGCGTGTCCGAGTTTGCGTCTGAACTAAGCCCACACAACTGTGCATCCTACGTGACCCTGGAGAGAGAGACCTGCTGTCCAGAGCTGAGGCAGGCCATCTTTAAATATCTGAAGAACAACATGCTGGAGCTACCCCATGTCATCAGGTACACATAACTGATACTTCATCAAGCTGGGGCTGTTCTGCATGTATGTCTCTGGTGGAATGTTCAGCAGTTTCTGTGACGACACAATGTACACATTTGCAAACACAGCCAAAAAGTTTTAAGATAGTCTAAAAATCTTGTCTAATACGTACACATTTTCAAGAGCCTATGATCAATGTGTTCACTGTCCTGTTTAGGTGTTTTATTTTCAACTAAAAATATTACTCTAAAATATTAAATATTGGTGAAACTGTGCTGCTAGAAAAATCTTTAAAATAGGTTACTCAGTAAACTCAGTAACTTAGTAAATATAAATGAGACTTAATGTGACTGAATACTACCCACCATTAGGTTACCTTGGTTACCTCCTTAGTCTCATTGTTCATTCTCGTCTAAATTTTGTAGGAGCCTATATGAAGAAGAAAAAGAAGAACTGGTCCATCTGAGGACTGATGGTGCCCTACACCTGTGCTGCCTCAGAAAGGAAAACCTCACTTCATGGACTGATCCGCAAACAGAACAAGCCCGGTATGTCTTTGTTCTGGAGGGGCCCGAGGAGACTGGGGAGTGGAGGCCGCTAACAGAGCTCCCCTTCAGAGCCGATAAATGGTGCTTCACTACAGTGGTCCTACACAACTACCTATACATCATAGGAGGGTACCGGCAGCGCACCAAGAGAGGCTGGGACTTCAAAATGTCTTCTTTTAGATATAACCCTTTCACTAACACATGGGTCACTACAGCACCACTGATAAAGGTAGGCACAGATGGTCTGTTGAATAAGTAACTACAAAGACTCAGTATTGACTCCAACTAAACACAGCTTATGTTTTTTCAATGATAGTTTTGTCCTACTTTAGAGCTCTTGTTCAGTTTCAACTCTAACATGTGACATTTCCTGTTTATTACACATAAAATTTTATATCGTGGCCAGTCTAGCACACGCTCTGACATGTTCTGAGTCATGTAATTGAGGACAAATTTGTATAAAGGGTTGTTCCCTCATAAGTCATGACTTAAGCATTCAAATTGTTTCCACTACGCAACTAACCCTCCTCAAAACTAGGGTTGTCAAAAGTATTTAAAATCAGATACTAATCAATACTGAACCTAGTATCAAAACTAGATATTAATTTGAGCAGGTATCAATAATAAAAAAAAGTTGCATTCACAGGCAGAAATGAATGAACTTGAGCTGTATTTACAAGTATAATATCACATACTAGTTTACTATATGTATACACGCACAGAACACACACACACACACACCTGTATGTGTGTGTGTGTGTATTTCTGTGTGTCTGTGTGTGTATGTATATATATATCCTATTTCCTTGCACTTTTTGTATGCAACAATTGGGAATGTCTATTACGAATAATTTTCAGATACAATGTCAGCTATCTTGGTTTAAGAGTCATCTACCTGCTTGTAAGGGTGTGCCTGGGATGTTCCTTATTATGGCTTTAAATGTGTCTATCTTGCATGTTATTCCATTATGGTGTTAACTGCTTGAAAAACATGCATGGCAGCCTCTCCAGAGATCAGACATGTAACTGACCTATGTCCCCTGCTGTTCTTTATGGAGATATAGTTAAGTTTAATGCCATACTCTGGAACATCAGAAAAGTTACATAGTGTATTTTTAAGCTTGAATGTTGCATGTTACAGTTTTATTGTATTGTTTCCAGTGCCGTAGACACTTCAGCGCAGTGGCCTGCTCTGGCAGTATTTACGCTGTAGGAGGCTGGTACTTGGACTCATTGGTGACCCCTGACTCCAGCACAGCTCTGTACACAGCTGTGGAGTGCTATGATCCTTGGGAGGACACATGGAGGTTAGTGTCAACAGAGGGAAAAGAATGTGTCTCTAGACCATTATTGTATTATTATTTTAACCCTCACGCTCTCCTCTGGGTCACATAGACCCGAAGAAACATTTTTTTTCTTTCCCGCTTTCAAGATCAGACCCAAAAATGTATTTATTTTCTTGCCAGGCGAGAAAATTAATTTTTGGGTCTGACTGACCCGCCCCAAGAGAGGGGGAAGAAAAAAAAAAGTTTCTTCAGGTCTATGTGACCCCGGAGTGAACCTATGTAAATCCCCCAGCTGGTATACAATTCTTCTTATGTGTTATTGTATATGTATATAAATAGTGGTTAAAAACACCTTAATGACAACCACAAAATGTATTGAGCAAGAAATACATTTACCAATAAAATACCAATAAAATGTTTTACTTCTAGTACATTAGTTCTAGCATGGCATTTATTTTTTTCATCGAAAATAAAATGATCTTCTGCAGGTTGGTCTCCTCTCTGCCACTCACAGACTTCCAGTTCACTGTATCTCTGTCTCATGATGTGCCTCTGGCTGCCAGTCGTGGACACAGTTTTTATGTTCTGGGAAACATTCAAAGAACTGGTGAAAAACTGCTCCTTCAGTATGATACCAGACAAGGTAAAAATCTGTATAAAGCATTCATATAATTACATACAGGTTTGGTGTATAATTTTTATTGCTGTTGATTAGACTCCTGGTGTGAAATACTCCCCACACTGACCAGAGGAGATGCAGACTTACCCACTCTCTACTTCCTGGGTGCTGCAGAGAAACTGTTTGTGATTGGTGGAAACATCTCCCATAATGTGGTGACATCATTTTGTCTACAGTCACAGAAGTGGGAACAGGTATTACCGAATTTAACAACCAGGTCAAACCGGTTATGTCTCACTAATAATAACATGCCATAACTTACGTAATGTTAGATATGTTAGTTACAGTATTAACTAAATACAAGAAGTGGGCAGTACTCATATTTACTAGATCATACTCTAGTTTTCTGACACTAGTGTTATTTCAATATTACATTTACTCTTATTTGAGACTTGAGTAGCACCTCCCTCAAATACTTTTTACTCTTTATATATATCCTCTACCAGAGGCCTGAGAGCTTGACAGTTCTGCGCAGTATCTTTGCTGTTCCTAGTACTGCACTTTTCTGGACTGAGATGTCTGTTGTTTTTCCTGGTATCTGCAGTAGTCACTCCTCCAGTTTGGGGGTTACAGCCCCAGTGCTCCGATCACCACGGGCACCACTGATGCCTTCACTTCCAGGCTCTCTCCAGCTCCTCCTTGTGTCCATGGTATTTTTCTAGTTTCTCGTGTTCCTTTTTCCTTACATTGCCATCATTTGGTATTGTGATGTCCACCACCATGGCTTTGTTCTGTTGCTTATCCACCACCACTATGTCTGGTTGCTTTGCCAGCACCATTTTGTCCATCTGGAAGTCCCACAGGATCTTGGCTCAATCATTGTGCACAACCTTTGGTGTTCCCACCTTGACCTTGGGGTCTCCAGCCCATACTCTGCACAGATGTTTCTGTACACTATGTCCACCACTTGGTTATATTGCTTTATGTATGCTTTCCCTGCCAGCATCTTACACCATGCAAGTTATGTGCTGGACTGTCTCAGGAGCCTCTTTGCACAGCCTACACCTTGGGCCTTCCCGTGGCTTCAAGGGTGATTTTCCACAACCGCATCGAGTTTGCAATGAAGGCTCTTAGAATCCTGTTGATACTGTACAGCTCCAAGCACTCAGTGATCCATGTGTGTGGCAGTGAGTCGTAGGCTTTCTTGTAATCAATCAGGTGTCTTCAAGGGTGACATGTGTCATTGTGCCATTTGGAGACTTGATGACTACAACACTGACCATGGACCAGAGAAAAAGAAGAAGAGAACTGTGTCAGGAGACTAGAAAGAAAGTGATAGACAAGCAGGTTAAAGATAAAGGCCATAAGACCATCTCCAGGCAGCTTGATGTTCCTGTGATTACAGTTACACATGTTATTAAGAGGTTTAAGGTCCACAGGACTCTAACCAATCTCCCTGGACGAGGCTGCAAGAGGAAAATTGATGGCAAATTGAAGAGATGGTTCATACGAATGGTAAACAAAGAGCCCAGAACAACCTCCAAAGAAATTTTATGTGAACTTGAGGGGCAAGGTACATCAGTGTCAGAACGCACCATCCGTTGTTTGAGCCAAAGTGAACTTCATGCGAGGACACCACTGCTGAGAGCAAATCATAAAAACGTGAGACTGGAATTTGCCAGAATGCATATTGACAAGCCACAAAGCTTCTGGGAGAATGTTTTTTGTACAGATGAGGCAAAACTGGAGCTCTTTGGCAAGGCACATCAGCTCTGTGTTCACAAATGCAAAAATGAAGCACACCAAGAAAAGAACACTATCCGTACTGTGAAGCCTGGGGGAGGCTTGGTAATATTCTGGGACTGTTTTGCTGCATCTGGCACAGGGTGTCTTGAATCTGTACAAGGTACAACAAAATCTCAAAACTATCAATGTATTTTGAAACTAAATGTGTTGCCTAGTGTCAGAAAGCTTGGTCTTAGTCATAGGTCGTGGGACTTCCAACAGGACCCAAAACACACAGCTAAAAACACATAAGAATGGCTAAGAACAAAACATTGGACTGTTCTGCACTACTGAACTAATGAATTTAAATGAAAATACCTCAAATTGAAGGCTTTTCTCAGCAATTTTTAGGTGAGATTAAAATGAGATTAATTAGATTAATTAATTACAAATCATAATTAATTAATCTCTCAATTTTTTTAATCGCATGACAGCACTAATATATATATATATATATATATATATATATATATATATATATATATATATATATATATATATATATATATATATATATATATAGATAGATAGATATAGATAGATATTAGTGCTGTCATGCGATTAAAAAAATTGAGAGATTAATTAGTTATGATCTGTAATTAATTAATCTAATTTTAATCTCACCTAAAAATTGCTGAGAAAAGCCTTCAATTTGAGGTATTTTCATTTAAATTCATTATTATATTATTGTGGCAGATCAAAAGACTGATATAGAACAAAAAAAAAGTGACTTTATAAAGTCATTTATTGTTTAACAAATCTCTCCAAATTAGCTGTTGAGCCTAAGTCTCCATGAATAAGAAACTGTTTGCTGTAAAGTAGCAAAGATGAGGAAATCTGAACATAATAACTTTTGTCTCCTTAAAGACAATAAAAAGTCCAGTCTTTCCTTAACCATATTAAAAATATTATTGATAGAGAAATACTTTATATATGAGATTACTGGTTTTAGTCCTTGTTTTAGTCCTGGTTTAGACCTGCTTTAGTCCTACTTTAGTCCTAGTTTAGTCCTGGAATGGATTAATCCTGGTTTTAGTCCTGGTGTTAGTTCTGGTTTAGTTCTGGTTTAGTCCTGGTTTAGTTCTGGTTTAGGCCTGGTTTAGTCCTGGTTTAGTCCTGGTTTAGACCTGGTTTAGACCTGGTTTAGTCCTGGTTTAGTCCTGGTTTAGACCTGGACTGGATAAGTCCTGGTTTTAGTCTTGGTGTTAGTTCTGGATTAGAGGCGCACAGGAGGAAGCGCGGTTTACGCAGCGTTCGCGAGAAAACACGATCCACACGCGGCGCACGGGAGCACGTCGGTGTCCGCGCAGTAACTACGGAAGGAAACGTGGTCCGCGCGTTCTCAGGTTAATGACGATGATGAAGGTGTGTGTTTGTTTGTGTGTGTTTGTGTTTGTGTGCGTGTCCCCTCATGTGGCAGGTCACTATAGGACAGTAGTGCAGACATCATGAGCCTATGAAGGTTGTTTTCACCAGTGACATTTAAGTTGTAGGCGATATTATATTTGTTATTTTCTTTTATATTTCACGTTGGGAGAATAATTTCCAAGACACGAATGTGTTTTTACCTGTGCACTGCTGCCTGTGTTCTACTGGCTCTTCGACCTCGTCCATCGTGCGACTGACGCCACCAACGTTAACATGACGTTTACGTCGCTCTTACTGCGCGCGTTTTGTGTGGGTTTCCGGCAATGAGTGGAATTACCGAAATAAAAAAATGTATAAATGTGTTTTTTGTGTGTGTGTGTTGTTGTCCCAACAACACATAAAAACAGGTTTTATAATAAAGCAACTCGCATACAGAAACAGTAAAGTTAGAGATTAAAAATGAGATTAACGCGATTAAAAAACATAACGCGCTAAATATGACTGTAATTAATTAATCGCAATTAACGCGATAATTTGACACCCCTAATATATATATATATATATATATATATATATATATATATATATATATATATAGATATAGATATAGATAGATAGATAGATAGATAGATAGATAGATAGATAGATAAAAATGAGAGAGGCTTCCAATATTACAATAATCTTTTCTTTTTTTTTCTCTTCAGGTGCAGATGGTTGACAAAGTGGCTTTTGCTGGGCAGGGGACAGTGTCTGGTGGCTGCATCTTTCTCCCAAGTATAGAACACAATACTGTTATGAAGATGGATGTTCAAACTTTGTCTTTATACACACTCCCTCAGCTGCCTATTCCTGCCCTCTATGAATCTGCCTTCCATATGGTCTTATAACACTGCCTGCTTGTCTACAGGGGTATTACTTTGCCTGGATTGTTCCACAGTATGGCCTAAGATATTTTGTAGTATGACATTAAACACATCTGTTTTGCATTATTTCAATTTAACATGCCATATTTTTATTGCTCAAAAATACCTTGGAAAAACATGTGTTCTTAATGTGAGCGGGATTGCCTCTCGACAGATCTAATCCGTAACTTGGCCTAGTGGTGGCAAATGCTTGTCTCAATGAAGATTAAAAATGAAATTTAAAGCTGTACTTTTGAACATTCTAGGCAAAGCAATAACATCTCCGTGGAGACAAGCTGGTGTTAGACCCTCCACCAGAAAAGTTACATAGTGCGCAGTGCATTTCTGTGACGCAAGACACACAATGCACTTTGACCTGGTTTCCACCGATAGAGGACCTTGCTGTCACCTCTACAGCTTGGCAGGGATAGTGTTGCATAGCAGGGAGTGAATGGCACATGGGGGCAAGGCTTGTGTTGCTGTTGGTGTCGCATTACAAAAAAAAAAAAAAAAAAGTAGTGTGAGGGGTGAAGGAGAACATTTGGGAAAGAGAGGAGGGAGGGCAAAAGCTCACTACCTGAGCTTATAGCCACTCCAAGGACAACAGAGTCAAACTGGGTCCAACTACTAGGCTTCTACTGAACAGGATTTGACATAAGGTAAATGTTTATGTTTTGGTTTGTTTTTTGTAAATCTGCTTGTTTTAATGAATATATTATGTTAACTGTTGTCATGTTGTTGTCATGTTTACAATTATGAAAGGTAAATTATGCAGTATATTCAAACTGATCTTCATCTCATCTCAGGTGTAAACATGGTATTACCAGTATTAATTATATGGCATAAAGGCTGTTGTGCAAAGGTTCAGACAGAAATTTTACTTTTTCCCAAATTCCGAATTCACTATTATAAAACTAGGCTAATATTTAGTATAATTTATTATTGTTGTATGCACTGTAGTGGAAAAAGGACTGCTGTTCATTTAGTTAGTTTAATAATGTGAGGCTTAGGATATTGCATTAGCATAATCATATTTATATTATCCATTAACAATAGCATTACATTCATCTAATTGTTTGCTCCATATGTTGTTGAAAAAGTGAAAGTTTAGCTTGTAAAGACTGGTCGTGTTCTGTGTTTATATTTTGCTAGCCCAAGCTCTGACGTCTGCGCACATGCTCTGCCGGCGCGCTGCTATATCTGGCCAATGAACTTTGTCCCACTTAGTGAATGTACAGTCATATGACAAGCAATGGAAAAAGTAATATTAGACCTGCTGTGAGAACAATACCATGTTTGGAATCCCACTACTCTGTTAGATTATTAGATTTTGAGACTTAAGAATGAACCTGAAAAATTTGGTTTTATCACTTGTGTGCTGTTTATAGTGAGATAGAGCTATGGCTGAAGCCCATCAGGCGGTGGGCTTTGAGTTCACTGTGCGTCCAGATGGAGTAGACATCAAGCTCAGTCGAGAGGTCATCAAAAACATCTACCTGTGTGGGGTTACTGCATGGAAGAAACGTGCCATCCAGTTTAAGGTACAACAACACAACATGGTGGCATGTAATTATACTTTCATTAAAGGAACTGCATGTAGCCAGCATTTTGTTTGTTTATAATTATGTACTACAATCACAACTGAACTGCAACCCAGTTGCCAGTACCTTAACTTGCAGGACAGATTCAGTTTTTCTCACTCTCAGTATATGGACAGGCCATGCCTCATGTGAAAACTCAGAGCCTCCAGAATTCACTCACTGAACTGCAGAGGCTACTAGCACTGGTAAATGATAGGCTGTAGCTACTGGTGTTTAGGTAATGACAGTTCAGTGACAGACTCATGTGTTGCTCATTCTGCTTTCTGTCTTGAGAATGAACATTACATAACATAAACGGAACACTAAATAATTGGAACATCATGTCCAATGTTTATTTAATTAAGAATTAAGGTGCATTAGAATGGTTCTCAGTAAAAGCCCTATTTGATTTGAACATGTCTATCAAAATCTTACATATAGTTCCCTCTGTAATAATTTACCACCACAAATATTTTCTATAGAAAAAAAAATTGAAATATTTACATTATATAAGCAATCATTAAAGGAGCACTATGTAAGTTTTCTAGTGGATTGTCTTAAGTTTAAACCCACAGTGCAGAACATTCCAGGCAAAGTAATATCTCCATGGAGACAATCAGGTGATGGACTATCCACCAGAAAACATACATATTGCTCCTTTAACCCTTTAACCTGTTAAGACACAAAATATCAAACAAATCAAGCCCTGGTTGAGTACTTAAACATTTACTACTAGCTAGAATCATTTTGTATCGTTTTTGTATCATTTTGTATCGTTTTATATCTCCAGAATGGCGTTTTGGCTGGGGTGTACCCGGCCAGTCCCTCCAGCTGGCTCATAGTTGTGATCCTCATGATGAGTTCTCTGTACACTCACATCGACCCTTCTCTGGGAACGATCGATGCCATCAAAGACACTCTCCCATTCAAGTAAGACTGTGGTATTACTAGTAATTGCATCTGCATTTTAAACATCGTATACTGGACTGTTATAATCATGTTTTAGTTCTGGTACAGTCCTACTTTGGACCTGTGTAGTCCAATACATCTTGGTTTAGTTCTGATGTGATTTGGTCCTTTTTTGAGGTTAATTTAGTTGTCCTAGTTAGATCATTGTTTATTCCTGTTTTAGTTTTGATTTATTTGTCTGTATTTGTTTGTAAACTTAGCACTAACCTGGTTTTGGTGTCTGCACACAGGAACTACATGAGTGTGCAGACTAGAGCAGTGCTGGGGGCCATCCTGTTTGCCACGGGCCTATGGCTCTTCCTGATCCTTCTTTTGAGATACACCCTCAAAATCCTGCTGTCCTACCATGGCTGGATCTTTGAGTCACACGGCAAGATGAGCACCTCCACCAAAGTCTGGCTGGTAAGTCACTGCACTTAAGAAAAAAAAAAGGTTGTCTATAACACATAAATATTGGGTCTGTGTACTGCGGGTCACACCTTTGTGTGTGGAGTACACACGATTCTTCCCGCATCTTGGCGGGTTTCCTCCGGGTACTTCGGTTTCCCCCAGCAACCCAAAATAGACAAAATCCTCGAGGTCAGGTAGCCCTGACCTAGCCTACCTCAAGATCTGGAGATGAATCCCGGAGCACTGAACGGCAGCAGCTCACTCCTCCTGTCACTGCAGCACTTAATGCAAGGATGGGTCAAATGCAGAAAATGCAATTCCCTCTCTTGAGGGAGTAATGTTATGTTTAATATTGTAATTAATATTACTGTAATTATCTAATTAATAATGTAATTACAAACAACACAAAAATACACACATATTAACTGATTGGGTTTGTGCATGCTCATTGTATTTGAGCAAGACACTTTACCAAGTTTACCTATGTATGAATGTGTGCAAGTAATTTTCTGTTTTTGTTTTTCACAGAGCCTAGTGAAAATGTTCTCTGGTCGCCGCCCTCTTCTGTACAGTTTCCAGGCCTCCTTACCCAGATTGCCTGTGCCCAGTGTGGAGGATACTATTCAGAGGGTCAGTTCATTATAGTTAGCCTATATTACATTTGTATACAAATAAAGAGACTTTTTGGAGATTTGGTTTTATTTAATCTAATCAAACTTTCTGTTTTTATTTTCCTAAACACCATATAGGTTTACTATTTTGTAATTGTTGTTATTAACTTTATTGCATTTGTCCAATTGTGATATACCAGTTTTAAATAATTTATAAAAATCTGTTCAAATTATGTAAATAGTAGGTGTATAACAGCTAAAAAGAGTTCATACTACATAATGTCTAACATCTAACATCTGTCCTAACAGTACCTTGAGTCAGTCCGCCCTCTGCTGGACGATGACAAGTACAACCAGATGGCGATACTGGCCAATGAGTTCAAGGATACACAGGCCACCCAGCTCCAAAGATTTCTTATCTTAAAATCCTGGTGGTCCAATAATTATGTGAGTATCAGTAAGTGCAAAGTGAACCAACTGTCACGCTATTTTAATGTTGTTTTTAAAATGTGTTTAGGTCAGTGACTGGTGGGAGGAGTACATCTACCTCAGAGGCAGGAGCCCTATAATGGTCAACAGTAACTTTTATGTGATGGTAAATAATTATACAAAGATTATTTTATGTTATATTTTGTTTGCATTGACAATGACAAGTGAAATCTGCTTATAGGATCTCTTGTATGTTACACCAACACATCGCCAGGCTGCCAGGGCGGGTAATGTGGTCCACGCAATGCTGCAGTACAGGCGCAAACTGGAGCGAGGAGAACATGCACCGGTAAGGAATGCAAGGAGCCATTTGCATCTTTTTTTTTTTTTTTCTTTAATATGATGTGAATTGTTGTGGTGTCTTCTCAGTTGAGGGCCTTGGGGACTGTCCCTATGTGTTCCACTCAGATGGAGAGGATGTTCAATACCACACGGCTGCCAGGCATTGAAACAGGTCAGCAACATTTTAGAAAAATTTTAAATTGCCTTTTTTTTTTTTTTAGGTTTTTTTTTTGAGTTTTTAACTGATGTTTCCTCCTCAACCATATCCCTCCAGAACCCACAATGCTTTGTCCCATTTCATTATGTCATCTGGTGGTAATCAAGGAGGTCTGCCACTGTGCTTTTAAAGTGCATATTTGACCAAACATGATTTGATCATTTCAGCATTCAAATTCTTCTAAACTTGTTTTTAGCATCGTATATACTGCTCTTCTCCTCAATGCACCCTCTGTGCCTCTTTTTTTACTTATTTAACGTCTTGTATAAGATTTTTTCCCCCATGCATTTTAGCAAAATTTGTCTTAACACAGTACAGATATATTGTATAAATAGCTCTTGAGGTCAAAATATGTCCCTGACTTGCTGTCTGCATCTATTTGTAATCAGGAAGTGCACGTTTCAAATGTGTCTTTGGTAGATATTGTGCAGCACCTGAATGATAGAAAGCACCTGGTCGTTTACCACAAGGGCCGATTCTTTATGTTGTGGCTGTACACCGGGGGGCGCCACCTGTTACCCAGTGAACTGGAGATGCAGTTTCAGAGGATTCTCAGTGACACATCCAAACCTCAGCCTGGAGAACTTAAACTGGCTGCACTCACAGCAGGAAACAGGTACTCAAAATATTTACATTCTGGAACCTTCATTTATATTAGCACCCATTAATGACAAGAGAGGTTTTATTGTTATTGCTTCAGAATAGAAGGCTTTCCGCCCAATTAGTAATAATGTTTAGGTTGTCATTGACATAAAAATAAAGATATGCCAGATATATTAGCACAGCTGGCTTTTGATTCTTCTAGTCCTAGTTCAGGAAAATCCTTTTACTCTATACATTATGTCAGTAGAAATATATAAACCAAATTTTATGTTTAAAAAGTTGAATTGTTGAATAAAAACCATAAGGAAGCAACTGCAATCAGAGGCATTGCATGATAAGAACCATCAGGAAACAACTGCCTGTCACTATCCCAGGCAGTTGGGGAAAATTTGGGAATTTTAAGGAATATTTTTTATCTGTCTGCCTATGTGAACCTACTAATTCCATTTCAACAGAAGTGGCCAAAAAATCAGAATATACAACACAAGGATTCCATGCTGGGTGACAGAACTATAAATAATTTCAGCCTAATTTCATTATACTCCATGTACTGTTTTTGCAGAGTTCCATGGGCCCAGGCGAGACACCAGTATTTCAGTGCTGGAGTGAATAAGCTGTCCCTCGATGCAGTAGAGTCGTCTGCTTTCTTCCTGGCTTTGGATGATGAGCCACAGGGATTTGACCCTTCAAGAAACAGGTCACTGGACAGTTATGCCAAGTCCCTGCTCCATGGGAAATGTTATGACCGGTAAGAACACCAGATAGTAAAAACTACTTTGAAATATTATGGTGGAATATGCTGCTAAATATGAGAAATGCTGATATTTTGACCAGTTTAAGTATATTTGACATATTGACATATTACTTTTACTTGGTTTAGTGGGATAATACCTGATTTAAATAATTTTAGACCAGTTAAGAGGCAGTTTATAAAGAAAAGTAGAAAACAAAAAGTTGTAAAATCCAGGATGTAGTAGAGAGTTGTGAAATATCATCAACTGGTATCAATTCCACACAAAATTCAAAGACAATTTACAAAAAAAAGGAGGGCATTTTTCTGACACTTTAAACATTGATAACACAACAGAGTTCTTGTCATTTTTTTAAATTGTCAAACCGTAACTATTGTGTAATTTAGACACAAGTTAACATACTTCTGCATATATCTGATACCTATGTCTAACCAGGAAGTAAAATTATAACCTTCACCAAAATTGCTAAATTTGAAAAGACTAGGCCAGATTTTTTGTAAAATCCTAAATCTAATCATGTTAACTACGTTTTAGAGTAATTAGTAGTTTAACCTGCCATATGCACTACAAGGTGCAGTATGTAACTTTTCTTGTAGGGGGGCAGCTTATTGCTTTGTTTGGTATGTTTCATAGTATGGCATTAAATGTATTTATACTGTTTATGACATGTAACTTTTCCTCATGGCGACACCTGCAGGTCTCCTTGGAAATTGACAGGTCTATGTCAATACAATTGAAAATTCCAGGCAAAGCAGTAACATCTTTGTGTAAACAAGCAAAAATGTACACATTGTACATTTAATATAGCTAATAACTGGGCCTGTCCACAAGTCTGCACAGTCTGAACAAATAAATTAAGTTTTATTTATTTCCTTCCAGTGTCATAAACTGGTGATGTATTTGAGTTGTCTTGGAGATACAAGGTTTGTATAGTTAGTTTATGTGGACCCAATCACTAAATTAAACCAGATTATAATAATATTAATATTAAACCAGATTTAACATTTTTAGTTTTTCTTTTTTCTGTTTTCAACAGAGTAATATCCAATCCAATTCAGTACAGATGTTTGTTTTGCCTAAAAGGACTTTTTTCTTCCAGCTGGTTTGACAAATCCTTCACATTAATCTCATATCCGAATGGAAAAATGGGCATAAATACTGAGCATTCCTGGGCTGATGCGCCTATCATCGGACACATGTGGGAGGTAAGGTCTGGGGTTTGTGCAACAGTATTCATGACTGTCATTCAAATTAGCTGTGATGCAGTGTTTTTTCCTAGTATGTGCTTGCAACAGACTGCTTCCATCTTGGATACACAGAGGAGGGGCACTGTAAAGGAGACATGAACAAGGGACTTCCTTTTCCCACCCGGTTAAAGTGGGACCTTCCAGCAGAGGTACGATTTGTACTTGGGCATTAGCAAATCATAAAGACTGCAGTTATTTAAGTTCTTGGAAAAACAACATTATATCCTGTTTCATTATCTAAAAAGTCTTCTCTCTAATGTTAATGTTTATAGACAAAATGTGCACTTTCAACAGAATCCAAATCTGATCGCAGTCAATAGGGCCACAACTGTTTATCCGCAATCTCAGTGTTTTACAGGAAAAAATACAATTTGATATTTTACCAAAATCATTCATCCATATCTCTTTCAAATCCCATAATAATTTACTATTTGTGATGTCTCAGTGTCAAAAGGTTATCGAGTCATCTTACCTGTTAGCCAAGCAGATAGCGGACGATGTGGACTTCTATGGATATCTGTTTAATGACTTTGGGAAAGGTCTGATCAAGAAGTGCAGGACTAGCCCCGATGCCTTCATTCAGTTGGCCCTGCAGCTCGCCCAGTTCAGGGTAAGAGTATTTTGTATAACTGACTGTATAGTGCATAACAAACATAGATCATTATTTTCTATTTTGTTAATTGTAAGCCTTAAAATCAACAGTTTAATAATAAAAACAGGTTTTCAAAGTTCCATGCTCCCATAATAAACTGCAGATTTTCATTTACTTGTATTGCTGAAAAGTAATTACAAGAAGACTGAGTGATGTATGACCCAGAGTGTGATTTATTTATTTTTTTAATAATTGGACAATAGAGGAATACTGAAACATGCAAGTAAGCTTTGAGTAAGTTTTGAATAAGTTTTAAGTAAGCTTTCAGTAGGTTTTGAGTAAGCTAGCGATGAGGGAACACTGTTATGGTAAAAGCTCATAAAAGTTAATTTTGTATATGTCCCCACTGAAATATACAGTCACACCTTTACATTAGGTGCTCTTTACTAACAATACTATTTCACTCTTTTCCATTGTAGGACCAGAAGGTGTTTTGCCTCACATATGAATCCTCAATGACGCGCATGTTCAGAGACGGGCGCACGGAGACTGTGCGCTCCTGCACTTCTGAGGCAGTGGGTTTTGTCCGAGCCATGGAGGACTCTAGTGTGACAGTGAGTAAATACATGTATCAGGAAATACAAAGTTATCAGGATCAGATTGATCCTTCCAGGGCTCGGTCACCAGAACCTGCTGTAAAAGATATGAAGAGATGATAAAGAAGTTCAGTTCAAATGTCATATTTGATCAAATAACATGGTGTTCTAAAGTGTTCAGTAGTTAGGCAAATTTATCATTTATTCTCTCATTCATAAAGTGTAATAATTACATTTAGTTTAAAGAATTTCTCTTTTTTTAAAATAAAGATTTCAATTTTTATCATGTTGCAGACCTGGGCATTTTGCGGCCCATGGGCCACATCTGGCCCTTGGCCTGTTGTAATCGGGCTGATATTTTACAATAACAATATTTTATGGTAATAATATTTTACTGATTTAGGTAAATGAAAACTGTTGAGCTCCATGGCCTTATATATAAGGACAAAGTGAATATAATGATTACAGTTCATATTTATGCTTTAAAACTAGAAATCCCAGAGACTAGCCCTGTTTAAGAAGGCTGCAGAAAAGCACCAGAACATGTACCGCTTGGCCATGACTGGAGCAGGCATCGACCGACACCTCTTCTGTCTTTACATTGTGTCAAAGTACTATGGGATCAACTCACCTTTCCTCAAGCAGGTTAGATCCTCTCAGATCTATCAGTAACACTTTCTATCATTATATTTGTTTATATCCTTAACTCCTGTTTTGTAGGTCCTGTCTGAACCTTGGAAGCTGTCAACCAGTCAAACTCCTCAGCAGCAACTTAACTTGGTGGATATTAATAAGTTCCCCAAATATGTGAGCTCTGGAGGCGGGTTTGGACCGGTAAGATCAGTGTGTGTGTGTGTGTGTGTGTGTGTGTGTGTGTGTGTGTAAATAAATAAATAAACAAATATATATATATATATATATATATATATATATATATATTTTTTTTTTATGTGTTTCCACATTTGACCTCTAGGTGGCTGATGATGGCTATGGCGTTTCTTACATCATTGTTGGGGAAAACCTAATCACATTCCACATCTCTTGCAAGTATTCCTGCCCTGATACAGTAAGTCAAAAACACAAATAATATACAATTACAGATATTGTACTTAGCTTTTCTAAATATACTTTTTTGTAGGACTCGTACAGGTTTGGCCAGCAGATTCAGAAGGCGATGCTCGATATCCAGGCTCTTTTCTCAACTGAAAATGGAACAGCAATAGTTCTGAATGGCAAAAAGCATGTGTGAGAAAAAGGGTAAAGGTTTTGGACATTCAATTTAAAATGTGCAGTGTATTTTTTGTACATAGGTCATTGTGGGAGCACGTTACACTCCAGTCATGCAACTTTTTAACAACTGTAGCGGGCCATTCCATGTCACATACCATTAAGGGAATTGTTACTATTTGCGACGTGAAATAATTTTAGATGCAAATTGTCTTTACCAAATGTTTTAAACTTGTAAATGTGTGTAAAATCTGTAAATATATTTAATGTAACAGATGGTGCATAATAAGAATATTTTGTATATATGAAAGAACTTAAATTTGACACACTGTTTTGGGTATTTATTAGTTCAGGTGGGGACAATACAAAAAGTCAAAGTAATAAAAAAAACAACTGATCTTTTCAAATGGTTTCTTTTCAAGGCATCAGATACAGCAATCAACTAAAACTAGGCTTCAGAACTGTACAAAGAGAATGGACCAACAGAAATGCACTGCCCACTGTTTGATCAAAGCCGTTTAAAAAGCCCATTGGCAACCACACACCAGGCCTGGCACATTCTAACCCACTCAACAGGAATACATGGTTGTCTTCATCTGCGTAAGTGTCATTTGACAATCTTTAACATAAAAGAATACAGGACTTGAAAGGCAAATTAATATCGCTCTAGCTCCTATAACCTACAGGTAGGTTGAGTCCACTGAGTGCAGCATTCCACTTCAGCCACCTTGTGAAGCTGTTTTCTCTTTATCCAGACCAACCCAGTCATTTTGCCTAGGCATGTGAATGATGGTTTGGAGGTTTATGTGTCAAAAATCACCGAGCAGAGCTGTGTAGGGTCCGGTCTGTTTATGAAGCAGGATTAAGATGTGACACCAGGGGTTGGGTTGACATTCTGAGTGGCAGCCTGTGGAGCTACTTCTATAATCCGGGGTTTGTCAATGATGCGAGCCGTGCGGTTTCCTTTCTCTACAATCCCAATGATCCACGCCTGATGACCTTCACCATATTTGGGTGATTTGATTTCAGCACAGAAACGTGCAGCTTGTTCGCGAGGCAAGCAGATAAGAAGGCCCCCTAAAGACACACACAAAAAAAGATGTTATTCTTAGGTAATGATATTGATAGAGTCTACAGTACATATATACGATTTATCTGTACTGACACACCTGAGGTTTCAGGGCAGGTGCCGTGCATAAGTCCAAACATGTTTCCACAGGCTTTAGACACGGCAGCCATCTTGGCGAGTACTGGGAGGTTGTGGATGACAAATGACACCTCACTTCTTTGCTGTTTTGCCAGAGTTTGTGCGTGGCCTAAAATCCCAAATCCTGTGATGTCTGTTGCAGCATGTGCGTTGAAGGTGTGCATGAGACCAGCCGCTACAAGGACAGTTCAAACTAAAGCTTTAGAAAAGCAATGACACATTTACAACTAGAAAAGCACTCAGAGAGCGCAGACCTCCGCCAAGGACTACCCCCATTTTTTATATAAATTGCGATAAAAGGTTCTGGATCAGATCCGGATCAGCCTTTGGAATATAAAAGAGGATCCCATTGTCCATCCCTGAGTCAGATTTCATGGGGTTTGGTCAATAATTAACCGAGATATTGAGAAACAAAATTTTTGGCCCCATTTACCACAATGTTAACTAAAAGTGATCCAGAATCCAGGATTTCTTCCGGATCACCCCCAAAATGAAAGCAGTTCTTCCTTTTCACATTTCCAACAAATCCTGAAAATTTCATCAAAATCGGTCCATAACTTTTTGAGTTATGTTGCTAACAGGCAAACAAACAAACAAACAAACAGACAAACGCTGGCAAAAACATAACTTCCTTGGCGGAGGTAATGATTTATGGATGCACAACTAACCTGTTCTGTTGAGTCTGGCCATGTTCATCATGGCCTCATGATAGGCCAGTTCTACGTCTTCCTGAGTTACAACAAGCTTTATCTTGTTCCATTTCTCAGGCTGATGGTTAAAAACAAAGAATGATAAAGTATGTTATTAAGAAACTACATATATATATAATCCGTGTATCATTCGTTCATTCGTTTTTCAATATAAAACCAAAAATAAGAAAATGAAAAAACAACTGTTTTCTTCATTATTTGTCTCCAAATCCAAAATGAAAAAACAGATAATGATTCATTTTTTCAGTTTTCGATTTTGAATTTAAATGACAAATGGAAAAAACGGATAACAACCGTTTCCCGTTTACATGACTTACGTGACTGCGACGTCAGACTTCTGTGCTGCATACAGACTGATCCAGGACTGGTCCGGCCCAGGTCCGGAACCAGACCGGAGCAAGACCGGGACTGAGACCGGGACCAGACCGGAGGCTCAGAGCCCACGGCAGGGCTGGAGCTCGAAGCTGAAGCTTGAACCCTGCGGAGGCTCGGAGTCAAAGCTCGAACTCTGCTCTGGTCCCGCTCTGGTCCCGCTCTGGTCCCGCACCTGGATCAGTCCTGGTTCAGTCCATATGCAATGCAAAAGTCCGGCATTGCAGTTTAAGTCACGTAAACGGTAAACGGACGTTATCTGTTTTTTCCATTCTTCATTTAAACACAAAATCGAAAACTGAAAAAACAAATCGTTATCTGTTTTTTTCATTTTGGTTTTGGAGACAAACAATGAAGAAAACAGTTATTTTTTCATTTTCTTGTTTTTGGTTTCATTTTGAAAACCAAATGAACGAATGATACACACACACACACACACATACATATATATACACACACATACACACTTATTTTGTGATAAAACAATACATACAATATCTAGCCACTGGTGCACTGCAACAGCTACTTGTGTCCCTAAAGGTTTAGTTAAGACCAACACATCTCCAGGAACTGCATTGTCGGGCCTGGGTCAAACAACACAACATCACAATATTTTAACCATCATCACCATCAAAAAATACACAATATATTATTTCATATAGTATACAAGAAATACTCAAATAGTTCTTACATAATAAACTCATTTGGCTGACAGACTGTTGTGGCTACACCCCCCATCACCACCCAGGGGTTGAGTACCGTTTGACCTCCTGTCACAGAAGTGCCCGCCTCTTCTGACGCATCTTTGAAGCCTTGGATTATTAGTGGCATGACTTTGTCACGTTCCTAAACATTCAAAATCAACAAAACGCATTACTTACATTTTCATAAAAATCATGTTATTCAGTGTCAGGAGTCATACCTTCTCTGACATTTTGTTGCTGACACCCAGAAGCATTAGCATGTTGTCACATTCTGTTACTCCCATGGCATACAAGTCACTTAAAACATTGGCACATGCGATTCTTCCCTGAAAAATATAGACTTGGTTAGCATTTTTTAAAAACACCAGTTGGATTAGTGTGTAGAGTGCAAGTACCATCATGTACGGGTCATCCACAATGGGGTAAATATAATCTGTTGTTTGAACTAGTGAAAGGCCTCCATGTCTGAGAGGAATGACACAGGTGTCCATGCCTATGCCTGTCACAAAAAGAAGGTAGGTTTTGTTATGATTATAAACATTCTTATTATTAAGAAAACAACCAGTGCCACGCATTCTGATTCAGTTTGTAATGAATGTTGTCATTGTTTATAATTGACTAATAAATGGTGCTGAATTGTGCATGCCTAATCCAATCCTAATCCTTCTTTCATTTATGCTTGCAGAGGACATTTTACCTTAATTTTTTCCATTTTCCATCTGTACAACATTCTGACATCGTACAGTAGTACGATGGAGTACAATCTAACAACAAGCTATTTTCCTTTCAAAATATAGTTAAATGTAACAAATACCAAGTCGAGGCATAACTGCCCCAAGGAACTGCTCATCCTCTTGATAGTGGTTTTCTTGTAAACTTTCTAGCAGCTTCTGTAACACATCTTGTGGCACCTGGAGTAAAATAGTGCACATGCTGTAAACAAATAACATCTAAACTTTTGTAAACAGGAGTTCCAAAAAGTGTCCCACAGACCTTGCAGCCCGTGCCCTTAAGCTCTGCGTAGCGAGTGAGCCTGAAGTTCTTGTCCAGCTCATAGCTCTCTGGGTTAAAAGACTCCCTCACAGACATGTCTGGAGAAACTCTGGGCCTTCACCACTGCTGGAGATTACAACAGAAAAAAAAGATTTTTAATCTACAATCAGGCTTACAACATTTTCAAGTATTATCATTATTACATAGTAATAACATGTAGTAAAACGCCCTGTGTAAGTGATGCACAGTTTAAAACACAAATTTAATACTGTTAGATGGTTGCATATTAACCAAGCAGAATATTTTACATTTTTGTAAAAGACTGGTAGAATGCAGATAAAACTTTATCCCACAAACCAGTTAAAGTATAATTTAAATCAATTACTATCAATAACAGTTACTACTTCTAGGTGTGAGTAGTGATGCAAACTTGGATCACCACCAGAGTAGCTCTCTGTTCCATGTGCAGTGCAGGAGGGGGAGTGTTCACAGTAACATGGCTAAGTTCATTCAACTGTGGGATGAATGCACTGCAGCACATATTCACTTCTACAAACATTATGCACACTGTTTTGGCCGACTTCACAAGTGGACTACTTCACACGGATGTGACCAAGAGCTTTGTTTTCATTGATGCTTTGTTTTGATAGAATTCTGTTTGTGTTTCCGTGCTAACACTTGCTAAGCGCTGAGGCATGGGATGTGTACAAGCAGCATCAATGAACTAAACACACAAGTTACGAGCCACTGCAAAATACGATCATGTGCTTGTAACCCTGCACAACTGAAGTCCATGTGGCGAACATAAAACCTAGCAAAGACTCGTGAAGCATGTAGGCTGAAAAGTTATGGTAGAGCAGATAAAAATGTCGGCGGCGGAAAAAATTAACCCCTTCCTCTCCTCCGCCATGCGACGAGCGCAACATCCCAGCCCCTATGTGCAAAACAGCAGTCTGCATGCGCCTTGTGCAAACTTTGTGCGGACATGGAGCAATACGAGTGTTTACAGCGGCTTTATGAGAGATTCTAGGACCAAAGCGGAGTTTTATTCCTGCAACAATTCCCCTTTAATTGCCCTGCCAGTTTCTCCTTACCAGGCTCACGATAGCGGCGATCCCCAGCACAAGAGCGGGGACTGCAACCACAATGCACCGAGGCGACATTTAGCTGCCCTGCGTCACTGCCTGACTAGAAAGAGCATGGTTTGCTTTAAAATAGGGGCAGATTACGCACAACACGGATCAAACCTTTAAATGTTATCTTATTTGAACACGAATGCATATGCATGGAAATCTCGAGTACATATGGAAAAATAAAATGTTAACAAATATAAAGAAAATATTCACAAGATGTCCGCGGGTCCTCCGTGCTCCAGGAGGCGGCTTCAACCTCCCCTTTAATGGGCTAAAAAGTCTGGCAACAAAATTCATACAAAGGGGTGTACCTTTAATTGAGTGGTTTCCCTCCAATTACCCCAAAAAGAAAATAGAGCTTATTATTCTAATAAACTGCAACTTTTGGACTTTCATCAGACATGTCATGAAACTTCCTTCATATATGGTTCTTTAGTCTATATACTATTACACTGTATAATTACTAGGTCTATAGGCTACCTAAGACTACAAGGTTGATTCAAAGACCACTTTTTGAGTGTTTTTATAAAAGACAGTTTATTGAAGCAACATTGACAGCAACACTACAGAGACACTGGGCAGAGACTTCAGCCAAATTATAATAAAATATAACAGTGTTCCATTATGCTACTGGTTTATAACATTTAAAAAAATAAATACAGGTTGAAATATCAAACACTTGAGATAAAACTGAAAGTTCCATTACTTGGGTCAGCGCTCACCACAGTCTGTAATGCAGACCCCTCTATGCTTGGGTCAGCACAGGGACTTTTTGCATTATTAAAACATATGACAATAAACAACCAAAAAAAAGAAAAACATTCTGAAGGGCTAACAAGTTACACAGTGTCGCTTTTAAATAATGTTAAATAATCTTCAGATAGGTCTGCATGGGCAGAATTTGGGCTATGTTACATGGATCAATATAGGCCTGGAGATCATTATTATTAGAGATGAAACTGAGATATTTTTTTTGTGTCTGACCTAAAGCAAAATGAAAATCAGGAGGAGCAAAAGGTAGAGATATAAAAAATATTATTACATAAGAAATAGTTGTAATGTTGGGCCATCACTACCACATAAGGCCACCCACAGACATCAGCTGATTGAGAAATAAAGAGCATAGTTTGAAGATATTTTTATATCTTGTCTTCAGCTGCATCTGAGGATCACAGTATAGCACACTTTTTGAAATAATGCACCACTAAAATACATTATGCCTTCATGACTGACCTCTCCTCAGTCGCCTCCGGGCCAGTTTGATCTGGTCCTGTAGGATTTGAACCCAGTCTCGTGGGCCAGGCAGCTTTTCTATGTTGTGTTCAATGCAATATTTTTCTGTAAATGCTAAAAAAAATGCACATTAATCTTATTCTCAACGTGCTTACTATATATAGTTTAACTGCTGTATTGCAGTCTCACCTTTAACAGCTCCTACAATGTTCTGGTCCAAGCCCTTTCTGTAGTCATTGAGCCCTCTTTTTCTTTTTCCATTGGGCAAAGAGTTGGCCAGGGTGGCATCGTTAAAGAAGGCACACACCTAAGTTTGAAAATTTAAAAAACAGATTCAAATTGAAATTATAGATGAAAAAATTTAGCCGCACCAATTTTCTGAAGAGCAAGCTGCCAGAGCGAGTGTAGTTGATCAAAATGGAGTCGAGCTGAGCCTTTGAGATGAACACATCGTAGTCCTCTACCAGACGCACCTCTGGCTGAAAGAGAATGAAAAAAGAATGTTAGGTGAATGTGAAACAATAGGGAGAAATAGCAAAAATACAGCAATAATACCAGGATTGCATTGGATACCATGATAAGAATGCATGATTTTCAAGGTATATTTTTGTGCACTAAAAACATTTGTGTTTAAATAATGTATGATTGATTAGAAGTTTAGTGGGGGACCCCTCACAAGAAAAGTTACATAGTGCATCATGGACATCAAATGGCTAAAATATGGCACACACTAACTTTTTCACAATTGATTGTGCAACACCACAATATTGCCAAATGCCTATGTTTTTTACAAGCACCTCTGATTCCAGATGTTTACTTGGCGGATGGAGCAGGGAGGTGGTATCACTGTTGGCACTGTCTGGCTGTGCATCTATGGACTGACCCAGGGCTCTGAATGTGTCTACTGGTTTCACAGCATCACCGATCTCTCTACTGTGTGCAGGAGTAGAGGCATGAGCAGAGACAGGTGCAAAGACAGGAGCACAGACAGGAACAGGGGATACAGGTTCATGCCTAGCACTGCACTCCGCCAGGGGTGGCACTTTGTAGATGGGCCTCCTCTTCAATGGTCTGTGTGGAGGGGTAGGGCCATGCAGGGCAGGTTGACAAGGTAATACTGCATTTGGCTCCTGTTTTTCTATAAAAATAAATAATAACTTGAGTAATAAAATACAAATAACAAATTAATCAGGTTAGAGTTAAATTGTTACTGTTTATACATGTTTAATGTTGGGATAAAAACAGACAGAAAGCATGAACTAAAATGATATTTCCAAAATTATTCAAAAAAGTGATGTAATGTCTGTTTACATTTTGTGAACTTGCCTTTTTCAGACTGCAAAATTGTTCTCATCACTTGAAGCTCCTGCAAAATGGCCTGTAGTGTGTCCTTACAGTTACACATGCAGCAGGGTGGTTCCGTTGAGGGAGGCCTGGTGTCTGCTAAAACACAACATGCATGACACCTTCTATGGGATACAAGTTGTAACTATGCACTTTATTATCTGCTTACCACTGACTTGAAGTGCTTTGGTCAAATCCTTCGTGCTGTGCAGTTCTCTCTGACCTCTGGAGCGGGTCCCAGGTGCATTGGTGTGCGTGGAAGGCAGGGTTGAAGGTGCAATTCCCTCCACAGAGGTCCAGACGTGGTCATCATCAGGCAGCCACAGAGAAGACTGACCCCCATCCTCCCCTCTGTCCTGGGACAGTACCGGGCCGACTCGCTGATAACCCCTTCCACTCCTGTCGCTCAGAATCTTCATCATTCCAGTGATCTGCCTCTTGATCTCCATGCCATCCTCCCCCACCCAATCTGCAAGACAAGTTTAGGAACATTTATATAAGAAAAAAAAAACCAAAAACAGTCAATACATTTTAGTTTAATCACATTACTCAGGACAAATACCTTCACTGGGCACAGCAGTAGCATCTTTGGACACACTGATGGGGGCTTCAACTGCAACTTCAATCAAAATGTAATTATGTTTAACACTTGCTTTAGAAGACATATATACAATGCTCAACTATGAACACATTTCCCACATTGGTCAGCCTGTCTGTCTTTATTAACTTTGATTATCAAATCTAAATCATCTGGCTCTAAGAAACTGTGACATAGCCTATATCCACCTCTGATAGGCCCATCGTTGGCCATATACAACACGTTAACAGTAAGTCTTCAGCAATGGTGCACATGAGTAGCTCGCCCCTCCCCCTCAGGATCGACCACCTGTAGGAGGCATGAAGTGGAGCAGCTCCGTGGGCAGCTGAGGAGAGCGCCTCAGCTGTGTATAAGTCAGATATGTGTCAGACTGTCTGTCTGTGCGGATGAAAGGTAAACACTACATCTGTGCACATGTTGCATATGTATAAGCCCCATGAGGCTGTGGCCATAGCTTTCTTTACTGTGCTCTGTGCTAGCAGCCCCAGACAAACCAGACAGAGGCGCGTCTCCTGGTCTCACTCACGTCCGCAGGAGCGCCTACCTTCAGCCGAGAGCAGTTTAAAGCTCTGAGACTTCCTGCTCCTCTTCCTCTCTCCAAACTCCATCTTCACACATATGTTAGAATGGGTTATAGTTAAAATGTGCAGCAGCGGTGCTCCCCAGACACGTCCAGCGGCGACACAGACCCAGTCAGTGACCAGCGCTTATTATAAGCTCATTTGTCCACGGGCTGCGCTTAGCTCGCTCCCGTTATAATTAAAACAAAGAGCGCAACATCAGTGTTGGCTCACGTGGCATGTGATGCAATGACTTTTTCTCAATATGTAAAGTAAGGTATAAAGTAGGGTATATTAGCCTGTATATTCTGCTGCAGCTGAGTGTTAATTCAAATGTCCTTAATAAAATCTCTTAGCGCCGATGTCCACCCCCTCTGATGGTGCTATCAAAGCTTATGCTGTAAGTTTTGGTTAGTCCATGTTTATGCTCGGCTAATGCAACTCTTTTATAAACTTTAAAACCTTTAGGCCAATGGGGAATAAAACCTAGAAATGGGAATTCATAAAACCAAGTTAGTGTGAAGAATCTCTCAGTCGTCCAGGTAGAATCCATGGCGAGGAGAAAACCAAGTTAGGTCATTTAGGCCTGGCTTTCTAACCTCAAATCTACAATGATTTTCGTTTTCTTATAGATAGAGATAGATAGTTAGATAAATACTTTACTGATCCCCATAGGGGAAATTCAGGTGTTCATGTAGCTCACATTTCCACATTTCATCACACACTAAAACAGTTTAAATATAATAATAAAAGGGAATAAATAATATGTCTATAGGCTTTTGAAACCCATAGTGCTTTTATTGTGTTAGCTTTCAAAATAACCTCACGCCTAAATTTAATCCAGTGTAATGTTTTGTTTAAAATACACTTCACGGGATAAAAACATGTTATCAGTGTATAACATTACACGATCCGACAGCTTACGGGAGGTGGCGACAGTGACCCTTTGACGCTGGTTTGCAGTCCGACAGTCACAGACGAAGAAGACAGAGCGTATTTCCGGTAACATTAGCTTGTTAGCTTCACAGAGAGTTAGCTCAAGTCCCTCACATCTGTACAGAATTCAAGTATTGTAGTGATTTTAAGGCGCTTAAAATGGATATACTGAAAGCAGAGATCGCTCGAAAGAGGAAACTTCTTGAAGAAAAGAATCTGGTTGATGTAAGACGTAGAAAAGTATTGTTTATGTCAGACCCCGTTAGGTTACACCTATGGGTTAAACTAAGCTAGACAAGATTGTGGGTTTACAACCTACCCAAGTTTACGTATATAATCTTACTTTGATTATTTCTCAGCATTTTTGTGAAACTATTGATGTAGGCAGACAAAAGTAAAAGGAACCCAAGAGATTCATAAACATGACCTGGCTGTGAACACCATATAGATCCATGGTGAATACAGATACAGATAGCCTACGTGGTAAATGTGTTTAAATCAAACAGCTATAGTAGTAATAGTTGCAATGCTGATTTATTCTTAATTATAAAAAACAAACAGACAAAAAAAATTTTGGACATTGTTTATGTTATTACTTGGTGTTTTGTTTCTCAAGACTGTTATCTAATCAGAAAGCAACAATAATCAAATACATGTCATAATGTAATGTGAATAATCCTAATAAAACTATTGTGCATGGATGTATAGGACTCCAAAAAATACTTCAAAAGGTCTGATCTGGCAAAGAAGGAGCAGGAGGATTATTTCAGACGCTGTGGATTCAAGGTATGCATTTTATTTTTAGTGTATTATTGCTGTCATTATTGTGTGCTGCAGATGGAAGATAAAATATTAACTCCAAATACCTAAAGATACTGAACAGTATTGTATTGGTTTTACTGTGCTGTTTGTCCTGTCTGCTCCACGGCCGCCCTCCTTCTGTAGGTTCAGGGCGAGACTCCCGAGAGACAGGTAGGGCTTCCACTGTGCAGTACCACTGTCGAGATGCATGAGCAGAGACTGAAGCCTGAAGTGTATTCAAACTATTCCCTCCTTTCCCTAAGGGACACAAACAACAGCATTCTTTTTGCAGTAGACCCTCAGGGCACATGCTTTTTTCTTTATTATTTTCTACAATAAATCTTGGGATTAGGGCTGCAAGAAAAAATTTAATGGATACAATTAGCAAATCATAAAAGCTGCAATTTTTTGAAGTATCATCATTTCCTCCCCAAACAACCCAATATTCTCTCTTATTTGCTTAAAAAAATGCTAACCTTCTAGTTTAGATGTGTGCAAACATGTTCTGACGTGTGATTCTTATATTAGTTTGTTAGTTCATATTTCATTCTTTTTGTCAATTCTTCTGGATATGTTTTAAATGTGAAATTTGAACAGAATCCTGTTATTAAAACAAATCACAAATCTTATCACAATTCCCCAGAAAAAAAGGCAATTTTGTCAAAGTTGTGACTTTTATGCATTCCATCCCATGCTTTATTGAACTAAACCTGGCTTTCCTATGGACTACTTGGTGATATAAAAAGGATGTGCCAGTACTGATGAGATTTTTTTTTTCTGTGTTTTGCCTCGTGTGTTCTCAGTATAATAGTACAAACTAAGTTAAATATGTTATTAAGAATTGCTTTTATTTATTATTATTAATTATGTCTCATTCAACTTGAATATAAGTGACACTTTCTGACTGCATTGTGCATGGGCCTTTTGAAGCATGAGTGAGTTCTGTACTATAGTAGTTCTAGTATGTTTGTTTTTTGAGTTTTACAAGTGGAAAACACTCAGGAGGACATCTGATCTTATGTAATACACCAATTTAACACAAAATGTAACTAAGCATGCTTTAGTTTTTGGATTACAACCCTCAGTTTTTATTTTGAATATGTAGTGACTTTGTTTTGGGATTTTAAAAAGCCTTTACATATTCAGAAATGATAATAAGTGCCTCTTTTCTGTTTTAGGTGGACAGTGGCGATGAAGAAGAACCATCCTCTTCAAACAAGAATCCAGTGTTGGAGTTGGAGCTAACTGAGGAGAAGCTGCCTATGACGCTGTCCAGACAGGAGGTGTGTGGAGACCAACAAACATAATAAAATAAAACTAAAATTGAATGCTGCCTGCTCACATAAATGCTGCTCCTATGTTTGTAGGTCATCAGGAGGCTGAGAGAACGAGGGGAGCCCATCCGGCTGTTTGGGGAGTCAGACTATGACGCTTTTCAAAGACTCAGGAAGATAGAGATTCTAACCCCTGAAGTAAACAAAGTATGTCCAGACAGAAAAAATAATAAGAAAAATATGCCATTTGAGATGGTCTTTCAAAGAAAATAAATCTTGTTTTTCGTATATTTTAGACCTCTACAAAAATGTTCTGAAATGCATGGGATTTTTGATTCAATTTAGCAGTTCACTTCAGCGTCAGTGTCATGTCAGAGTTTTTTACAATGTGCACTCTGAACAGAATCGTACTTTTTAAACATAATCAGTTCAGTAGTAATCAATAGTACCGTATTTTTTGGGCTATTAGGTGCTCTGGATTATAAGACGCACTGTCATTAAATGGTCTATTTTTAAACTTTTTCACAAATAAACCGCACCGGACTTTAAACAAAACACAACAGTTAGATGGGTCAGTCGGATTTTGTTTGGCGCATTCACAGTGACTTTCGGCTTTGTTCAATTGTGGCGCGTAGGGAGGGTGCTGTCTGGGACCGCTGGATTGTTGGCGTGTTCGCAGTGACTCAGTTGTTCAGTTGTGGCTCAGAGTGGCACATTGCACTCGTTTTTTCGGTTCGTTCCTCCGTTCCATTCCTTGTCCGCGCAGACTGATGAGTGTGGCTGCGGGTGTTTTTTTTGCTGCGCGGTCGCTGTCTGCTCCGTGCGTGTTTGCTTGCACTGCGGGTGGTGCGGTTTGTAGTTTACTGAAGTCATGCTGGGACACTCGAGTGGATTCGTGTATAGGGCTCTCTGGATTGCGGGGCGCGTAGTCGTTTTTTTATGTGGTTGGAGACTCAAGAACGCGTCTAATAGCTCGGAAAATACTGTAATCAAATCATAATACTTGTTTTGTTATTAGTTTTTACTAAATTGTGCAGCCTTACCATGCCCTCTGGCCTTGACTTTTTCTTGAGAATTTTTATCCATTGCGATTGTCATAATGGAAAGTGGATCTGTGTCCAGGGTTTGAGGAACGACCTGAAGGCTGCCATGGACAAAATTGACCAGCAGTACTTGAATGAGATTGTTGGAGGAACAGAAGGCGGAGAGCTAGACACACAACATGACCTCAAAGTGCATGAAGAAAACACCACTATAGAAGAACTTGTGGTAAGGCAAAGAATATTCAAAATAATACAACTGCGCACACTTTAACTTTAGTCCAGAACAATGCCACGCTTCCTGTTAGTTTCTATTATTATGTATTTTGTCAAAAAGACAGTAGGTGGCACTGTTGATAAAAAGGAAGTGAATTAAGACTGATAATGATAAATTGCTAAGTGAATTGATCTTTTTACATTTGTGAACTTCAGCAATGTACACGGATACCGAACCTGTAACCTGTACTAAATATATGAGAATATCGTCTCATAATATCTCGTATTTTATGAATACATTATTTTATGCAAGGCTCTTGGCAAAACTCTGGGCAGAGGAGATGACCATGGAGACCAGGATGTCATCGACAAGTTTTTGAGAGTAAGTGATTTTAATCAGTCATGTCATGTCATATCATATCATATCATATTAAAATGTAATATACACTACAGATAGATATATTGATGGAAGTTACATTTATTAGTATTAAGAACGTTCAAATAGAGTAATCGGACAGTTATGTCACCAAAACTATTTAGAAACTATTCTAATGATTACTATTCATGCTGTTGTTGTCTTTCAGTTCTTGCTGGGCGTTTGGGCCAAAGACCTAAACAGCCGAGAGGACCATGTGAAGCGCAGTGTACAAGGGAAACTGGCCAGTGCCACTCACTCCCAGACTGAGTCATACCTCAAGCCTCTGTTTAGGAAGCTACGCAAGAAGGTGAGGAAGGGACAAATGCTGCAAAACTACTCATAACTTGATTGCAAAAACAGGGTCCAGAGGCCTCATTTATCAAGATTGCTTACGCATTATGCATCACACACATGATTTATAAAACTCCTACTGGGCACTTCTTTGCTTATTTCTGCACCACCTTGGCATGTGCTCTCTACAAAGTCTGAGACATGGGGGGGAAAGCGACACTCGTGGAAATGAATTGATATCAAATAACTGCTTTCAGATATCCACATTTAAATAGATGTTTGCCAAAACATGGAGAGGGATTGTAAACCACTCCTGGACGAATAAAAGATTACACAGTCTTGTTACAATTTATAATATTCACCATGTTCTTTTTTCTCATAGAGTTTACCAGCAGACATCAAAGAATCCATCACAGATATCATCAAATTCATGTTGGAAAGAGAATATGTCAAAGTAAGTAATTGAATTCATTGCAATTGAGGTCATATCATAACAAAATGTATCGAGTGTACTTTTTAAAAGTTTAAAATTGGTGTTTTTGAATAGGCCAATGATGCATACCTTCAGATGGCCATTGGAAATGCACCCTGGCCTATTGGAGTGACCATGGTGGGCATCCACGCTCGTACAGGAAGAGAGAAGATCTTCTCCAAGCACGTGGCACATGTTCTGAACGACGAAACCCAGAGGAAATACATACAGGTGCTGCTAAATCTACTGTTGGTTAATTGTTTAGTGGTTGACATCAGGCATTGAAAGCAGGGTGTCAGGATCATTACAGTAATTTCTTTTTGATAGCACCAATATTTCCAAAGTAATCCGTCTTTAAAATTTGAAATGAGCTTGTACAACGGATTAAACCTAAGAGCCTGTACGCGTTACTGGGGATGCAATGATATATTTTTTCCACGATTCAATATGTATCTCGATACACGATACGATATCAATTCGATTTTGATACATGTTAAGATGCAAAAAAACTCTCATGTAATTTTTTCTGCTATTGAGTATAATATAATAACACTATGATGTTATAATGAAACAGTACATACATTACATACAGTACCACAACTGTACAGTTGTAGTTTATATGTGAAGTATTTTAGCTCATTCGGTTCAATGATTTACAAAACGGAATTTTTACTCTGTGAAAATAAGCCAGCCTACGATTAATATAGACTGCTAGGGGAATTAAACTCTCAGACTTCTCCTTTTTTGATCATGAATTGATGAGTCCTCTCACTGAGTTCACATGCCTGTCCCCGCGCTGTTCTGCCTCCTCCAGCAGAGACAGTACGTAGCTCCTCCCACACTGCCCTGCTACAGTCTGTGCTCTTAACAGACACACAGTGCTTTCCCATCCTCTTTCTGAACACTAAAACTATGTTATGTTACATAGAAATGTATCAATGGACCGTTTTCTGATCAAAACTTAGGAAATAGAGTCTGAGATAAAGAGTCACTCACGGGTGTGTATACGAGCTCAGATGATTAAAGTCGATGTAAAGCCAAAAGCTATTTTAAAGTATTTAAAAGTTAATATCTTTGTCATTCCTGAGTTTATCAACTTAAAAAGTGACAGAAAGATAAAATCAACCTCTGTTAGAATATTTTAGCTGTAGTCCCTATGGAGTTGTTGCTGTATGTGAGGAGGACGTCACGATAACAGTTTCCCTTTCAGACCATAATAAATGGCAACTCAGCTGGCATGGAGGGACACGTGCATATCGACCGAACATGTGTATCGAATTGTGAGACCAGTATCGAACGATTTGATGTTTTCCCATTACTCGTTACTTCTTTTAAAAGTAATCCCTTACTTAACTTAGTTACCCTCTATGGAAAGTAACTTTTTATGTGACTCGTTACTTTTTGACTGTAAACTCCATGTAAGGCTAAATACCGGCACAAGACTGATAGTCAACAAGTATCGTAAAGGAAAGTTTAAAAGAACTGTGAACAGAAAGTTCAAGAGGACGTGAAAACGCTAAGAGGTAAATGGATGGGATCCGTGCAGTTTACATAGTCAAGGGACCTCTCTCCGCATGTCGCTGAGCCCTGCTTTCTTCAAGGCGGTGCTCCACGACTAGCTCTGGGTTGGTCAAGAAAGGCTTGAGGTGTAGTAGCGCGTTACACTATTTTTACCCCCCAAAAAGTAGTTGCATTACTTTGTAACGGATTACACCCAACACTGAAAGTGGACTACAGAAATTGTCATGTTTTTACACATTTCCAATGGTAATATGATTTCATCAAAAATTTGTTTTTATAACAATGTCACAATATTCTTGTTGTCATTATCTCACATATACAATGATGCATTTTTAACTGTCTTTTCTGATCTTTCTATTCAATGATGACATGTTTTATCTTTCCACAGGGGCTAAAGAGACTTATGACCATCTGCCAGAAACACTTCCCAACAGACCCATCCAAATGTGTGGAGTACAATGCTTTGTAACTTTCACTTTTAAATGAAATTAATAAAGCAGAAGTTGTAAGAGCAATCTTGTACCATGTGAAGCGCAGTGTACAAGGGAAACTAGCTAGTGCCAGTTTCGCAGTTTAATTGATTTGGAATTTGGAAAAATACCACAATTTAAATGTTTCTGTCAGCTATTATTTTGTCTTTACAGTGACAACGCTGGCCTACCTTTTGTTAGGCTTTCAACTTTCAACATTTGTTACTTCTTTTATTAGCATAAAAGATACTGCTAAGACAAATTGTACAGTTAATATTTTTATTTGCATGTGTAAGTTTTATTACACTCGTTTAAGGCTCATTGTCTATCTCTTTGTAAGATAATAAACTGTATTGTGTAGTTTTGCTTCTGTCATATCATTTTGGTAGTGGTAAAGTCTCTTCATAGATAGCTGGGTTGTTGAATAGAACTATATTTAGCTGCCAGTCTGGAAATAGTTATTGATTGTTTTCAGAACCTTGAATGTGATCCTGACGTCACTCAGCTCAGCTGTAGAAACTGCTTCTTTATCCATTTAATTTAATTTAGTTTTATTTTTAATTCAAAATGGCCAAATATAAAATCCACATGTCAAACACCTTATAGTGACAAATCATAGATGAAGTTACAGTTGTGCAGTTGAATAGATATATTGTGTATCCTTGATAGAAGCTCATCCAAGATTATCATGTGAGGGTTAACCTAATCAGTTAATCAAAACTAACAAAACAGAAAATCAAGAAATGTTTAACAAATAAATTGGGATTGACTAATTTGCCATATTAAACTTGATATGCCGTTTGATATACCATCTTTGTGATTAAAGTATGTAACTTTCTGCGGGTGGAAAGTCAGCTGCATGACTTCATGGAAATATAACATTAAAACCATACTCCAGCACATTTTTTATGGACATAGAAATCCTTTATGTCAAACTGTCAAATATTACATCCAAAGGAACGATATTTCCATGGGAACAAGCAAGAGGAGGCCCTCCTCCTGGCCAAATAAAAGTCAGGTTTGTGGAGATGTACATTCACTACTTACAGCAAGAACACATGACCTGGTTTCATCCTTGTTTTGTCCAGCCAGTTTGCTCCCATTTTTGCTGTTAGAGAAGAATTTTTAGCCCGTTTTAAATTGACCCAGTAACCCATAACCGATATTTTGATATATATAAATTTATGACCTTTCCACTTTTCATTAAATGAACCCAACCTATTGAATAATAGAGTAGTAAGTAACCCCCTCTCCTCTGAGTAACATGCGGTGATGGGAGCCTCGCACTGAGCTGCCAAGGTGATAAGGTCCAGCCCGCGTCACTCTCTGGCCTTTTTACCCTGTGTTACCATGGAGATGGGGGCTGTTCCATGTGTTCACAGGGCATTCCAAACGTCACAGTCTCAGGCATTCACCCCTCAACAACTACGTCACTACATTCTGGAAACATTTTGTGAATCCTCTAACACAGCAGAAGTGTGTAGAATAGCTCAAATTTCTTCTCTAGTATTGTATGTTGCCTTGGGAATTGAACCATAGGCTTACTGCATATAGACATAATATCATTTTGAGGCATATAATTTATTTAATTAATTTTTTAGGATTGGTGTAGGGTTTTTGCCTCACAATGAGTAACTTGAGTACTAGGCAAATAGTATACTAATTAGTAGATGAAGTATATTGTTGTAATAGTATATTGTCAGTTCTTACTATTATAATTGATATATTCATGATTTAAAATCCAAATTTCAACTTTGTAAAATTTGATACATACTAGTACACCCTTGAGATTTTGCCCAGACTGTGTTTTTTGTGAAAAATCTAGCACGAGTAGCTTTTGTTTTCCAGACATACTCACCTAACAGGGGCCACTATATGATATATCAATGTCAAGACAAAACACATCCAGTAATTATTATTAAAAATCAAAATAACTGCATAATATGGAACCTTTTATGACATGGTATTTCCAAACATTGTTACATTAAAAGTATTTATGAGAGTGAAAAAAAAAGACCATGCACTGCTCTGCCCTGGCTGAAGAGTTGTGACGTGGAGTCTTGAGATCAGGGTTAAATATTTGTACTTTTTCCACATATTTCCATGAGCTCTCTTATCTGGGCTGGAGCTTTGCCTAACTGAACAATTTGTCTCAGGTTTACTCAGCACTGACGAAATGACTGACCTTAAAATCTCCCTGGTATGTTTTATTCCAGCCTATACCTAACACTGCTCAATAAGACTTATGATGATTCATTTTCCTGTCACTACCATGCAATATTCAGATTTTTTTTTAAATTTCATCTTTTGGACATCTCAGCCTTGATATGGTCTCTTGTAGTATAATGAGTCTGGAGAACACCTCAAGGATTTCTTACAGTTTACAGCAAAAAATGAAATAATTTAAATGTGTGACAAGCAGAACAAATGAGTGAAGTAGTTTTTATCAAGCTGAAAACATCTGCTCCAGCTTTAATGTTGTTAGGCTGCGTTCTGTATCTGCAATGAAATTATGTTGCACTGTTACCATAGCAATTAACAATTCAAGACTGAATATTCTATAGGTTGTGTTTAAATGGTACTGAACAAAAATAGTCATGATGGTGTTTAGTCTGTAAACTGAAACTCATGACTTGGTTCAATTTTTGGCCAATCTAATAATTGTATTCAGACTACTTACATTAAGTACTTAAAGGTGCTCTTGCTCTTAAATGTGTTAAACTGCTCTGATTGCCTCCACGGAAATGCGTTTCCTGGAATGTTCCTACAGACTGTGTAAAGAAGGGGACTAGGGGAGTGTGAGGGAGTGTGACGTCACCCATAGTGTTCAGCTTCAGTCAAATGAAGCTCACAATGTTGGCGGTAATGGGCAAATTTAGAGACTCCGTCCTCCATACTAAGAATAGGACAACATGCCAAAATAAAAACACCAGGATCATACAGAGTGGGTTATTAGGAATATTTTAAGACCAAAATGACAAAGCTCACAGCAGCAGCAGTTACACAGAGAGGGAGAGACTTGAACCTCAAGTGGAACACAGTGGCCAATGGGTTAGTTATCTCTGTTTATGTATGTAGTCTATGAATGTTGCACAGTATGGCATTAAACATGTATCAATCTGCCTTTTCTTTTGAATTACAGGTACTTTTATTTCTCTAACATTGCATCCACAGATCTGACCTGTAATTTGACCTGACAACACCACCTGCTTCTCTCCATGGATCTAAATGAAATAGACATGGGATTTGGGGTTTAGTTTAGGTTTATATCGGGTTATGGCATATGCACAAAGCAGTATCAGTATCAGATCAGAAACAGCTGAATCCGTGCAGTTGATTTAGCACAGTATACTAGCTTTAAATGTACCCATAATGAGCTCCATGTTTCTCCCTGACTCACCCTGCACTGAAAGGACCTCACAGTCTATTGTTCCAGCCTCGGCTCTGTCTGCAGGACGTGGGCCACATCCTCCCTGTGTCATTAGCACCATCACTGCAGTACTGGTGTGGGTTCTCTGCAGATGCATACATTACCATAGCAAAACGCAAATCAAAGCAGAGGTGTTGATCACTGAGTCATTTTTAACAGGAATGAATCTCAGAAAGACTTGATCAGATGAAAATGAATCAAGGCTTCAACGGATTTCTTTCTATTAATATTGATTGAGACCTCTTGTCACTTTGTTAGCAACATGCATATCTGATTGTGAGCATGTACCTTCAGAAACATTAATAATAGTAAATTTCATACTATAGAAAATCTAGACTTTTAGTTTTTGGTTTGTTTCTCGTTTAGGACACACTTTGTTGTCCTTGAAGGAAAATTTGTCCTCTGCTGCATTTGACCCATCTTTCAATGAGGCAAAAAAGCAGTCAAAAGCAGTGGGCACCACATTGCAGTGCCCAGGGACCCATTTCCAGATCTTGAGCTGGTCTTGGTCAGGACTACCTTAGATGGAGGATATAACCTATGGTACATGTTTTAGGTTGATGATGATGATGATGATGATGCCAGAGGAAAACCACCCAGACACAGAGAGAACATGCAAACTCTGCAAACAAAAGCCTGAGGATCAAACTTGGAACCTTCTTGCTGTGCTTCTTGCCATGCAGCCACTACTGCCCTCCCCTGCTAAACAGAAATATGTCAAGTGAGATTGGATTCTTGGAGGGCTGCCATATCTGGACCTGCCTCTTGGCATTTCATAGGAAGTAGCTGAGTTTTATTTATGTGTTTTTACTGTTGAAAAATGTCTATGTGACAATTCTGAACCCTACATATATGACCTTGAGTGTGATTTTTATAGTCACAAGTAATTACACTACAATATAATCTCCTTGGAGAATAATGAAGCATTACTTACACATGCACGAATCAATGAAAAATTAGCTTAAGTATTGTTGCAGCTAAATAATGATGGGGGAACAACATTATAACATGGTCAAACACTCATGAGTCAGTTTAATGTAATTAGGGAGGAAATCATATGCCACAATTAAAAGCACAAATAATAATAATAATAATTTAGCATACCATTAGAACTCCATTGTCAGTTGTTATTTAAAGAGGGGTTTATTATTATTAATTGCTAACACATTAGATATTGAGATCACCATGTTACCTTGTATTGTTTTGTATCCTGCTCTTGTTTATTTATGGAAAATTGTCGTGTGGGAGCATGGGTGGCGTAGGCTTGAGGGTGGAGCAATAGACAAGACCGTACTCCTATCCACAAGGAGGATTCGAATAGTGCCTGAGAGATCGCTAGATTACTTAAACGTGGATGACATCTAAAACATCTTTATTCAAGTTTTTGATGAGGGAACAATATTTTAACATGGTGGTTGCACAATACCGCCTCTTTAAATAGTCCACTATCCATTGAAGGCTTCACCATGTCTTATTGCTGCTCCTATGCACACCTATTGTAACACTCTCATTGATTCTGCTCAGGCTATGTGGATGGGCAGTGCTTTGACGTTGCCAGGCACCTGCTGTGTAGTCATGGAAAATGTGCTCATTACTTTAGCCTATACATGCATTATACTTTCCTCACCATATATCTCTGTGTGTGGTCATTATTGTCCTGCCCGGTCCACTCTCTGCAGCCTGGGCAGTTGTCTCATGTGACAGTCCACTTTGCTAAATTGATCAGCTCCTCCTTCCAAGCTCTTCATTTATACTGGAGCCTAACTGGAACGTAAAGGTCAAAGCACTGGTTAAAAAGCTGAGGGCAGTGAGTCTATTAGCAATACACAGAATGGAAAGGAAGTTGGTTCAAGTGAACACTGAAATACCAGCTATTTACAATCCAAAATACTTCTACCAATATACTGTATATTGTTACTACTAATTGATATTACACTATGCAACTGCTACATGCAATATGCATCATTCTGATGATTCTCATAATAAAAATCAGACTCTGTTTTAAGTGTTTCTGTTTCTACACATTGAATCAGTGTGCATGTTATGTTTGCTAAGTATTCATTAGCGATCACATTAGCTAATTATTCATTTGCATATTATGCATAACACTCTGTAATGAAGATACCATTGTATTTGTTGTTGTCGACAAAGACTGATCAATGTGATTTTTCTGGTGGGGATGTCTGCCACCTGATTGTCTCCATGGAGATAGATCTTTTTAATGCTACATTGTGGAACACTATACAGAGCAATAGCATTTCAATGGAGTACAGATTTTCAGATTTTGAGCTATGTTTGGTTAGGACTAGCTTAGCTGGACAAAGGGAGACCATGCAAACTCCACACAGAAAGGTCTGAGTGACCCACGAATTGAACTTCGAACCTTCATGCTGCTCAGCCACCAAGTAGAGGACAATCCACCAAAGAGATAAATAGCTCACATTTTCTTCCAAACATTACACAGCTCCATTTTGGGCAGTGTGAGGCACATCTGTCACGTACATGTCGCTGTACAGATGCACATCTCTATGGAGAGCGGCATGGCAACGGCTTCTTCAGTTGAAAGACGAGGGAGCAGACAGGACAAAAGCATCAATACAGCTCAGTGCTCAGTGCAAAGAGGACTGACATACAGAGGATGGAGAGTCAGCCACAGGAGCACAGCTTTAAATACATAAAGAGATGGTAGTGAGAACGGAGGGAGTTTTGTAAGAATCACTCAAGTTGAAGTAGTCATATTTTACACACATACATTTCTGTAGATAAATTACTTTGCAAATATCACTCAAAATGTACTTCACGGGTTAAGCTGAAAAGAATATATGTTACTTGTAAACATTTTTATGGTCTTGCATAAACTGTCATTTGGACTCTTTAGGTTGAGGCCATATCTCCTTGTCAAAGCTCAATCTCATCAGATTTCAGAAACTAAGCAAGGCCAGGCCTGTTTAGTTCTTGGATGAGAGACCACTGGGAATACTATGTGCCACAGTAGGCCAGCAGTGGCTCTAGCTCTAACACTTTTGTTGGGTCCTTAGGCAAGACACTTCATCCACATTACTTGATGGCTGGATTAAATTAATAATGCACTGTAAAGTGGTGTTTGGGAGTTATGAAAGGCGCTATATAAATCCAATTATTGTTATTCTCGTGATTTGCATCCCACAGAAGGGGGGGCATCCTTCTTTTTGTCTCTCTTGGGGAACACTGTTTACCTGCTTGAATCCATTTGAGACACTTGTTGTCAGCCTGTTACGCTGAATTGAACTGAACATGCCTATCACTGTCAACCAATCACAGCCAGCTCCCTCTCTAGCTATCTATAGTCATCATCCTTACCCTACAATGAAGCAACAGAACCCTCAGCCTCCCCAGCCTGTCCGTCTTCTTATAACCACCATCTTCTCAATAAACTTAACTACATCTCTGTGTTTATTTATTGTTTGATATCGAATTATTTCAACCTGATATTAATACCAACTCAACAATGTGAAGTTCTTAACATGCTATTATTTCTCATAAAAAATGAAATATGACATAACTTTCAAAAATGTCTGTGTTATAAATTCTTAATGTGGGAAGCGGTTATTTCAGTATGCTGAAATGAATAGGCTATTAAATTACACGAGACTTAAAAAAATAAATAAAAAAAAGACTAAAACATCTTGTGCCACGCCCACTCCAGTCCCTCTGCTCAGTGGACAGTGGACACTCTCCTCAGACAGAGTGAGCGACGATTTGACCCAAGTTACTGTGTGCGAGGACTCGGAGACAACACCAAGCATGGCTCATCTTGTGCGTAAATAACACCAACTCCGACTGTGCCAAAATACGCACGACCTCGCCACATACGGACACATGTTGGAGACGGACCACGGTCATGGAGGGTCTACAAGCCGATCGCCCCGGACTGGACATCGAGGAGGAGGAGGAGAAGTACCGCGCTCTCGCTTTGGACACGGCTCTGAGCACTCTGGCGGCGGTGCTCGTATACGTGGTGGTCAAAGTGAGTCTGGACGGCATCCGGCAGTGGCGAGCACGCGTGTCGGTGCTGATCGTGGGCTCGGGACCCGTGGGGCTCACCGCTGCCCTGGTCGCTGTCCGCTCGGGGAAGGTGCTGAAGCTGACGGTGCTGGATGAGAGGTACCGGAGCTCGCTGCTGTGCCGGCCCCAGCAGATCGCCCTGGACCCCCGCAGCGTGAGGTTCCTGCTCGGGCTTGGGGTGGACTTCGATAACATGGAGGGCTGTTGGCACAACGAACACTTCTTCACCCGAATAGGGGTGTTTCAGGAGTACCTGCTGAGCATCCTGGAGCAGAGGAAGCATAAGGTGGACGTAAAGGTGCAGCTCGGGACCAAGGTACAGTCACCGAGCAAATCTCTAACAAAATTTACCTACTCATGAGACATTTTCCATTTTAGGCCATTAGCATGAGTCAGCTGTCAAATTCACTATTCCATCTAAAGTGAAGTTATTAGCCTACTTGATAAATTAATAATGTAGAATGACTTTTCTGGGGGAGGGTCAAAAACCTTCTTGTCCCCATGGTTATTTCGTGGGTTAGCATACAATGTTCCTTATTATGGCATTAATCTTAACTTTCCAGTAGAATGTATATCGTTTTATATGTGTGTTTTGAAAATACATGTCGATTGTATTCTGTAACTAGGCCTCTCCTGTCTAATACTATAATGTGAATACCTAACCTTCCAAGCAAAGAAACAATGCCTTTGTGGAGACAAGCAGGTGTCAGATTTTCCACTCAAAAAGTTACATAATGCAGCTTTAAATACCATTAATATCATCGACACTTGTGGGTGAATTGTCTTGCCAAAAGACTAAGTGATACTGTGCACTCGTCAGAGCTGGCCAGAGCCATTTGCCATTCCTTTTCAGTACTGGCCTATATTTGTTCTTATTTGTTGCCAAATGATCTACCTGTGGAGTGCACATAACTGAGCTAGATAGACCTGCAAGGTAAATAAATACCCCTAAACTAGAAACAAAAGGAATATTCCCACTACAAGTAATTTGTCTTGGCTGGAAACAATATGAAACCTCTGGGACTGGAGCTGTATCCCAGATTATGTAAAAGGTGCCCTAGTTTATATTTTTATGTTTTGACCTTTGGGAAAGAAGAAAAACACACTTCATCAAACCTGATCCCTCCTTAGTGACAGGGTCAGAGGAGAGTCTGTTGGGCTCTGCTCTGTGCAGGTCTCATATCACAGAGGAGAGGAGTTTATAAAAGACTTTGTTATCAGGGAAAATGTGTCTCAAATGTACATATTAGCACATAGATGGAATATGAATACTATCAAGTGAATATATAAGAAAATATCTGTTATTTTGAGGTTGGAATAGCAGAGAGATTGTTCTCAAGTAAGTTACTTCAAAAATGTTTACTATTACTCAAGTAGATGTAAGAAGTGATCCAAAAAAGTAAGAGAGGGAGCTACCACCTCCTTCCAAGGAGCTCGCCAAGGGATTTCTGAATTCTGTGTATTGTGGATAATAGTAAAAGTTGATTAATTGCTATTGTAAATGTATAATTTTGATGCCTAACTTGGTGCACTGATAAATGGACAATAGTTTATGTTTTATAGGCATCTAACTTTTTGCCATCTAAGGCTTGCAGTGGCTCTTATATTTACTCAGTTTCTTTGTAACCACTGAAATTAGTAACTCTCTGGCATTTTTGTTTCATAAAGGCAGCTCACTGGAGAAAAAAGACTGGAGACCCCTGGTCTAGAATATGAAGTGGTAACAATGTAGTGACATGTGGTTTATAATTTAAAGTTTACAGAAGCTCAAGGACAATAAAATGCACAGACCTGGTATTTTGAGAGAAGAGACTCCAAAAATGAGAGTGGCTATTATGCAAAAGCAACATTTTGTATACCATGTTATGACATTGTTCCCTCATGAAAGAGGTTTACATGTAATCCGCGCAGGTTGGAGAAATCCCCCAATCCTTAGCAGTATGATCCTCCAATGCTCAGCCTTTGTCACTCATCTCTCACACAACAATTTTCCATGGATATACAAAAGCATGATACAAAAAATACAGTACAACTTCACAAACCTGATATAATGTGCAATAGTTTCATTAGGGGACTGCATGCTGATTGTGTTCTCTTCTGAGCATCAAAAACAAAAATGAAACTTAATAATCATGTTAATATGTTGTTTTCAATAAATATAGCTGTTTTAAAACAATAAAGGCTAGCATGGAGATTTAAATATTTAATATGTCAGCAATAAATGCCCCATAGTGTAACACCCCATCTTTAAAAACTGTTTCTTCTGTATATAGAAAGCAAACTGACTTCAAAAAAACAAAATATGAAAAATGGCTTTAGCCTGCAGTGTCTTGCCTTAACTCCTATAAACAGTCTGACTGATGACACAGAGGGAGAGTTATGCAGTCATGCTTTGTGTCTGTCCCAGTTTATCCACAGACTTGATAATGTGATGTGATATAATGGCGAGGGATCACTTTACACATTTACACCTGATCCAGGAGCTCAGACAAAGCCCTGGGTGCCCTGTGTCCTGTCACTGTCTGAGGAGAAAGAAGAGATTATGTCATAAGACCACAAACACACAAAGATACTATAAAAGAGACAATATCAGATCTACTTGAATGGGTTTTTAATGTTATAATAGTTTTCTCTCATGATAAACCTCCTCAGAGTTGTTTTTAATTGATTCATGCAAGTTTCATGTTTGATGTCATGATTTTTTCCCATGTACAAAAATCGTCTTGCCCCAATATATTGTATAAGCAGTCCTTAAGGTTAAAATAAGTCCACTGTGCACTGTGTATTATAAAATAGTTTATTGCCAGATCTTCAGGAAGTGCACATTAGCATGCTAGTTGTCTGTTTTTCATGTTTTTCAATCAGGTAGAGCACCTTTATGTAATTCTGTATTGTCTTAACCTATCCCCACCCACTGGTTTCAAATATGTTGTGTATGCCACTTTACAAAAACAGTAATAAAGCTGTTGCTCACTACAGGGAAATACCAGCACTAGTCAGAACAGAGTTTTGATCTCCTGGGAAGAAGAGGGACAGAATATGCAGGGTTACTCAGCCATGCATGAATAAATCAAAACATCAAGGCAACATTAGAACTCAGGAATGTATCACCACACATCATGGGACTTTTTGTTAGCATAATGTTAAAACAAAAGAGATTTTAAGATGCTAAATACTAAACATAGGATTTATTTGAGCTGTTTCATGGTTCTGTTGTTTACTTTTCTAGTATTGTGGTCATGTATCTTCATTTAGTGTTTTGCACATCTGTCATTAATACAGAGTTATCAAAAGTATTGAAAAACAGATGCTAAATTAAAACTAGTATTGAAATGATTTACTCACTTGAGCTGGTATCGATAATAAGAAAGTCACATTCACCAGACATAAATGAACCTTTCCTGAGCAGCTTTATCAGAACAAGAAGATACTACAATTTAATGTTGAAAATAACATTCTGTTGTCTAAATAAGGTGTGTTTTTTTTATTATCATTGTAATATTGGAATCGGTATTGAGTATCAAGTCTATTCCTTAGTTCCAAGGTTTTGAAGAACATTTTGTATCATAACAGCACATGAATGTAAAGTTTTTGACATTTGATCCCAAGCTCTATAGATCCACTTGTCTAGTTTTTTAAATTTCCAAAAAAATCTCCCTCACATTTCATTAAAATTTCTTTTGTTTACTTGCTGTAGATGGAAACATGTTGGCAGTTTGTCTGTTTTTGTCTGTCTGTGTAGTGTACAGTGTTTGACTACTGTTGAGTCAGTACACCACATTATCAAAGCAATTCCAAGTGAATCAAATGTAATTCTGTGGCCCACCACCTCCTCCTCCTCCTCCTCCCCTGTGTCCTTCTCTGCCCTTTTTGCCTGTGTCTGTTTTATTGAAGCTGTGTGCTGCATACAAAGCATCAGCTGAGAAAATATAACAGCTTGTACGTGTCATAACCTTGAGCCTGTCTGTTTGAAAAATAGAGTTGTCAGAGAAGTGTCTTTGAGGTTGTAGTGATGTTAGGATTTATAAAACTTTGCAGTGGCATCATGATGGGGGTGTATGGAATGCGTGTATATGGTGAAATGTTTAGCAGTTCCCATGGTGCATGTATTAGCAAACATTGGCAAATTAAACAAAAACAAAAAAACTAAATTAAAGATTGCTTTCTTCAAACGTTATCAAATTGTATTGCATTATTATTTTATGTTATTTTTCTATTTCCCATATTACTGATAGTATAGGTTAAAATACCAAAAAGTTAATTTAAAGTTGCACTGTGTTTTGGAAGGAGGATCCGTCAGTGGCTTGTCTGCATGGAGACTTTATTCTTACATCTATAATGTTCCATTTCTTGCATATATTCAACTACAAGTGTTGTCAATGCCAACTAAATACCTTGAAAACATGCATTCTTATTTTGAGTGTGGTGACCTCTTCACAGATCTGACCTATAACTTGGCCTGATGAGACCCCATGGAGTTTAAAGCCACACTGTGAAACATTCAAGACAAAGAAATAAGATCTCCATGGCGACAAGCAGGGGGATTCAGGTTTTGTGACTATAATAAAAGCCCAGAAGAACTTTGAGCTTTTTAACTGTGCAATACATTTTAAGAACAAGCTCTAGAGAATGTCATAAATCTGATATTTTTGTCCTTTAAGATCAGCTGAAGAAAAAAAACTGAAGCTGCCCATTTTGTTAATGAAAATCGTAAACAGAACCAGAGCCAGTATCGAGCCATGTGGTGCTCCTTTGACTATGTTCATAAAGCCAGACTTTATCCCTTCCATAAAAACACATGGGTTCTGTTTGATAGAGAGTGGGCAGAATCACCCACACCTATGTCCTTAAGTTGGTCTAGCAGTAAATATGGTCAAAACAATCAAATACTTTGGATAGATTTACATATTAAAGGGCCTGTGTCTGAGTAAGTATCAGTACCTGAGTAAGAACTGTCTTGCCCCAGCACAGACATAATGCATGAGCAGCTCTTGAGGTCAAAATATGCTGTGTGTTGGCATCTGCGATTGTAGTGTTGCCCAAGAATAAGCACTGCTAGCATGCTAATTGTTGTTAGCTTTACTGATGGTTAAAACTCTGTTCTGGTCTCTGAAAGTTGTAAAAAATGCTTATAATCTCATTGTGGTGAATAATTACAATGCTCGCAATACACAAGGTACACAAGGTAAATGAAGAATATTGTCTCAAGGTAAGTGATGAATAACTTTGTTTTTAAGACAGTGATAATCAGGGACAAGGGCCTTAAACAGAATATGTAACTTGTCCAATGTTTTGTTTTATCACCCTGCAGTTCTCTGAGGAGTATGTGCGTCGCCTCCCCTCCGCAGACTGGCCGCGGGTCATCGTGGTGGCTGATGGGTCATGTGGAGACTCCTGCTCTGTGCTGGGTCTAAGCTCAGACTACACCGTGGAGTCGTGCCAGGCCTATGGAGCTAACGCCACTATAGAGAGGCTGGACCAAAGACAGGTTAGAGTCTTTCCTCCTGCATATGCATGTCATCTGTGCCTTATGTGTTTACATTCATAAATATCTTGTTTATACCGTCTCATCTCTACACTAAAGGCAACTATATGTATCAAGCGCTCTTGCAGTTTTAAAAAGGTACAACAATCACAACAGAACTAGGCCAGTGCTTTAAGCTACAGGACACATACACGTTTTCTCATTCTCTGTATATGGACAGGCCACGTCTCATGAAAGCTGAAAGTGAAAGCTCAGAATCTTCACAATTCACTCATTAAGCTGCAGAAGCTGCACTAGAACTGAAGGGAGAGAGTCCTTTTAGGTTCAAACCAACTGGATTTCAGCATTGAAACTGGCAACACAAATGACAGACTCATGTGAGGCTCATTGTGCTTTCTGAACCAGATCACAAAATAATATAACGTAACATAAATAACATAAGCAAATTGGCTATCATGTCCAATGTTTTTGTACTGTTTTCTGTTACCAGTAAAAGCTATATTTGATTTGAACATGTTTACAGTGTGTCTGAGGACACATTTAGGACATGTTTATGGAATTTTAAATGAAAATCTTACATACAATTCCTTTAAAATACTCAACTCACCATCAAAGCATGACTAGTCAGCCTCAGCTATCCACTCTCCACTCAGCACAGTTGTTTGTTCTGTAGCCACAGAACAAGCAAATTTTGGAGAAATTCCAAACTAGAACATCTCGCATATCATATAAAAAGGAGCTCATTAAAAGTAGTTTAATCTTTCTAATAAGAGTAATACTGTGATATATTTTTGCACTTTTCTGTTCAATGTTACAGCCCATTCTTTTTTGCATGATTGAACTTCAACAAAAACATTGACAAGCACATTTTAGCACAACTGATTCCAAAAATATCATCACCTTTAGAATTACTGAAAAAAAATCACTCATCTATTCTTTGTGTGTTGACGTTGCTTTTTTGTTGACAGTTTCCAGTGAAACGTGTCATGTACTCATTGAGCCTATAAAACAGAAGAGACTGAACAGGCTACAGCTCTGTGTTTACTGACAGGTGAAGGCAGGACACACAGGATATTGCAGGATACCGGAGAGACGCATTGGTTCCATAAAACACATTATAAACAAATAGCATTGGGGAGCAGCTGGGGACCATCTCTGAACAGAATGTCAACTGGCTTTTGTAGACTATGAGGAATTCATCTGAAAATATATACTTTCATTTATCTACCCAGTTTAAATATTTTTGTGCTCTCTGTCCCTGAGGCTAAATATGTTGTTTTGAAAAATCCATGAAACCATTTTAAGCTGTAAAATATGGTTCCTTTTACCTATTATTTTGAATTAAATCCAATTTCTCTCACCTCAGATTAACAAAGTTTAGTGCTTCGCTCACTGATTCTGCAGAAATCTGTGATATTTTTCAGTCCCTCTCTCTATTTTTTCCCTGTAAACAGCCTTATTTGTTTTGATGTGGACAGTATATGCAAGTCCTTGATTGGCTAATCCACCTGTCACTCATGCTCATCTTAACTCTGGGAGATTCAGCAGTGACCAGTCTCATTCTAAAGTATTGCAAAACTGTGTATTCCTGATCCCAGGCAATATTTTTCTATCAGCTGAATGATTTTACTTACTTACATACCAAAACTGCAAGCTCACTTCAGAGGCGAAATTAATCCAGTGGCAGAAAATTATGAACTGATTTTTGTTTATAAATTTGTGGCTTTGATTTTTTTTTCTATAATCATGCAAAGTGAAAAATAACACACCAATGCACAGTTTGGAGTTTATGATGGATGAGAAAAAAAATTAATGGTTGAATCAGTTTGATAGATCTTTTAAATGGGCTGTACCTGATTTCTTTAAAGAAAAAAGAAAAACTTCCACAAACCAGGAAGTAACACTGGTGTGCTGTTAGTATTCTAACTGTTCTTAGCAACAACTTTTTTCATTACCATGACAGCAAAACTCCGCTTCGGTCTCTGAAAGTTGTGAAAAGTGCTTATATACTTATCACATTGAATAATTAAAGTAAGGAATATGGAAAATGAAGAGTAACTTTTTTTTACATGTTTAAGGCAATAAATAAATATAGTCTATTATTTGATCTTTAGCACCGACATCTTACGTGCACCCATAATATATGACTCATCCGATTTGGCGCACGTGGCTCTATTTCCTCCATGTATTTCTATGGCAGGGATGATTCACTGTTTCACAAATGGACAGGTCAAGGTGAGGCTGCAGCTTTACTGTGATCAGACACATCTCTGCATAATAGCAAGGACCCTTTCCCTGTACGCATGCCCAGAATGTGCTCTCGAGATGGGCTGCAGCCGCTTGCGATTGGCCCCTCTGCTGGATGTTTTCCGAGATGATTGAATTTGGCTCCCAGGATATGAGCTGTTTGAAGCTACTGTCCGGTCGGCACACCCCCTCCTCTCTATGGTCATCTCCTCCTGGTACTCTGCAGCACATTACAGGCTTGGTCACAGTTCCATTGCTCAGCTTGGTCACATTTGGATCTATAAAAGGAGGAAGGAAAGTTATAGTGCAGTGGTGTAATACAAGTACCAACAATACAAACAGTTTACAGTAATACTTGAGAGTTATCTGCTGGGTTATGGTTAACCCTAAACCTAACCCAAACCATATTTAAAAAGTTCTAAGCTCTAAGTTCTAATCATTGCAGTAGGAATGCACCAATCCAATACTGGTATCTGATATCAGTGCTGATAATGAAAAAGATGCTGGATCAGATATCGGTTTCCAAGTAAGCCAATGTCTTGGTTGAACATATACATTGATGTAATGAAAGTATTTACTAATCAAAGTCGGTTTTATTTATAGAAAGTTGTTCTATAGTTCTATATTTATAGAGGAATAAATAAATTCTACAACACATTTGTTTTGTTTATTTATTTATTTATTTTGGTTAAAGGTAATAAATACTGTTTTGTCTCTGCACTGGTATCAGTTAATATATAGTGTTTATACTATTGTATTGTCTCTTGAACAAAGTAAGCGAGCATGCATGTTGAGTAGAGATACTCTGATTTGAGGTCTATAGTTATAGTTTTCCAAAGTGGATATAGATTTCATTATTTATTTCTCTTCCATGCAGGTGCCCACCCCTGAGATCCGTGCTCACAGCCTGTTCTTCGACCTGTCTGCATATGGTGTGGAGGCCCTCAGAGAACACAAGAACCCCTCAGCCAAGCCAGGGTTCCACCTCAAGATCTACGGAACCTTCAGGAACCGCTACATGGCCCTGGTCTGCCCGGCTTCTGACACTAAGATGGTCCGCTTCCTCCGCCACACCGCCAACGCCTCTGTGAGTGGCTTTACGATCAATGTTATAGTATTATATTAATATTAGTTATTCCTTTCAAAGAGATAATTTTTAGTCTTTCAGTATTAGTGCTAGAGCCATCTGCAGCCTGACTTCTCCAGAACAGCATCCCAGGTCCTTAAAAGTTGATAGGCCCCCTCCTTCCTGTTTACTGTCCTGTGAACATTTTATTTTTACATTTTGCCAGTACATAATATGTCTCTTTCTCCTGCAGTGATCTGTGATGGTTGAGGTTTTCCTGTTCTTTTTTTCTGTGTCAAACCAAAAGAGGCATTCAGTTTTATATGTTTTTGACCACAAAGGTTCACATTCACCTAGCTGCAACACTATAACACTGCCATTAAAAAAAGTATTGGATTTAACGATTAGTTCCACTTTAGATATGCATTGTGTAACTTTCTTGGTGGAGGTTCCATCAAATGCTTTTCTTCATGGAGATTATTTCTTTGTCTGGAATGTTTCAAAGTATGGCATTAAACCTTAACCAAACCAAACAGGTCAGATTTGTTTATCTAGATATTTTTGAGCTATAAAACCACTTGTAATTGAATAAATGTAAAGTAAAGCTGTTAAATGTCATATTGTTGAACATTCCAAGCAGAGCAGTAACATATCCATAGAAACAAAAAGGTGACGCTGCATAGTTAACTTATAGTATTTGCTAGCCCTGTCTGCACACTAGGCTGCATAACACACAACGTACATAGCCTGGGAAGACATGTGCTGTCACTTAATCTGCTCCGCAGCATAAGTGCATCTCAAACAGGTGTAAAATTTGTCTTTTATAACTCTTCTTTTATGGCGTCTGCAGCGGTGGATGAGGTGTGCAAGTGGATGACCGTTCACACAGGTATTCACTGAGTCCACCTCATCTCCACTGCGCTGTTGCTATGTGGGTGGCCCATTCAGTGCACTGTTACCTGGAAACGGGGGACTGTGCAAAGTATGGGGTAAAGAAGAGTGGAGACAAGCAATTCTAGATAATCAAGTCACAGTAATAGTCAGAATTCCTTTTTTAATGAATGTACTGATTTTTGTAAATGCAAGGGTGGATTCAATATATGGAGAAGCAAACTCTTTTGTTCTAACATTGTTTCCTCATCACAAACATACTTGGAGTTGTGTTTTCTTCATTCACACATGTTTAACACACAAACTGTGCATATTTAGGCTGTGTTCTTCTCTCAGACTGAAGACACTCTGTTTCTCCTTGTCATGTGAATATGTGGTAATAGAGAAAATGCTACACTGTGCTTTTAAACTCCATACCTTTAGAATCGTCTTGACAATTTAACCCCTAGCTTTGCTTAATGTTGAAGTTACAGCTATTATTTTAGCCCCATTGAAAATGCTTTACTTCTCGGTGCACCAAGAAATATTGAAGACTTCAAAAGGTAAAAGTAAAATCAAAAATCAAATCAAAAATAAAAGCAAGGTTATTCAGGTTATTCTAAAGTACTGAAGAGTAAAGCAGTTCAATAGAGGCTAAGATAACCATAAGCTTTGAAAATTTAAATCCACCTTTTTCACTACTTTCACTGTTTCCGTGGTGTATTTATAGCATTATCTACTATTTCTAGTAATTTTTTGGCAACTGTAAACCTTGGTAACAACCAAGTAAATTTACAGTTTTCTTGTCAAAGACACCTATATTTAAGTTTTTGCCTCCTGTGGCCACTGCAATTTCAAGTAGCTGATGACATCACGACAGACTTCCCTGATTAAAGTCAGGCATTTCTGATTACAACATACTTCTAGACCTCGCCCCTCCTCTTCTTTCACTCTCTTCTCTCCCATTACTGCCCAGTTTAGGAGATTTATATGTAATGTGGTTGTGGACAGAGTTTAGGTGTAGAGTCCCACATTAACAAACTTGTAACAGTACTACCCTCTCCCACCCCCCTGTGCGCTCAGATCATGAAGAACATTTTCCACCAGTCGTTTAACGTGTACAAGACAGACATCGAGCCACGTCTGAGTGAGGTGACCCTGCATCAGCTCCAGTGCTCCAGACGTCTGTTTGAAGTGCAGCTGTCCCACCGCACCGTCAGCGCTGCCTACATCGCTGGGGACAACGTGGCCGTCGTCGTGGAGGGGGAGGCGGCCCGTGTGCTCAACTTTGATACAGGTTAGATCTACTCAGTGGTGGAAAGAATACTGTAAATTTGTACAATTTCATGGCAAAAATGTATTCAGTTACAAGAAAAAGTATTGCTGCCAAAATTGTACTTCAGTAAAAGTAAAGTGCACATTCAAAACACTATAGTAGTTACTAGTTACTAGTTTTTTGGCAATTTTAGGAGCATTTTAAGTCAGTCTTGATAAACTACCGTATTTTCCGAGCTATTAGGCGCGCTCTCAAACCTCATCAAAAAACGACTGCGCGCCCCACAATCCAGAGCGCCCTATACACAAATCCACTCGGGTATCCCAGCACAACTTCAGTAAACTATAAAGCCACACAACCCGCAGCGCACACAAACACGCACGGAGCAGGCAGCGACTGCGCAGCCAAAACCACCCGCAGCCACGCAAACGAGGAATGGAACAGAGGAACGAACCGAAAAAGCGAGTGCAATGTGCCACTTCTAGCCACAAGTGAACAACTGAGTCACTGCGAACACGCCAACAATCCAGCGGTCCCAGACAGCACCCTCCCTACACGCCACAATTGAACAAAGCCGAGAGTCACCTAACTCTAACTAAAGTCATTTAACTGTTGTGTTTCGTTTAAAGTCCGGTGCGGTTTATTTGTGAACAAAGTTCGAAAATAGACCATTTAATGACAGTGCGCCTTATAATCCAGAGCATCTAATAGTGTGGAAAATACGGTAAACTGAATTAAGTAGTTGGTATGTTTTCTGAGCCTTCACCAATCAGAGCAGGTGAGGAGGTGAGTAGGTGAGACAGCAGTATATAGGATCAATTATGACTTGTGCTATACTCAGTAACTCTTGTGATTTTAAATGCAACTAATTACAATTACATGGCTAGAAATATACTTCATTACCAATAAACATGCAGGTTTAAAGATGTACTCCAAAAAATACATTTATCCCAAAAATACACCAGTTACCGTAACATGAGTATTTGTAATTAGTAGTTATTTTCCACCCCTGGATCTACTGTGAAATGTGTGTGTGTGTGTGTGTTTGTGTGTGTGTTTGTGTGTGTGTGTGTGTGTGTGTGTTGGGGGGAGAGCCGGCTTGCGTGCTCAATTTCAACACAGGTAGTCTACTACAATGTGTTTGTGTGTGTGAGTATTTACAGAACAGAGAATGTACTTTATGCGGAGGGTAGTTCAGGAAAGTCAAGCTGCCAGGCCAGATGATGGTGCAGTTGTACATTGATCTTTGTGCTCCTCAGGTTGTGGGGTGAACCTGGGCATGCGTGGTCTGGAGTCTTTGGGCACCTTCATCTATGGCATGGCTACAGCAGTGGACCAGAGCGATGTGCTGGAGGCGCTGTCGGCCAAAATGAGCCACTCCAAACAAGTGGTTCAGGACTTTAAACGCACAGGGCTGTCTGAGGCCATGTACCACTGACTGCTGCCCTCTAGTGGAGCTTCTGTGTACTAATGTGCCATCAGTGTCTGTAGCTATTTACTTCAGAGAAGGTCAAAAGCTGGACAAAAATCAAGTGACCAAAAAATAAATATAAAATAAATATATTATATAAATAAAATAAAAATTATCTGATGATATTGTTATTATTGTATTTAAAGTGACAGTATGTAGCTTTCTGGAGGTGGAAATTAAAAGTTAAAACCATACTTCAAAATATTTCCATGGAGATTCGTTTTACACACACTATGGAAGGTTATAGCCAAAGGAACAACATCTTCATGGAAACAAACAGGAGGAGGCCCTCTTCCAGGCCAAATAAGAGCCAGGTTTGTGGAGATGCAAGCCTGCTCATGCATGTTTTTCTATGTTTTTCAGTGTAATAAAAACACCCATTATGGGAAAAAAAAAAAAAAAAAAAAAAAGAATTACACGCTGTGGCTTTAATTTCTTCATATTGTTACAGTATAGCCAGTGACAGAGATAACTTTACAGGAGGAGTCATTCTGAGAGACACATCCGTCTGGCTTCTGAATATTTGCTTGTGAAAATGCTAATTTTATTTATTTTTTTGGATATTTGCAAATTTACTATTCAGTGTCAATTTCAGAAATACAAATAAATATAAATTATATAAGTATAATAGACTTAGTTTCTAAATCACTATGATAAACTGTAATAGATCAAAAAGAGTGTGAAAACTTGTTTAGTCCTGGTTTCGCCCTATTTTTAGTTCTAGCTTAGTCCTGGTTTAGTCCTGGTTAGTTTTCACATGGTTTAGTCCTGGTCTAGTCTTGGTTTAGTCCTTTTTAGGCCCAGTTTAGTCCTGGTTCAAGCCTGGTTAGTTTTCACCTGATTTCTCCCTAGTTTAGTCTTGTTTTAATGCTGGTTAAATCTTAGTTTAGTCCTTGTTTAGTCTTGGTTTAGTCCTGGTGTACTCTTGGCTTAATTCTGGTTAAGTCCTGGTTTAGTTCTGGTTAGTTTTCACATGGTTTAGTACTAAGTATTGGTTTTCTCATAGTCCTGATCCTGGTTTAGTCCTGGTTAAGTCCTGGTTTTCACATTTGTCCACAATATAACTAGCAGAACAATGGAGAGCCTCTGTCACCTGACACTATGGTGCAATGCTATAAGGAATTATGTCATTTTTTGTTAAAGTGCTATTTAAGATCATGACACAAAACAATACTTTTTTTTTTTTTTTTTTTTTTTTTTTTACTATTGAGTCACAGGGTTAATCTTTTTTTGAATAATTTCTGTTTCATGCTTGTCATATGTTCTGCATATTTGTCTTTGACTAATAAATACATTACTATATAAAAAGTTAATCATATCTAAATGTTCAAATCATTTCATATCATCGTCACGAAGCGTTTGTCACTTATCGACTTACTCACAGTGGGAAGATTATCCAAAAAATTTACTCAAGTAAGAGTACTGTTACTTTATTAAAATAGTACTCAAGTAAGACTAAAATTATGTTTCGAATAGTTACCCATGTAAATGTAACTGAGTAAATGTAACCACACCTGCCCATAATGGACTGGACGGAGCTGTTTTATTTGAATGTAAGCCTATCTTTGATAATTTGTAGACTTATTTAGTCTGCACAAGATTTTATGCCCACACCAATTAGGTTATGTAAAAGTGAGTATTCTGTGGATGTTGTCATGCTAAATACATTTTTGATAAATGACTCTATTGAATGGACAGCAAAGTTACATGACTGTACATGTGCACTTTTTTCATGTGGTCAAGTACTGTCGAAGTCCTTCCTGTGAAAGTAAAAAGTAAGTAGTAATAGTATTTTCGTTTGTATCTTTTTCTTTTTGTGAATTCGTGCTCACGTTTGAAGTTGTTTGATTTTCACACAAACATTCACCACATGAGGGCAGTGTTGGCTTTCAAACTGCGCCTGTACTCCCAACAAAACGATCACATTTCAAGATCTACGAACTGAGGGACTGAAGAACATTTAAGAGTAAATAAATAAATAAATAAAAATTTCAAATGTATTCATAAATAATTAATAGGATAGTTAGTTGTGTATAGTTAACTTGTGTGTGTTGTAGTGTGTATAGTTTTATTTTTTGGCACACATTACAATCCTCTTTTGCAAACATCTATAATATACCAACAAATATACCACGTCTTTAGTCAACTCACTCACTCAGTCCCACTCACTTTCTACTGTTGTCTCATATTCATCCTTATCATCAAAATGAAATAATTAGTCGACTAATACAAAATGTGTTTGACTAAGACACCATTGACCGATCAAATAAAGGCCTAAATGACTACAGCCCTGATGGAGTTGTGTCAATGTGCGTTTTAGTATCTAGAGGTAAACAAAAAAGAGGCCTTATAGTACAATTTGTTGACCATGATGAGAGAAGGTTATTGACGAGCCCCCAGTGCCCTGACTGCAGACAGGAAGTCAGTGTCACATGACTCAAGTATTGGCACCTGTCCCATCACATACAAGTCTAATGCATGCGTGTGTGTGTGTGTGTGTGTGTGTGTGTGTGTGTGTGTGTGTGTGTGTGTGTGTGTGTGTGTGTGTGTGTGTGTGTGTGTGTGTGTGTGTGTGCGTGTGCATGCGTGTGTGTGTGTGCGTGTGTGTGTGTGCGTGTGTGTGTGTGCGTGTGTTGGGTGGTTGAGTAGGTACCATGGTGACACAATGAACACATTAGCAAACACTGTCCAAAAAGTCAGAAAACTAAAGAAAGATATATTTAAACACATTTTCAGGAGTCTGTGATCAACACAATCATTTATGGTCCTGTGTAGGTTGTAACAGAACTTCAGACACAGTAGTGCCTCAAGTTAGCTTCATCCTCCCAGAAAATGTTGATGACATCAGCTGCAGAGTATTCATACACACATTTTTAAAGGGAGATACTACAGACAACTGGAAAGAACCAAATGGTTGAATCTGCTCCTAAATAGGTTTCATTATTTATTTTAATCAACTTGGAGCCATAGATTTGTATGGAACACTGTAAATTCAAAGGCATTGTTCTCAAAATGCACTTTCCTCCCATAGGGACATAAGAATTGCCTCTTGGACGTGTATACATCAAACTTTACAATGTTGTACTTATATGTTACAATGTTGTACTTATATTAATATTTTCATGGATCGCAATGAGGTAAAATCTGAATTTTTAGGATGATTTTCTGCAAGAGTTTTTTCCCATACTAAATAAGATATCAAAAATGCCTGCAGTTTTTTGTATATACCAACAACAAAATGAAAAAAAGAAACTTTGTTTTACCCATGTTTCAGCTTTAAATGTTCTACATATGGCAATTTTTTCACAAACCAAAGTGAAAATTATACTTTACATCTTACAATGTTGTTTTAGGCAAATATTGCATGTTTAAAACAACCAAAGGTAACATGGTGATCTAAATATGCTATGTGTTAGCAATTAATACTCCATAGAAGTTAAATATCCTATCTTTAAGAAAGTAAATCTAAAGTTCCTGCAGTAGTCACCACTTCCTGCTCTTGTGTTTTGAATGGATGCGATTCCCACTAACTTCCTCTGTCCAAGAGACAATTACAACCCTCCTCTCACCTCTCTCTCCCCTCTCTTTCCCTTGTCCCTTGCACGCCCCCTCCGTCCCACTCGCACGCCCATTTCCCTACCGTGTCACTGCTAATAATTGGCTCTCTCTGTCAGTGTATAAATCCGACCTGGTGTTCTATCTAAGACCCCCCACCCCACTTCTCTGTCCTCTCCTCCCCTCTCCTCACCCCTCCCCCTCCCTCCCTCACCATGCCACTGTGTGTTGGGTGACAGTGGTAGCCTCAGGGCCAGGTTGCTGTTGACAGGCTGAAGGGGGCTTGGGTTTGTCAGACTGGTATCTCTCTGCTCCCTCTCCCCTCCTTCCCCTCGATCCTTCCTTTCAGAGCGGGAGGACATATACTGGAAGTTTTGGGTGACGGGATGACATGGAGCAAAGGGAGGTACGGGTGTAAGATGTACTGTTGGGTTTAGGGTGGTTGGAGGATAGTGGACTGAGAGAACAGAGGCAGTGGAGTAGGGTGGAGGTAAGTATGCATTCATATGGGTCAGGAGGAAAAAGTACTACTAGAAAATGTTATGAAGCTCTGCTCACATACAGTATGGAATATCGCTAGCTTTACATAAACTTCAATTCAGAATATATGTTCATATGAGTATTTCACTTTACCTCATGAAAGTTACTGAGATTAAATATATGTTTTACAGTGAACACCTACAGCAGATTATTTACTTGTTCTATACCATATTTTGTTTTCAGAGATGTTATAAATGTACTGAAGCAATGGTTGGCATCGTCCCTGGCCTCATTAGAATCCTGGGTCCATGGGCTTTTGTCTGTGGAGTTTGCATGTTGTCCCAGTGTCTGCATACAGTTCCTACAGGTGCTCAGGTTTGCTTGAAACTAAAATAATATACAGTTATGGAGGAACTGTACATTGTAGGGCCCAATCTTGAGAAGAACAAAAGAATTCACATTTCTTAAACAAATTTATCATAATCATCAAATTTATCATAAATCCATACAGACAAAAGTGGTCAAAAGGCCCACCTTAAACCTTAAACAATTCAAAGATTTTAAAATGAACATCTTATAGCACAATTTTTTTCTTAGTATTCAGAGGCAGTTCTAGTATGCCCTGTTCATACACGGGAAACATCAAGAGATTTTCCTCTGGCATATTGTCCTGCGTATAATCTTAGAATCTTTGAGGTTTGAATGCACTTTCTCCTCATTTACTTTTATTTTATTATTAGTTATTCAAAAATTTGACTCCATTGTCACCATTTCCAATAATAAAACATGTAAATGAAAATCTACAGGTTGCTACAGAGAAATTCTTCACTATGATGAGGTGGGGTCTTAACAAGATGAAGTTTACAAAAAGAAGCAGAAGCCAACGCCAAAAGAACCAAAACAAACAGCAAAGTCAATACCTACTTCTACCTGTTTTAGCAATAATAAAAAACTATTTTGTTTTTAAAAAATGTAGAGGGAAGCGCTTTGTGAACTTGTGAACAGGGAAGATGTCTGTGCTTTTCTCTCAACCGGATTTAAGTAAAGTTAGATTTTTCAGCTTGTTCTACTGTTGTGACACTTCGACCAATCAGTGTGAAGTCTTTGTTTGAACATTCCAATCACTGGTTTTGATCACTTCCAGTAAGAGCCGTTCCAGACTGATGTGTATAACTCCATTCAGAGACACCACATATCAGTCTGGTGAGAGGCAGGTTGGTGAAATCAGTCATCAGTTTTGCAGGTTTGAACAGGAAGTTGTTTTTTGTTGATAAGATGAGTACAGTGGTTTATAAAGAGCAAAACATAAAATTATTGCATGTTACAGTTTATACTAAGTACAAGAAAATAGCAAAATATTTTTTTTGTGTGTGATGGCTGTGGTAATAAGAAAAAAATGAAAAAAATAAATGTAAAAATTTTAGCAAGCCAAGGCTAAATGAAAGCACACATGAGGCAGCCCTATACTAGCCTGTACCATACCCTGAGTGTATGTGACTATATGCAGTGCGTCCATCACCAGGCCCTATCTAATTCCATTAATGTGCTCCCCTGTCCATCCTCTGACGTCTTAATAGCCATTATTTGTGGCTTCCTTCAAATAAAGCCCGCGCTGTAAATTGCAGCCGCTGGAAATCGAGATATAAACGCCACCCTGCATTACTGTATAATATCTTTCCCTTTAATTAACTGAAAGCCATGCAGACATTTATTGAATTGCCAGTTACTTGTTAATGGTCATAAATTACGGAGCAAAAAAGAATCATTGCTTATTTTACATCAATAATTTGTGGACCTTTTGCTAACGATTCTTCATTAGGCCGCTCATGGGACTGTCGCGCTAGATGACTTTAAGTGACGGAGGAATGTGGAGATGGAAGCTGACACAGTCTTAATGTTACACTCTCTGTGTGTGGAGTTAGTAGGAGGCCAGGGATGATGTGGAGAGCAGGGTTTATCAGAATTATCCTGTTGATGACTAGCATCCACATGAGAAAACATATTGCAAATTTGATTTGAATACATTTATGTTGTGCTTTAGAAAGGATTTTTTTTTTTTAAGTCCATTTCAAATTCTTGCTTCAAATCGACAATTTGAGATAAAAAATATTTTCACATGAGATATAAGAAACTGTCATTGTGTCCTCAGGCAAGACACTTCATCCACATTGCACTGAATGAATGATGTATGTGTGTGAGTGTTGGTGGTGGGTGGAGGAGCCGATGGTGTTCATTGGCAGCCTTGCTTCCGTCAGTCTGTTCCAGGGCAGCTGTGGCTACATTAGTAGCTTAATATAATGCAGATTATTACTATTATTACTTTTTGTGTTTCATTGTTCTATAATAATTATGTTATGATAAATTAAATTAAAACTGCTATCAGTATAAATATCAGTTAAATGTATAGACTAGAATTATGAAGAAAGTATAAATGTTCCTTTTTGGGATAGTTTTTGGCTCATTCTCCACAGTTTTATTCCACAGCAGACAGGTGGCATGGTGTGGCCAAGTGGATGGCACTGTCTTTCCTCTTTTTCATGCAGGTCCAGGGTCCTGGTTTGATTTGCAGACTATGAGTCCTTTCTGTATGAGCGACATGTCATCCTGTTCATGAGACCTGTCCTGTACAGAAGACCTGCTCTGGTGAACTCCTGACCAAGATACTGGCTGAAGCTCTGCAGAATAGTCCTAAGGTTAAGGTACATTACTATTCCCACAGGGAAATGTCCTCCACATTTGACCCATCCTTCACCATCACTGGGGTCAGACCTGTTAGGAGCAGTGGGCAGTTTCAGAGCAGTGCCTGGGGATCTGGTTCATGGTCAGGGCAACCTACCAGAGAAGCACTGCAGTCACCCACTGCTCAGTGGCACTGAAGTATGGTCAAATGTATACTGGACTTTATCATCAAGGTGGACCAAGTGATGGAAAAACTACTCATGTCACTAATAGATGCTGGACAGACAACAAGCAACAGCCTTGCAGTCCTTTTATGTAAATATATACAAATGTATCCCACAGATTCATATCCCTTTAAAAAAGCAGCAAACCTCGACTTACTCAGTTCACTATGAAGTTAAGGAACCCTTCCAATATTGTATCATGACTTTTTATTTCACGAGTTCTCACCACCAACTTTGCCTCATCATCAGTCCACCTTCCAGCAGTCTCTAGTCTAGCATAGTGGCACTCTCCCCCACAGCTGGATGGTTCCCGGTTCAAGTCTCTGGTCACCCATGTCTGAGTAGGTTTCCTACAGGGACTACGACCCCCCTCCCCCATCAACGTAAAATATGCACAATAGTTCAAATCCTCCATCTAAGATAGTCCTGACCAAGACTAGCTCAAGATCTGAAGATGAGCAGGTACACACTGCTCCTGACAAGTTGCTCCAGCAGCTTTGCCGGTGCAATAAAGTGTAGCTTCACTCCAGCTAGTCCCCTCCACCAGGCCTCCTTCTCACCAGTTCACTCCACCAGTCTGCTCCACCAGTCCTCCTTCTCGCCAGTCCACTTCACCAGTCCACTTCACCAGTTCCCTCCACCAGTTCCCTCCACCAGTCTTCCTTCTCACCAGTCCGCTCCACCAGCTTGCTCTAGGTTGGAACATATTCAGAGTGGTGGGCGCGTAGCTGGTGACTCGTGTAGGTCGTCACGGCACTGGCACTGATCTGACAGAGAGCTAACAGAGATCTGACAAGCCCTGCCACAAAAATCACGGCGGCACCCACTCACCAAAGTCAAAAAGAGCAGTCAGCTTCATGCAGCTAGCCCCTGTCAGCTGAGATCAGGGCAAATGGAGATCTAGGGAGGGGAGGGAGAGGTGAGAGGGAGGGCAGGAAGAGGGGGCCAGGGAGGGTTGGTGGTGGGCGTATGATCTGGCAGACAAAAGCACACACTCCAGTGATGAGACAGGAAGGGAAGAGCCACCCATGATGACCCTGTGCTCCGAACTTCCCCACACTGTAAAAAAAAATCAACAGCAACATAGGTTAGAAGGCTTGAATTGTAAATCATGAATCATACCAGCCCTGGATTCATTCATTTTTCTAGAGATATTTTGTCTAATTCAAAATTTTTAAGGTGAACTATGCAATTCGTTAGTCCCAGTAAGGAATTAAACTCAGTATATTTTAGCTGTAAAACATCTGTAATGGAATACATGTATGATTTTTAAAGCTTTTATCTCAATGAAAGGAGGCAGGTTTTTAGGATCTACAATATGTAAAAGTAACTTTTTTGCTTTTCACAAGTTTTGTTTTCATGCATGTTTGGGTAATAACAGACTTTCTCTCTCAACAGCTCAAAAGGCTTGTCTCCACCTGCTGACATCGTACCATTGGTAACTGATTTACAAATCTTACCAAGTTATACTGTTAGATTTTCTCAGTGAAGCTTTTCTAACAAAGATTCATAGACAGATTTCACGTCCATTTACCTAAGCTCTATAGACTCCTTTTTTTACAGTGATGTGCATGTTGATGCATGTTGCCTGTGGGGTCTTCCCTCCTCTCTCCATATCACTCTCGTCTCCATGCAGACGCACTCATCCCTTCTGATGCCCTCCTGCCCATCAACCTGCGCATGAGCCGCCACGACAGGGCCGGGCACATGTGGCACGGACACTGGCATGAGTGGTACTGGAGAGAGGGGGGAGAGAGGTAGAATGAAGAGGACACTACAAACTGATTATTTTGCAAGTTGGACAGAAAAAGTGGGTAAACCGCTGACTTGTGGGATAGCGTAGATGTTTTTTTTAGGGGAGAAACAAGCGGCTTTGCGTAAACTTGGAATGACTTTGGGAGCAGGCTGGATCTCGGTGCGTTGGCGGGAATGTTTGGGACAGCAGTTCAGAGGTGTTGTGTGGACTTAGGGGACGTGGCATTGTCCAAACTGACAGGTCCATCACCAAAAGCCTGCTTCACCATGCCACATGCTCTTATCCTGTTCCGTCTCTGTCTGCAGTCATTACATGTACACAGCAACTCATCTTGTCCTCTGGGTTGTGTTGGCGGCAAACAACTCTATTTCGATTGTATAAAGCTGGAAAACAAGACAAAGCCTGCACATTTACTCCAAAACTGTATTTAATAAAGTGACAACATTTAGATCAGTGTATCTTCCTCAGGTCATGGATTTCACTATATAAAGGTGCACTTTTCTGATGCACGCTCAACTGTCCACTTGTCTCCTTGGAGATGCTTTTCATTGTATCAATTAACCATGAAAACATTTTTTAAATCCAGGACAGACATTTAAATTGTTTAAATATGACCATCTATTTAATTAATGACGCAGCATGTGAAAATTTAGGGAAAAACATTCTTTTCAATTTAGTTGTGTTTATTGCACTGACAAATGTGGAAAAACATGCACTCTTACTCTGAACGGGTTTGCATCTCCACAAACCTGACTCTTATTTGGCCCGGAGGAGGGCCTCCTCCAGCCTTTCTCCATGGAAATATCGTTGCTTTGGCTATCATATTCCACAGTCACAGACATAAAACTTAGTTTTAATTTCTCTGTCCATAGAATCATGTAGGTGATGTGCCACCCCCAGAAAATTACATACTGAATCTTAAAATAATTTTTTGGTTGAAAAATAAAATTTTAAAATTTAAAATAGCCCTGAAGAAATAATTTACTAATGTATAAAACATTTTGTTAGGTGATTAAATAATGTAAACATGTGAGTGACAGTAGAATAATGAGACAGCGTGTCCGCTCTTGAATCAGAGAGTTGTTGGTTCAAAATCCAAGCGCACAACTTAAACACTTGACCAGCATTTGTCATATACATTTTGTAATACACATATTCTTTGAGTACTCTTTGAACCAGTTTGGGGTGACTCGTATACATAGACTGAGTGTTGATGTAATCACTGTAGGGCAGCTTACCTGTGGTGTGATAGCTTTACACGGATCAGGAGCTTTGGGCACATAACCAGCTTTCTTCTGTGGATCTGAGCCTAATCCTCACTCCCATCCCATAATATTAGCTCAACTTCAGCAGCACAACCAGGAATAAGTGTTATCCGCCATCTGGACGCGGCATTTACAAAGGATCAATTTCAATCAGAGCGACTGAGTGGAGAGCCTGTGTATTTGACTAATAGGCCATTTGCTGGCTGTACCTCTGACCCGCCACTGCTCCTCTGTCAGGCCATAATCTCTTTAGAATTATGCAGCTTTTCAATTAGCCCGATTAAACGACAGCACTGAGAAACATGTGGAGTGAGTCAGGGGAGACTCTACAATCCTGCCTCCTGAGGTTCTCTCATCTGCTCCAAGATCTGTGACTGTAATCTGACAACATCTACACTGTATTAAAAAAAAAAAGTGCATTTTCTTTCTAAACTGCTGTGTTGGAAACACAAAGACACATTTTCATTCTACAACTCATAATTGTAAGTACTTCTGTAGCCATAGCTGCCTGATAAAAGAAAAACTCTGATCACCATCACTCACACACATACCTGCCCCATAAAGACATGCTGGGTGACTCCATGTGATAAAAAATGCAATCTGCAATATTACTCTTATACTTTATTACTTTTTTGTGTGTGTATCCCTGGGGGTACCTGCATCACAGTTTGTGAACTGCTGCTTTAAACTAATCTTACTCTTAAAACTTAAAATGCAGAAATTATGTGTACGTTCAGTAAAAAAGCCCAGTTATTTGCTTGGGTTTAGAAACAGCTTCAGTTTTAACTGGGTGTAATTTTAGGGAAAATCTGCCCTTGGTATAAGGGGTTAAAATATCCTCTGATGGAGCAACTCTCAGTCTCTCCCTATGACAATTTAATCATACTGTGTCAACTCCAAAACTAGACCGGGCTGTATTATGGACCATGAGAGTTTTCTCAATAAAACAACACGTCATTCTCAAATGAAGTTCTGTGAAACTCCTCTGGGAAAATTGGTCAGTCCCAGTGGCACCCTGGTATAACTAAGTTCCATGTTGTGTCACCCCAATGATAAAAAGTCAGGACAGACCCCTGCTATTAAATGCAGACAGCAAAAACTAATTGTGTCAATAAAAATATATATAAACCATACAGTTTTTACATGATAAATAATAACACATGCAATAATTTATTAATTCATTTGTACAACTGTAACATTTTATTTGTCAGTTGATGTCTTTTGCTATACAAAGACATATTTAGAAGAAATAAATATTTGATATAAGTTTTAAAATGTTAAAACATCGCCCTAGAATACTGAATCAGTTGCATAACAGTTTGGAGACACACTTAAACTCCAGCAGTAACCTTAAAACAATCTGAATGAATATGATTTACATTAGGGAGATCCGGGTCCCTAATGTGACTGTGAAAATAGATTTATGTCCCCGTAATGTAATAAATGCAAGCGGCGCACACACACACGTACGTGGTGCACAGTTTGAACCATAAACCTCTTTCTGCCAGTGCCTGATGCATGGCCCCCCGCTGACACCACTAACACTGATATATTCACCAGGATGAATGTGTAATTACGCTTTGGCAGGGACTCCACACTTACTTAGTGGCATACTTCATTATCTGCGCGCTCCTGCTCCAGCCGCGCTCCACTGCTGATTTAAGGGAAAGACCAAATATACACACTACATTACATCTCCCTGCACTGCTCCTGTGTATGGATCTGAAAGTGTGCTCTGTTTGGTGAAAAAAGTAGTAATAAAATAAAAAAAATAAAAAAGAAGTTGTTAAAATAGCATACAAAAACAATGTATTTATTTTCTTTATAGCTGCAAGTTCATTTGGATGCTTGGTAATCTCAAATACTCTTTTGAAGTTCCATCTTTTTAACAGAGGAGCAGTCTAATTAATATTTGTACTGTGGAAATTTAAAATTCTTTTTTTTTTTTTTGCAATGAAATATAAGTCATTAGCATTTAGATCAGTTCATCATTGAAAATATATTATGTCTAGGGTTGTCAAAAGTATCCAAAATCAGAAACTAATCAATATTAAAACTAGTATCCAAACTAGATACTCATTAAACTGAATCACTAATAAAAAACGCACACACATAACTGGATAGCTGGATACAGCTGCAAGTCCATTTGGACGCTTTCTGTGCCAAGAAATTCAAAGATAGACATTTATATCTATTGAAAATGTATACACGTTACTCTAGATAAAGACTGAACATATTTGTGTCGGAAGGGTGGATATTAATCACATTGTGGTAACTGTGTGTAATTTCTTTACCCAGTCACATTATGAAGATTTTATGTTTTGTGGAAGGTCAAAACCAAATCAACAACATGATTTAAAGTTAAGGTTTCATTTTATGTTAAGGTTTAAGGAGTAATTATGGTTAAGTTCTCCAGCAAATGTAAGTCAATGCAATATCTCCAAAAAGAAAGCAAACCGAACAAGTGTGTGTTTGTTTTGTTTTACAACAGTCCACTACCCACAATCCACAATCCCTCAATCCAGGTGACAGGATTAAGATTTACTGTTTACTGTCCCCACCTGGAATTTGGTTCTCTACATTTACCTCATTTGGTAAATTGAAGACATTTTAGCTGCTATTTATTGCTGTTAATATGCTGTACTGTGCTAACCATAGTCATAACCAATTGTATTTTCAAGATTCAAGTTAAATGGTTTGATTTTCTCAGATTTTTGAGTGCGTATTTTTATTCTTCTGGTGTTTTAATACTTTACTTTGCAACATAGAAATTTCTCCATTGTGGGACAAACAATGGTTCTCTTATCACTTATCTCTTCTATCTTCTAAACCTGGATCAAAACATAATTTCTAAAGTCTAGATAGTGAGCTCAGGTCAGTGTGAGGAGTACCTAGCTGAAGGAATACCCTTCGCAATGCATGTATCCAGTTGTCTGGGGGAAAAGAACACCTGACTGAAATCACTCAAACATGAGAGAACATGCGAACTCCATACCTCACATAGTTGATGTATCACACTTTGGAATGTCTCTAACTAACACTTTGCCACCTTGCCATGTTACAGAGAATTTTTGCATCAATTGTCCAAATAACACACAATCAAACACTGTCACATCGCCAAACACCTGGTTGTACCAGCCAGGAGCCGCTCACATCAGGGGCAAAAAATAAATAAATAAACGAGTCAACATGTCCAAGCTGAAAAATGTCTCTGCTTCTGCCATAATGGACAGTCTAACACAAGTACATTTGCTGCTGGGCTCTGTACCAATCTTCACGCAGCGTTTCTCTGATGGCTACATGCGCCGCGACAGAGAGGGGTCAAGAGGTTTGCCCCGCACTGATGTCTGCCATGACAGATGTCCCGTCAGCTGAGTGAATGCTGTTGTGTGCGTGTGTGTGCGTGTATGTACATGTGTGTATATGTGTGTGTGTGTGTGCGTGCATTGCCCCTTTCTGCCGACCCGGGCCATGTCACTGCCCCTCTGATGCAACTCGCCGTAACTACTTCTGATCTGCCTGTCACTCAGCGTATACCAGCATGTCGGAGAAATTAGCCAAATGAAAAAATACACACACAAAAATCACAAAAGAAGCAAAAGCGCTGCACATTCAGATCATTACTGAAGGCTGAAATGGCCAATCGGTAAATAGTGATCTCCTGTCGAAATCGGTCAAAATTTTCTGACGCAACCCTACACGCCTTAATTAGACGTGTCAAAATAGTGGCGTACATGTCACCGGTTCGTCTGGTAATCGCGGTTCATTTCTAATTATCTGTCCTGCCAGTGCCAGCGCAAATCCCCATTCTTTAGCTTCCTGCCCTGGGGTCCTGCTCTTTCCCAACCGCCACGTTTTTTTACATCATTGTTTGACCGGCGAATAGGCCCACAATGTGTCTACAAGGCCTAACAAACGCAAAGACAAATGAATATCGTAATGGGGGGTCGGGCGGGAATCTTTAAGAAGTGTTAAATGCTGAGTCGTGTTAAATTACAAACCAAAAGAAAGCAGCTCTCTGTAGAATTAGCAGTTAATTAGGTCTTAATTAGCATAATTATGCATGCTAACACAGTCTCCATAGAATAGCAGTTGTCAGGAGGGCTGAACCATCTGTAACGGCGTAGGATTAATACATCATCTTTTATATCCCGCCACGCTTTACCTCTTCTACGGCAAAGTGCTTTTCATTCATCACTTTTGCTTTTATTGGCGAGGAAATTTGGCGTTTTTCATTGTGTGTCATTAAAACCATTCCCTTTTCAGTTATAAGGACTTCTAATTAGGCCCCGGGTGTGTCTTCAAACGCAAACACTCCACAGGACGAGAGTGGGATTTAAGCCGGAGCAAAGTGCGCTGTTACGGTGTGCGTTTAACATGGCCGACACAGACGCGGGCGAGCGAGGGGCAGCCGGAGGGGGGAGAGAGGGGTAGAAGGGGGAGGGGGGTGTCGGGGTGAAGTGAGGGTGAGACAAAGAGGGTGGGGGTAGGCGGAGGACGATAGGCAGGGATCAATGAGGAGTCCTGAACTTAGGGAACCCTGGTCATGTTTGTTAATCAGTTGTGAAGGGTTGTAGCACCGCGCGTACATCAGAGGCGAAGGCGGAACGGATGGAGTTAAGTACGTGGGGACTGAGATAACCAAATGTCTTGTGGGCCCGACATTGACGATTTGGTGAAGACGTCTCCCTACGAACACCACAATCATTTTATATATAATGAACATTACACAATTAGCCACTGGAAGCTGTTGCAAGGAGACAGGGGGACATCATCATTCCAATGTGGTCACTCTTTGCAAAACATACAGTATAAAAATCTTGTGTTTTTGCTTGTGCTATGACTATTTAGTCCAACTCATTATAAAAAAAAAACACTCTTTGTAGTTACTGAAATTCCTGCACCATCCACACTGAAATAAACCCAAGAGTCTTTCTGATTTTTGATTTGTGCCGAGCTTCTTCAAACTCATAGAGGAAGGTGGATGAAGTGTCTTGCCCAATGACACAACCAGCCACCAATTTTGGGACTCGTACAACTTTGTGAAAGAACCACCAAAGAAAATACTTGGCTTTCTGAATACCACCATCTAAACCTATTTCAAGACAATAAAAAACAAGTCTACAGCAAACAGTAGTAAACAAGGAATTGCCCGAAAAAGGACAAAGATATAAACACACTGGACTCTGAAATAACCACCATAGTTTAAGTAAAAGTAAAAGTGTAGTAAAGTGTTTTGTTTGAGATGGAGGAACTGGAACGTGCAACATTTTTAAAAAGAATTTGTTGCAGACTTGTACAAACTCTACCATTCAATCCGAATATTAAAGACCAAATCCTCTCTGCCAGTCGATGTTGTGAGTAATATTTTCAAGAACATAACTAAACCTAGCTTTCGTACAATTTTGCTCATCTTTTCACTCTACCTTTGCCTCAGTTAAGAAGAAGCACAGCACGTCTCACCTTGCTGTGGTAGAGGTGACAGCCCGGTCTGAGCCTTCAGTGTCAGTGTTCAAACAGCACCATACAGACGCAATGAAGCTACCGATCTATAAGCACCCGGAGCCCGCCGTGACCTTCACACAACACAGCCAAACCATGCACTTTTAATGTCCACTACACGTCCATATCATCAACGGCATGCTAGCTGAATTAGCATTAGCTTCATTAAAATCCATACAGTTTGATTATAACTTGTAAAATACTAGAATCTCCCCATTTCTCCCTCGTTTTAACTTAGCTTCTTCTCACAGGCTATAGCGGCATTAGCATTATCGATGAGCTCACCCCGTCACCTCGGACACACACTCTTAAAAGAGAATAATTTCATGCAAATGAGATATTGATGAGGTAATGATTAATTGGCTGCCCGACTGTGTTAATATGCAATAGCCGTGGTGTAATATGCATTTCTAATGACTGTGTCTGCGTGTGTTCAAACAAATGGGCCACTTTGATCATGGGGGTACAGGCAGGATTAGTACAGAGTTAGCAGAGCCTCGAGGGCGCTGCAGACTGCCATGGGAACCAGCGCAGAGACAAGGCAACTACTGTAAACTCATGAGGGCTGGATGGTGCACTAGGTAGAGTTAGATTAGGGTGACCACATTTTCAAAATAAAAACCTGTGACATCCCTGGTGTGGGGTGAAATTGTGAAATGAGTGCATAATTAAAGGGACTGTCCAGAATTTTGGACATAGGACCTCATTTCTTAGTTAGTCAGAGTGGTGTAGATGTGTGGAGACACTTTTTAAATTATTCCATCCAGTCCTTGTATTTGCAGAGGTCACTGGTGCTAAGCTAGCGCATGTCAATGGCCATAGTTAGCCTGTCACTAAAAACAGTCTTACCCACTCCACAAAGCACGCAAAGCACATGTATTATTAAGCCAGCCTGTTGATGTAAATGTCTGTGTTGACAGAATAATGTTTGAAATAAAATTAACCTTGCATTCCATGAATCATCGCATGTCGAGGGACTATTTTCTCAGTAGCAGCGGAATTTTACTTTGCCGGTAAGATAGGTGCTAGGTGATATCAGTTTGCCGCTGCCAAGATTTCTATCAGGAAGTACAACTCATTGCTGCTGCTTTGACATAAATCCTTCAAATGCAAGGTTGATTTTACTTTTTAAATGATTCTATCAACACAGACATTTACATCGACAGTCTGGCGTAATAATAGATTTGCTTTACGTGCTTTGTGGAGTGGGTTAGACTGATTTTAGTGGCAGGCTAACTATGGCCATTGACATGCACTAGCCTAGCACCAGCGACCTCTGCAAATACAAAGACTGGATGGAATATTTTAAAAAGTGTCTCCACATGTCTCCAACACTCTGGCTAATGAGGAAATGAGGTCCTATATCCAAAATTCTGGACTGTCCCTTTAAGGAAAATTGTCATGCACTCTGCACTAATGTGAGTCAGTATAGTCACATTTTCTTTGTGTTTTGGTCATTTTTAAGCAGCTTTTCTGTATTTTACCTAAACAAATGACAATTTATGCCTGTCTTTATTGTTGGCAGGGACCAGATTGGTCAAAAATAGGGACACCTGGGACATTTCTTGTATAAAACTGGGACATATCACTGGTTTTGGATAAATCTGCTGGGACAGGGGACACAGGGCACAAAATTAGGATAGGATTAGATAGACAGTTAAAATCAGATATCTTGAGTAAGCAATTCTGATTTTTGGTGTGTGTTCACGTGCACAAAATAATTCTGATTCTCTAAAACTTCTGTGACATTTGTCAGATAGTCATTGGATTTTTAGAGTAACAATTGCATTAGGATGACAAACTACAATGCATTTTTAAATTACTTTCTATTTTTTACATTTTCTCTTTCATGTTCTATCTTTGCCACGTCAGTTTGCCCTTTTTGCACAATTTTCCTTGTGAAACTCTGCACTGGGGTGAACAGAAATCAGATTACTCACATCCGATAACTATTTATGTGACATCTCATTAATCCATTAACTCTAGAAATCAGATAAATGTCAGATTTTTGGAGTTCACCCGTTCAGTTGGAAAATAAACATAATAATAACAAATGGGTCTTCCAGAAGCTTTACAATATAATCTGCCCTGGGTCTAATAGACGGAGATGTGGCCACCAGTCTGCGCCCACAGCTCTACCACCACTCATACAAAGTGAGTGGAGTGCTTTGCTCAAGGATAGGGTTAGCATGCACTGGTTGAATCATTGCACTAACCTTGTGGAAGACTTCTCTAACCACTGGAGCACTGACACATTACAATCAATTCTTTAACTATTCCTACAAAAGTAACTAAGGCTTCATTACATACAAACCTATTGCACTACTGTTGCAAGGACAGCTATATTCCTTGTTTTCTGTTCTACATCATCAGAGGGTATAATACTCCCTACAACAGAAGCATAACCAGGCTTGGATGGACAATACTACCACAGTGTGATAATAATATAATATTGGGGTACTTTTGAAATTTGTTGTAAATGCTCTTTAGATTAATCCTTCAGCTAGGTACTCCTGAAGAATCCTGCTTCAAGATCTGGAGATTCTTAAATAAATGTTATATAAAGCATGAATAGTGTAAAGATTTTCTCCAAAACACTTAAGCATAGTTCATTTTATGGAAACTACTTTCAACATTTTTTTTTCTCAGTTTTTTCCATTTAACAAAATCCATTTCTGCCCTTATTTTTCCTTTTCTTTGTCTGTGAATGCACTTCTCTATTCCTTTGTGGAGACGTATTGGATCAGGAAGTGACCTCAACCTGTGTTAAGTGTCAATCAATAAGCATTCAACAGACATAAGGAGTGTGCCTTTTCACACCCTCATATCCCTCCACTGCGCCTGCCATACATCACGCTCTCACTGGAACCGCCATTGACAAAAAGCACAGTTTGATGGCTCTAACTGCTCCCAATGAGCCCATATCTGCTGGTTTGACACACATGATATTATGTGATACTATGTGGTTTCCAGCCAGGATAATACACTGTTAAAAATAATATCTGCTTTGGTTTAAAGGTCCTGTATTACACAAAATTGCCTCTTGTGAGCTTTAAGCCATGTTAAAATGTTGTTACCTCATCAAAAACTTACCTGGAGTGTTTTGTTACATCTACACATATTTGAGTAATCCTTTATTGTCTCTCTGTCTGCATTTCTAAAGCTCAAAATACTGTTTCATCTTGTGATGTCTTGCAGTGGTAGTTTTTAAGTTTACAGCTACCTTTTACCTTTAGTTTAGTATAGCATTTCATCTCCAGCAATGCCAAATATCAGGAATAATTCTAGTGAAGGCGTACGGAGTTTAAAAACACAGTGGAGCACATCCTGTATTAGCACATGACGTCATAAGCTGGAATGTGGAATGTGGAAAGAAAACTCCTAAATTATGCAGGATTTGTGTGAATGAAACTAAACACAACTCCAGCTTTACGATGAGGAAACATTATAACATACAGTAGATTGGAAAATTGTGTAATATAGGTCCTTTAAGAAGACATGGTGCTTTTTTCTACTATATCGTTATGATGCTCATGGATCATGTTATATTTTAGCCAAACTGATCTAAAACAACTCCAGAAGTTGAGTGTGTACATGTAGTGGTACAATTATCACATGGTTAAAAGTTCTAAAAAGATTCTGCATATGTCTAATTTGAATAATTGTAACTAGAATTTTTGAACATGTTGGATCTATGGCTTTGTTTGTTTCCTTTTCAAGAAATAATCATTAATAGCTCCATTCAACCTTGGAAGTGCATTGCGTTACTTTTGTTACTGTCTTGTCTCCACAGAAAAGTTATTGCTCTACCCAAATGTTTCACCTGTAACTAGTGGTACCACTTGCTTGTCTCCCTGGAGATTACGTTTAATGATGTCTGAACATTTTAGGTGAAGAGATAACAGCATGAAGAGAAACGGGTAATGTAGACAGCCAGAGATAATTTGTACTGTGCAACTAGTGTGACATTAATCAACTATATATATAGTTGTATAATGTATATATTTATTTATTTATTTTTATATTGATGTTCTAAAATATAATTCAATTTTAATTTATTTTGTGGCTGAATAGTTGAATGATAATGAAACTATTTTATTTTGACTAAAAATGTGCCAAAATGCTTACCCCACTGATGGCTATTTATGTCTAAAATGACAAAATAATAATAATAAAATAAAATTATTGACCTATTAGGTAAACAAACTAGTCAAAATTGTTCTTTCCCCCATGGCTAAAGAAAATAGTGAACCCTCTCTGTCGGACATTTTGCACTTTCCTGCTGTAAACTGACACTCTTGTTGGGAGAAATAATGCCAGGTCAATTTGGGGTAACCCTGTGTGTTGCGAGAAGCTACTGGGTGCCTAATCACCCTGACTGCCGCGGCACCCTAGGGACCTCCTAAGTGTCATCCTGTCCTCCCTTCTGTCTGTTTGGGCGAGGAGACTGACCGCGGATAGGCTGGCGCTTTAAGATGGACGTTTTGAGAGACGCGAGCGGACAGGCAAACAAACGGGACGCGCTGTAGACGTGGCTGTCAGGCTCGGCGCGCTGACACCTGCAGGACAGACTGAGGGAAAAGAGAGGTGATGGGTGCCACTCACTGCTTAAATGGGCCATCAACGGGGTGACAGGTGCGGTGCTGGGTGCGCGTGTGTGCCCCATGAGGAGTTAACTGTTGGCAGGATGAGTTAGAATGGGATTATGCACCAGTCTAGTGTTGGTTGTTATCTGGGACTGTAAACATGTACCTTTCATTTGGTGGTATTCAGAATACAGTTACTTTTCTAAAATTAAAGGAATACATGGTGCTACTTGATACAACAATTTAGGCTTCAAACTGCATATAACTGGTGCAATAAATAGAAAACATCGCTCTTATATCCTTGTGCATGTGTAGTTTTTCCTTCTCTAATTAGAAATGCATGACAGACATAAAGATGATCGTATGTTGTATCTTTTTTCATGTGTTTGGGAAAAAAAACTGTCTTGCCCCAGTAAGATCTATTAAAAAAGATAGAAAGAAATAAGACCTCTGCATCTACTTATAATGCTTTTTATTGTCTGAGATTAGCATGCTAGTTGTTATTGGCATTACCATCACAGCAAATATCCACTCTGAGCTCTTAAAGTGGTGAAAAACACTTATGAACTCATCACAGTGAATAATTGGGATGCTCGGACTGCATTGGATAAGTGAGGGCAAACTTTGAACCACTGCACACGGTTAAAGATGAATTATGAAGTTTTAATTATTTTTTAACCTTATTCATTATTTAACTCTCAGAGACCAATGCAGAGGTTTGCCGTGACACTAAAGCTAACAACTAGCATACTAACACACACTTTCTTAATCTTAGACAATAAAACACTTTCTAATTACCTAAAAATTTGCTTATACAATATATCAGTACTGGGCCAAGACAAGTTTTACTCAAATACATGGGGAAAAAATCTGGTACAGGGCCTTTAAGTTATACTATACTTTTATGTTTTATAGTATAATTGAATATATATGTGTGTGTTCTGTTTAGATATTTGCAAACATTCACATATTTAATCTTCACAGCCAACCCTTGTGTCTTGTCTTGTGGTCCGGCTGAGCAGTAGATTAGTGTCAGACTGACAGAGAGAGGAGTTTCCATCAGTGATAAATCGTGGCCAGGACAGCGATCCTATTTCCTCTTGTTCATACATGAGCAGTTTTATTGGATTTGACCCTGATAAATAAATGGACTGCCACATACATGGTTAAGCCTGTCCTGAGCAGACACTTAGCAGCAGCTTGTACGCACCGCTGGCCCTCTGACCACAATCCAACGCATCAGTGTACGCCCAGGCTAACTGAAATATTGTGTCAAGTCTTAAGTAGAAAACATGACATTTAATATCATATTATAGACACATCTTTTAAAGTTAGCTTGTCGATAACTCACTTTGCATTTTAGTACATTGTGAAAAATGTGAGAGACTACACTGGATATTAATAAAATCTTGTGAAAATGTATTTTGTGGGAGAATTCAAAATAATAAGAGAATTACCTATAGACGCCTTGCAGTACTATCACGCTGGAGGTGTTCTACATGTATCTCTATAGTGGAATGTTCAGCAGTTACCATTAAGACACAATGCACACATTAGCAAACACTGCCAAAATAGTTCAAGTTGAAAACTCTATGGATATGTTTAATCTAATTTAATGAACAAAATAATTGAGATACTTAAAAATAGTGGTGCAGTATGCTAGATACTTGTCTCACAGCCAGGAGTCAAGGGTTCAATTTTTTGTCTATATAGGTATGCAGGTTGCTCTTTCTCCAAAACTTTCAGGTCTGATGAGCCCATGCATGCACTGTCATTTCAGTTGTATGTATACTGACAAGTAAACACTGAAAGGTACACTATGCAACTTTTCTCGTAGATGGTCTGACACCTGCTTGTTTCAATGGAGATTTTATTGCTTTATCTTGAATGCTAAACAATATGAACCCATCTATTTCTTTGGAAACAAGCAACTGATGCCACCAAGTTACAGGTCACATCTGTGAGAGGCGACCCATCTCACAGTAAGAATGCATGTTTTTCAATTTGACCCATAAAAACCCAGTTAACTGACTTCATTCAAACATATAGATTTAATGCCGTACTGAGGAATAATTCACGCAAAGCAAAATCATCTTCAACCCCTCACCAGAAGAGTTTCATAGTGCACCATGTTATAACATTGTTCCCTCACCTGCCTGAAGAGGTTTTCTATGTCATGCCTGTTTTTGTGTCTTTGCAGGTAGTTACTGTTGTAATTATGCTTGTGGTGTACTATGTGTCTGCTCCACACTGGCCTTCTGCTCTGAGCGCACCACCATTAGGTTAGTATGCAGATGTATGCTTATAAGGGCCATTGATTGGGGCCCCGGTGCTGTTTTTAAGGCCCCCTGACCGTGATGAGGGGTGAAGGCTTGGCACGACCTGTCTGGGCCCAACTCAATACAGTGTCACTTTACAGCACGGCTCAATCACTTAGACTCAGACTGGAGTGGGAGCATGTCCGCCCTGGTCATGTGATCACTGACCTCTACAAGATACTCTGCAGCGCGCCACCACTGATGTGAGCTGAGGTAAGACGGTCTTTATTGTCTTGTTCTTCTCAAGTCTAGGTGAGTTTCCACTTGGTGCTCCCGTATAAGGGCACTTTCCCTCATCAGCATAAATAACATGCAACTGTAAAATTCAAATTCTACGTTCAGACCATCCATCCATTTTCGTCCGCTTATCCGGGGCTGGGTCGCGGGGGCAGCAGCCTAAGCAGGGACTCCCAGACTTCCTTCACCCCAGACACGTCCTCCAGCTCCTCCGGGGGGACCCCGAGGCGTTCCCAGGCCAGCCGAGAGACATAGTCCCTCCAGCGTGTCCTGGGTCTTCCCCGTGGCCTCCTCCCGGTGGGACATGCCCGGAACACCTCCCGAGGGAGGCGCCCAGGAGGCATCCGGAACAGATGCCCGAGCCACCTCAACTGCATTCAGACCACTGCATCAAAATCACATCAGACACGATTTGTTGGATGTCTTAGCATTTTTGGGCAGACTATTCAGCTGTGGTGTTTGATGCCTGGAGTGTGAAGACTCGAACCTTGCACAGCAAGTTGGATTTTTGCGATATTTGTGAGTTCACAAACTCCTGAGAATGCAGCGTGACATGCCCCCGTTGGTGCGATAGGGCCCCACAGGTGGTGGGTGACCAATCACAGAGCAGCAGTGAGGTTTGTGTGGAAGCAAAGGTTGAAGTACCCAAATGAACCAAAACAAACATGGTAACACCAACAGATGAACTTCAGGTATTTTAGTGTCAATACAAACTATGGCAGAAGGTAAGCACTTTGTGTATTTGTGGACAAGGAAGATTTAGGATTTGGATTTAACTAATGTTAGATTTCTCCAGACGCTTTCAGCAAGAGCTAGATTGATTATGTGTAGAACTTCTCTCAGAGTGATACACATTTCAATTATGCAAATGACACTCCACATCAAACACTTGAAATGCACCGCAGAAACATTGGATGTAACTCAACACTGTCTGAATGCATCATAAGATATTCCTGATCCTGCAAGTTTGAAAAGAATTTTAACTAGGTGTATCTATAGCTGGAAGACAATAGATAATATCAATAATCACTTTTTTCAGTTCAACGTGTGGTTAAGTTGAAAGGAATATGCATCATGTGTCTCTTCTGAACTTTTAGCACATCTCATGTACTCATCGTTTGACCTGGCCCAGGGTTGCAGCACCCTGTCCCTGTGCTTTGACTGGGAGCAGACCAGTGAAGTCCTGCTGTCCTGTTACTGTGGCCCATGTCTCCTGCTCACAGTAGACATGTCATTTTTCACACACTGTAAGATCCCTTGAGCAGTGTCACCAGTGCACACAGTGGAGAGACTGTCACTGCAGCACTTCTACTGACAGCAGCTCTTTAGACCAGTCAAGGTGCCCTTCACAAGCCCACCACAAACCCACACCAGGTCAGGACTGAGTTTGTCACTTCAACACTGTGCAGGTTAAACTACTCATTTCACCAAAACACATTTAAACCCTTGTCATTTACAATTTTACTTTCTAGTTGGACACAGGCAGCAGATATGACATACAATGTAGAAGTAATTTAATAAATGTTACCTAGCAATCATAATATTAAAAAGAGGAAAAAAACAATACTTAAGATTATACTAATAAAATAAACACCTTTCTTTTCTTAAATGAACATTGAACTGCAAGAACTGTAAGAAAGATGCCTTGTGTGTAAATTGTTTTTGCATTTTGGATGGAATTTTCAGTGTTGATGACGTAGGTATAGGTATTCTGTTTTAAAACTCACTGCTACTTTCTGTATTAATGTATGTTTTTCTATTTTTTTCTGAGGTGAAAAATTTGTGTTTGTAAATGATAGGTCACTAATGAGCTCCTCGCATGCATCACTGAAATAAACACATCCGATTGCACAACTATGTAAATACAGAGAGATCTTAAGGATTTGGCAAGCCAAAATTACAGTACTAACACTGACCTATCTGCCACCTAAATTTTAAAATAAGGACAATTTTTCTGATGGCACATGAACACAGCATACAGTCACAACATACAAAGCAAACAGGGGAATTCAGCATTAATTATGGATCCCAATGGACTTTTCAGACATTATAATAACGTGCATCTTATAATATCAGGACATACTTATAGTATATACAGTGGTGATGAGTACACCAACAAGGCCAGTTACGTCGCCCGGATTGGCGTCACCGGGGCCTCACCCTGGAGCCAGGCCTGGGGTGGGTGCTCGCCAGCGAGCGCCTGGTGGCCGATCCTCCCCCCACGGGGCTCGGCCGGGCTCAGCCCGAAGGAGCGACGTGGGGCCGTCCTCACGTGGGCCCACCACCCGCAGGAGGATCCATATGGGGCCGGTGCAGAGAGATCTGGGCAGCAGTCGACGGCGGGGGCCTCGGCGACCAGATCTCCGGACATGGAGACTAGCTCTGGGGACATGGAATGTCACCTCGCTGGGGGGGAAGGAGCCTGAGCTTGTGCGGGAGGTTGAGCGTTACCGACTAGATATAGTCGGCCTCACCTCCATGCACAGTTTGGGCTCTGGAACCCAACTCCTTGAGAGGGGCTGGACTCTCCATTTCTCTGGCGTTGGCCGCGGGGAGCGGCGGCGGGCTGGTGTGGGCCTGCTCATTGCCCCACAGCTCAGTCGCTGTGTGTTGGAGTTCACCCCGGTGAACGAGAGGGTCGCGTCCCTGCGCCTTCGGGTCGGGGACAGGTCTCTCACTGTGGTGTCGGCCTACGGGCCGAACAGCAGTGCAGAGTACCCGGCCTTCTTGGAGTCCTTGGGAGGGGTACTAGACAGTGCACCGACCGGGGACTCCGTTGTTCTCCTGGGGGACTTCAACGCCCACGTGGGCAACGACAGTGACACTTGGAGAGGGGTGATTGGGAGGAACGGCCTCCCCGATCTGAACCCGAGTGGTGTTTTGTTATTGGACTTCTGTGCTAGTCACAGTTTGTCCATAACGAACACCATGTTCGAGCACAAGGGTGCCCATAAGTGCACGTGGCACCAGGACACCCTAGGCCGGAGGTCGATGATCGACTTTGTTGTCGTGTCATCTGACCTCCGGCCGCGTGTCTTGGACACTCGGGTGAAGAGAGGGGCTGAGCTGTCAACTGATCACCACCTGGTTGTGAGTTGGGTTCGCTGGCGGAGGAGGAAGCCAGAGGGACCTGGCAGGCCCAAGCGTGTAGTGAGGGTCTGTTGGGAACGTCTGGCGGAGGCCTCTGTCAGAGGGACCTTCAACTCGCACCTCCGGGAGGACTTCTCCCGGATTCCGGGGGAGGCCGGAGATATGGAGTCCGAGTGGGCTTCATTCTCGGCCTCTATTGTCAATGCGGCTGCTCGGAGCTGTGGGCGTAAGGTCTGTGGTGCCTGTCGCGGCGGCAACCCCAGAACCCGGTGGTGGACACCGGAAGTAAGGGATGCTGTCAAGCTGAAGAAGGAGTCCTATCGGGCCTTGCTGGCTCGGGGGACTCCTGAGGCAGCTGACGGGTACCGGCGGGCCAAGCGTGCTGCAGCCCGTGTGGTCGCGGAGGCAAAAACTCGGAGCTGGGAGGAGTTCGGGGAGGCCATGGAGAAGGACTATCGGACGGCCTCAAAGAGATTCTGGCAAACCGTCCGGCGCCTCAGGAGGGGAAAGCAGTTCTTCACCAACACTGTTTACAGTGCGGGGGGAGAGCTGCTGACCTCGACTGGGGACGTTGTCCGGCGGTGGAAGGAATACTTTGAGGATCTCCTCAATCCCACCGTCACGTCCTCCGAGGAGGAGGCCGAGGCTGGGGACTCGGAGGCGGACTCATCCATCACCCTGGCTGAAGTCACTGAGGTGGTTGGCAAGCTCCTTGGTGGCAAGACTCCAGGTTTGGATGAGATCCGTCCTGAGTACCTGAAGTCTCTGGATGTTGTGGGGCTGTCTTGGCTGACACGCCTCTTCAACATCGCGTGGCGGTCGGGGACAGTGCCCTTGGACTGGCAAACCGGGGTGGTGGTCCCTCTGTATAAGAAGGGGGACCGGAGGGTGTGTTCCAACTATAGGGGGATCACACTTCTCAGCCTTCCCGGTAAGGTCTATGCCAGGATACTGGAGAGGAGAATCCGGCCGATAGTCGAACCTCGGATTCAGGAGGAGCAGTGTGGTTTTCGTCCTGGCCGTGGAACACTGGACCAGCTCTACACTCTCCATAGGGTGCTCGAGGGTTCATGGGAGTTTGCCCAACCAGTCCACATGTGTTTTGTGGACTTGGAGAAGGCATTCGACCGTGTCCCTCGTGGTGTCCTGTGGGGGGTGCTCTGGGAGTATGGGGTCCGGGGCCCTATGTTAAGGGCTGTCCGGTCCCTGTATGTCCGGAGCAGGAGCTGTGTTCGCATTGCCGGCAGTAAGTCAGACCTGTTCCCGGTGCATGTTGGACTCCGCCAGGGCTGCCCTTTGTCACCGGTTCTGTTCATTGTATTTATGGACAGAATTTCTAGGCGCAGTCAGGGGCCGGAGGGGGTCCGGTTTGGGGACCACAGGATTTCATCTCTGCTGTTTGCGGACGATGTTGTCCTGTTGGCTTCATCGAACCAGGACCTGCAATGTGCACTGGGGCGGTTTGCAGCCGAGTGTGAAGCGGCTGGGATGAAGATCAGCTCTTCCAAGTCCGAGGCCATGGTTCTCGACCGGAAAAAGGTGGCTTGCCCTCTCCGGGTGGGTGGGGAGTCTTTGCCTCAAGTGGAGGAGTTCAAGTATCTCGGGGTCTTGTTCACAAGTGAGGGAAGGACGGAACGTGAGATTGACAGGCGGATCGGTGCAGCTTCGACAGTGATGCGGTCGCTGTATCGGACCGTTGTGGTGAAGAGGGAGCTGAGTCGAAAGGCGAAGCTCTCGATTTACCGGTCAGTCTTCGTTCCTACTCTCACCTATGGTCATGAGCTCTGGGTAGTGACCGAAAGGACGAGATCGCGGATACAAGCGCTCGAAATGAGTTTCCTCCGCAGGGTGGCTGGGCGCTCCCTTAGAGATAGGGTGAGGAGCTCAGTCACACGGGAGGAGCTCGGAGTAGAGCCGCTGCTCCTCCACGTTGAGAGGAGCCAGTTGAGGTGGCTCGGGCATCTGTTCCGGATGCCTCCTGGGCGCCTCCCTCGGGAGGTGTTCCGGGCATGTCCCGCCGGGAGGAGGCCCCGGGGAAGACCCAGGACACGCTGGAGGGACTATGTCTCTCGGCTGGCCTGGGAACGCCTCGGGGTCCCCCCGGAGGAGCTGGAGGACGTGTCTGGGGTGAAGGAAGTCTGGGAGTCCCTGCTTAGGCTGCTCCCCCCGACCCGGCCCCGGATAAGCGGACGAAAATGGATGGATGGATACTTATTTACACACCTTGAGAGACACAAAAGTTGGCAAAAGTAGGTTGTGGAAGTGAACAGACACTAAATAGTCCACAGAAAGTCTGAATGTATTTTCCTCATCATATGGGCCACAGTCACACTTGTTGTTATGTAACTGCGGTAACAAGACAAATAACCGAGCTGAGCCAATGTGGGTCAGACCGAGCATTACTGATGGTGTGAAAACTCCATCAGGACAGCACACGTATAGGAGAGACTGCATGTGCCCCACTGCATTATGGGATATGTTCCACACAGCAAAAAGGAATATAAATATCAAGTAAACTTGATTCACAATACTTATCTTCATTTTAATTAGAACAGAATACATTACAGTCCACATCCCCAGAGTGGAGGAGTTCAAGTATCTCGGGCCCTTGTTCATGAGAGAGGGAAGGATGAAGGATGAGATTGACAGGTAGATCAGTGCAGCGTCTACAGTGATGCAGTTACTGTAAGAAAGAAGAAAAATGTTTATGTATACTTGATTATTTTTAACCCATTTGAAATAATTCAGAGGTGATACACACCCTCATCTTGTGTCTGCTCTTTACAGTTCTGTGACCACAATGGTTTGTGTGCAAAACAGTGGAGGTGCTCTTCCCTCGAAACAAGCTGATGCATATCGCCTTATCTGGCAACACAAAGCACTTGACAGACTGCATGACCCCTGAAATGTCAGAAGATAAAAAAGAAGCACCAGTTGACTTAAAGAGGAGGTATTACACTTCTATGGGGTATTAACTGCCAACACATAACATATTTAAAAAATATGTTACCTTTTAATGTTTTGAAAAAGCTAAATTTTCCAGAAACAATGTATTAAAATGTTTAACTGTTTCAGTTTTGTTTTTCTGGAGCTTTTTCCATTACTCCCCTTTCAGAGTGCTATCCCATCACGTTTGTGAAGTTCTAGTATATTGTTTTGTGTTCTGCCTCTGTATATTATGGAAAATTACTATGTGGGAGCATGGATGATGTAGGCTTGTGGGCTGTGCTCTAAACAGAATCATACTGCTGACCATAAGGAGGGTTTGAATAGGGCTCGGGAGAGATCACTAACTTACTTAAACACATCTAAAACCATTTCAGACAGGTTTTTGATGAGGGAACAATATTGTAATATGGTAGAAGTTGATTTTCCCCTCTCTTTAAATATTTACCTTTCTATGATTGTACCTGGAAAGACCAGAAAATTGAACTCATAATAAATACAGCACATTTCTCATTTTCCTTCAGCAGATTGAGTTACAGAATCAGAAAACTGTAATTGCTGTGTGCTTTGTTTATAAAACTATAGCAAAAACTAGTAAACTATAAATAAAACATGATAAAATAAAGGCATGCACAAAACAAAGTATTCAAAATATTGAGTATAAAACAACAAACAGGCCTCCATTACGACAGACAGACATGTAGTATTGGCCAATTTATCATCAAACCCCAAAACAAACCCAGTCTAGTCAAGGCAACATTAATATTCCTTCTCCAAGCCATTGTAACTCATATGTTCCTATAGGCTTTTGCAGTGTAATGTGACCTGACAGCTGACACACTGGCGTCTCATTCACAGTGACACTCAGATTAGGTCCTGTAATCCCCAGTCTACTCCTCGCATCCATCAGCCACAAACACAGAATGAAGTGAAACCTTAATGTAGGGGAAGAGGACTTTTCTTAATTGCTCGGTTCTAGATTAAGACAAGATCATTTATGAAGAGAAATTAAACCAAGATGGTGCTTTGAGAGTGCAAGGTCGTAAAGGGGCAGTGATTTACACACTGGGCTAACAGGGCCTGACAGTGCGTGTGGTATGCTAGCAGTGAGGTAATTAGTTAGCAATCTGTACTCAAGCAAAGTTTTCTGTGTGGTATCCATTTGTTAACATGATTTCAGAATGAATACTTGATTTGAGTAGCAACTTATGTAACTGTTTAAGTTAGTTTAGTTAATTAAACCATACAGCATATCAGAGTATTCCTGGACTTCCTGGGCTGTCTTTTGGTTGTTCTGTTCTTTTTTGCCTGGTCTACCTGTGTTTTCTCTGTTCCTTTGTGTCAGGCTTAACTGTATAAATTAGCCTGTTGCTGATGATCCTGTTGATATTCCTGATTTGCAGCCTTCTCGAGATCTGGATATGTTTCACTGGGTGCTGTTCCTGAGAAGTTGCCAGTACACTGGTAGAAGGGTTGGTCAAATAAAGTCCTGGCTGATCCATGTCAACCATAGACCTTCTCCTACTCACACCCCACAGAGATTTGAAGGTTCATAATGGCTGGCATTTCCTTGGGCCATAGCTGCATGGTGTTCAGTAGTCACTCTGATGAATTTGGACTGGAGAATATCGTTTTAATGTCATTGGTCTAGTTCTAATGTATCATAAAAGACAGAGGTATGCGCACATCACTGGTGCTAGGCTACTACAGTGAACACAGAAAACAAACAAAGCCTGCACACTTACTCAAAACTGCATTTAATCAATGACATTGTTTTGATCAGTGGATCTTCGCCAGGTCATGGTTCTCTTCGTGTGCCACTCCCATATATACCTTCTGCCCACTCATGATGTCATTTATTTACCTGATGATAAAATATGATTAATGGACTTGGGTAGTAGCTTATGTTATATGATGTACAGTATATATTGCGTTATATATTGTGTTGAATGGACATGGCTCACTTTTGGATTGGCCCACCAATCAGTGGGCAGAAGGTATATATGGGAGCGGCACACAGAGAGAATGACCTGATGAAGATGCACTGATTGAAACGTTGTCATTCATTAAATGCAGTTTTGAGTAAGTGTGCAGGCTTTGTCTACTGACTTTATTTCTAATGTAGCCATTGTTTTTGTTATTCACCTAATTTCAGACTGACTTTGGTGTATGTAATATCATCTACCCTATTTGGTAAATTTGTGCCACCATTTTTACAGTGATTTTGCTTATGTAAAATTGTCCATTCTGGACAATACAGTTTATTGGCACAGTGTGTAACTTTCTGGAGGTGGTACTATATAATTCTTTATAATTCTATAGAAATAGAAAGTTAAAACTATTTTTTCCATCATTCTCTAATATGACCAAAGAAACAACAAGAAAGAGGCCCTCCTCCATGCCAAATAATATCAGATTTGTGGAGATGCCAGTCTGCACACACTAATGACACAGTTTTTCAGTGCAATACACAACCAAAGAGATTTAAAAAAGCTTATATTTTTGTAATTTTGTTTTGCCTTGAAAGTAGTTCAATTGTGTGGCTTTAATGTAAAAAAAATTAATCAAGATCAAGTCTGGAGTTACCTTTTTATGTTTTCCTCACAATGGAACATCAACTATGCCACGTTCGAAGAGGAACAGTGATATACACCATAAGCTAGCAGGGCCCGCAGTGTTTGTGTTATGTTAGCAGTACAATAATTAGTTAACAATATGTATTCAACCAAAGTTCACAGTATTTGTCTTTTTTATCCCCAAAATGAAATATCTGAGGTGGCAGAAAAATAAAAGGCGTGTTTTGAGTTCTCCCGGATGTGTCGAGGAAAAACACTTAAAGGGGCGCTTTGATCTGGGGTTTTAATTAGCGCCAATCCCCCTCTAGTATTCCTCTCTTCTGTATTTGCAAGAAAGCACATGAACAATGCTCACAACCAGGCCCCATTTTGCCTACATCAGCATTTTGCACAACTTTTCCTCTGAACTTGTTATTTTTTCGTCTTTACTTCTTAAAGTGTCCCCTTTCCTCCCTCCTATAGCGGCAGTGATTTCAGCGCTTCCTCCAAATCCGCCTGCGCACATCCCCTTTAAGACACGACACGGACACTGAATGAATTTATCATGTTTGGAATCAATATTAATTTCAGGGCTCTCGTGATGGTAAATCAATGGCAGATGCGCTAACAGAGTCTTAGCATGTATAGTGTAGTGTTGGCGAGGCGTGATGAGGTGAGGTGGTGGTGCCAGCAGGGAGGCCCACACTCACTCATTATCTCCCCACAATTAGACCCTCTCTCTCAGCCTCCCTCGGCAGGCAGAGTGGGTGTGTGTGCTGGAGGTGTGCGCGTGGCCTGCTGGGTTCATCATACAGAGGAGGAGTGTGTGGTACATGTGGAGCACTGATCAGACCTAATGGACAGAGCTCTCGTCAGTCACTGTCACACCGGTCAGACTGTGGGTGTGGAGGGGAGGAGGGTGGTCTGTGAATAGACTTTGATGATTAAGGGCTAAAGTTGCCAAGATTCATGAACAAAAGTCCAACAACCAATGGAAAACAATGTGAAAATTGCAGGCGACAACAGGTTTCCTCAAAAAATTTAATCATCATCAATGTCATCTGTCTGTAGACCTAAGGATTTTCATGCCTTTTATTATTGACAATGCAGGCCTTTTGAGGCACATTTTGGAACACTGAGCTACTTTTGTAGCCACAGCTGCCCTGGGGCAAAATCCAAAAAATTTTCAAGTTAATTCTTATGGGGAAAGAGGAACATGTCTCTAAGAACTAAAAGACTACCACAACACAACACCTGTCATTTGTGCAATGCTATCAGTATGGTTTGAATAGAATTTGTCCTGATTTCATGCAAAGCGGCCTTGGGTAATTTAAGACATAAGTGGCATCCACATCCACACGTTCACAATATCCCCTTAACAGCTATTAGGCCAGAGGGTGGCACCTGGCACCCTGTCAGAACAGAAGCTTTTATTAACAAACCCCTAAGCATCATTTAAGTCATTATACATGTATGTAGTGTGTGTGCCCACACACTGTAAAAAAGTCACCCAAACTGAAAGTGCCAGGACAGATAGGCAGTGAAAAGTGTGTGCACCAAGTGTGGACTGGCAGCACAAGTTTTGTCTTTGACTCGCTCCCTCGGTGGGCCCTCTTACCCCCCAGAGGGGCTGTTGTTTAGGGTTGCACAGCCTCCTAGGCCTTGATGAATTTCTCTCCGTCAACAAATTAAGAGTTGCTATTGTTGCTGTGACAACAAGGCATGGTGGTCGCCGTGGGGAGCACCATGGAGACCAGTGACAGAACTCCACAATTCTCCTAATCATCCGGAGCTGTCAGGAAGCACCTGGTCTGACACCTCGGCTTAAAACCTGTCTCCCAGGCATAAGATAATTACAAGTGCCAGCAGAGGAAAAGAGGCGAGCCAGCCAGGAGAGGGCTAGAGAGAATTCTTTCTTATAAGTGACTGGTGCTGCTCCACTTTTTTTTTTTTTTGGGACAAGTTACCATTGAAGTGGTGGAAGTGTTCAAAGTGCGAAGTGCAGTGGAGTGCGGGAGGCGTCTGGGGTGTCTCCCTCTCCCCTACAGAGGAGGCTGGGAGGGGGTCCCTAGACAGCGCTGAGGGGGACAGCTGAGGGACCGAGCTGTCACCGGGCCACGCTCACATACTTACAGCTCAAAAGTGTTTGACTGCTCCGCTACAAATGCTTCACGGATTGCACCACATTTTGGGTTTGGGGGAAGATTTTTTATTTTTTTTTTCGTCTGCCGCCTATTATTATTTTAGAAAAGTTACACTACAGTTACAGAAGGCACTGCGGATGAAAGGGTAAATAGAAAAATCTGTACAAAACAATATCGTTGGAGACAAAATTCCGGGTGCTGACATGTCAAAGCATTTCTGTTTCTGACAAAAAGCGGTTGTCGGTGGGCACATGTCAGGGTTGCCTGCTTTCCCCCACAGACTTTGCCACGTGAGAAAATATTTGGGCAAATCAAAACCGCACCAAGCCAACAACGTACGGCAATGCGCTTTTATCCGCACGTGCCAGTTGAGCTTCCATTACAAGCGCTCATTTCTGTACCAGCGGGGGCACTACTTCAGAATAACACCCCTGTCATCACTACACGCGGGGGGTTAAATTATTCAAATACCTTAATTCGTCCTCTTCCATCGTGAACTATTATACCGCTCTCTCTCCCCTCTCTGCCACTCATAATTTGTCTTTCATTGTTGCCAATTTAGAGGCAATCCCTTCTATTAATGACGCCAACTGTTCTAAATGGTCGTGCGAGAGAGGAGAGGAGAAGAGAGAAGAGGAGGGGAGGAGAGATAGGGAGGGAGGGCATGTCAGGAAGGGCCTAAGACAAATCTTCAATTTTACAAGCGGAAATAAAGGCATGATATACTGACTACCTCGCTACCTCCTGCTATTGTTACCAGTCCCAGATTTTATTAACTGTTTAAACGTACATATGTGGCTTTATTTGCCTGTCACTAGTAAGCATATTTGGGGAGATTATGAAATATAGTTACATCTGTTTTCCCATGCGCCGAGGCCTTCCTGAATGCATAAACCAACGGAATTTATTTTGCCACGACGCGAATCAATTACATCATATATTTTTTTACGGCCTCGCCTTTGTATTGGCGAGTGGCGGGCGCTCTAAAAACCACTTTCTTTTTGTATCGACGGAATGAAAAGTATAATAAAAGTGAATACATCAGCAGGGGGACAGTGATGAGGCAGCAAAATGGCACTTACGTTATTGTTGCGGGTCTTTTATGTGCTCTCTGGAGAGATGCTACACCTAAGGAAATGTACGGAAAATCATATTGGAATCATGAATATTTCAAAGTTGGGAAATTATTTATTCACATGCATCAATTGGAGGAATAGCGTCAATATTCCATCATGGGGGAATTATGTAAAGTTATATAGAGGTTGTCTCTTAACCCTGAGTTTGCATGTTTATAATTTGGAGGGTTTAGCATATTGTCAGAGATGTGGAGTTTTGAATTGCAAGTTTTCAGTTTTCTTTTTTTATGGACAAAAATGGAATGGTCTACGTATACACAATTTATTTAAAATTGCCGGACACTGGCCTTGTGTAAATAAATTGGCATTTTAAATTTATAAATAAGCTCCACGTTGAAGGATATAGAATCAATCCAGTTACTTCATTAAGATGTTCACTGATTGGCAAGTCCGAGACTAGATGCTCAGAGTCCGAGTTAAAACGAATAATTTTTAAAACTACTAATTGAGACAAGATAATCACAGTTCAGGTATTCTAGCAAGTTGTTTTCATGACCTTCGCAAACATTCATATTTACTTTATGAAATGAATCAAATAAAACATCATTACTAATGAATAATTAGCCCTGCATGTTTTACAGTGATCTCAAAGGGCATATATCCCTTTATCTATGTCATTAATACACAAAGTTCCATCTAAAATGTATGGACAATTTCACATTTTAAACATTCATCTAACAACATAAAGGTGTTTTTATGCACTTTTATTTGTAAAATCTTAAAATTTGAAAAGCTTTGACATTTGTTTACGTTATGGTTCTACATGTCACATCTGCTGCCCATGTTCAAAATTATACTTTCTCAACATTTCCAAACTAAAGAAAACTAGAGAAAAAAAATTAAGCAAAATCTTAAATATTATTATGTTATCTATATTTTAGTGAATTACCTTGTCATGCACATACAAGCTTCACAAGACTCATTCTGATCGCTCTAGCTCTCAAATTGCCTTTACCACTCCTCTGCTGTGTTATTGTTTAAGTCAAATCTGATAACCGTCACCGATAAACAAAGCGTGGACCGATGCGCATGGCCACATGGGGGCACCGACCAGGACCAGAATAAGTAAACAGGCCCGGTTCAGGGGAAGAGACGCAGCTCGCTTAAGATACGCGGATGGAGCTACTGCCCTGCTATCTTTAAATGAGCACTCCCATGTGAAGGTGTGGATTAGCCGAATTTAAGCCCTCATCAAACAGACAATAACAGCACTGCCCTAATCCCTATCCCGGTCTGCGATTAGCCTCGACTCGCACTCACGCCTTGGCTGTGGTCAGTGTGCAACGGCCCGGTCCGGCTCTCCTCTGCAGTGACCTCTGTGATGAAAGTTGTACACATCGGTATTGGTCATCATTGCAAGATTTGGGTTGTGTTACAAATTTGAATGTATGGAAATTCAGTTGTGGATTTGGAATTGAGAGACCATATATATCATTTAATTTATATAGTGGCATGATAAAGAATCCTTATTCCTTAATCCTTATTCCTTCCCTTACAAATGTAGTCTTTTGGCCTATATAACTGGTCAAATATAGAGTGATAGTTCATAATGACTTTCAGTATTTCCATATGGGCACATAGGACAACTGTATCCATAGATTTTAATATACTCTAAATTATATACGCCAAGTCATTTAACAACAAATTCAAACTAAATAAACTAGAAAAAAATACAAAAATAGACATATAGACCAATATCAGTGTCTCTGTGAGCATAGCACAATGAAATTTATGAGATTTTCAATGACAAATATTTCACAGGTAGTCAAAAGAAAAAAGGGGTTGTACTTGGTATCTTAATTTATATTGTGTAGGACTGTTATACGCAGCAGCAGTACTGAAGGTGATCTTGAAAGAAAGGTTCACAGATCAGCACACTATAGTAAACTCCCTGCATCTCCCGAAAAAGTTTGAAAAAGTCACATTTATATAACCCCAAATATGGCATTAATCATAGGTTTCAGCTTCCTGTTACATGCAACATTTTGAGGACTTTTTCCCATTCAAAAGATATAAGAAATATAGATATTGTAACTGTATTAGATAGTTTTAAATAGTTCAGTAGTAAATAAATGTATAGTTTAAAATTGATAATCACTATGGCATTGGTCATAATGTTTCATCGTTCTAAAACCCATAGTAAAGCTCCCTTCACAATTACCAATACTTATCAATAATTAAACAATGTAGCTCGATTAGAATAGATTACTACATTACCCATATCCTTAAGGTCTCTAACAGTTCATTTCAATTAATTCAAAGCTTCTTTGTATTCATGCTTTAGGACTGCTTGTTTACATTTTTAGTTTGTCCTTTTTATTTTTATTTCATACATCCCATCAAGTGTATAATGTTTATTTTTTTTCATCATGTACTGTAGCAGGAGTTGAGAGGGGGGCATGAGGGAACAAGTCTGTCTGTCTGTATATGTTTTATAATGATAACTTTGGTATTTGGGACCACTTTGAAAATAAGATGGCACATGTCAAGGGGCATTCCAATAAAATAAAATAAAATAAAACAATCCAATGTCTTAGCTGCAATCACACTGTCCCGTAAAATGACTGAAACGTTACTTGAAAAGGTCACATTTATAAAGCTCCAAATATAGTACAAAAGTAAAGCTCCCTCCCATAATTGTCAGCAAAATTTAATCTTAATTCACTCTCAAGATTCAAATCCAACTCAACTCTTTTATTTTAATTAGTCTTTAAAATGTTTTAATGTATGTGTGTCTTAGTTGTTGTTTGTATGTTGTCCTTGAATGCCCAGAAAGGCGCTTTTAAATAAAATGCATTATTATTATTATTATTATTATTATTATTATTATTATTATTATTATTATTATTATCATTATTTGCACTCATCTATAATTAGACAGCTCAGTTTTAGTTAAAAACATTCTCTTATTATCTAAATTCATCTTAACTTTGTAATTCATCCCACAAAATTATTAAAAAATGAATCATATCCCATAATTAAAGGTCACCGCAGACTCTATAATTGCCTGAACATGCGCGTACCCTAGAGTAAACAAATATGTTCATCAAGCAAATACAGGATTACCCAGCAACGCCACGCAGTCCATCTGATCCAAGGGGGAACTGCACACTGCAACATAAGGCGAGATGCAAAAAAAATATATAAATAAAAAAATTAAATAAAAAAATAGAACACAGAGGAACGTGGACCAAAGTGCTGACACGGCCTGTTCTTCGCGCCAACTTCTTCTTCCCTCTGATAAAACAGAAATAGCCGACGTGCATTGGGAATATGTATTTATCTCCGCGATGTTTATTTAACTGTTGTTTACTTGTGAATTCGGACTAAAAAAATATCTGAAATTTTTAGCATCAAAGAGACTCCAAACTTTTTTTTCCGCTGATGGTTCCAGGTTGTTGCTTTTTGATCCAAATCGCGGCCGACATGCTCCGTTAATGTGTGCGGCCATCTTGTTTTAGCTGATTCTGGTTCTCGCTCTTAATTAAGCTAACAGTGATGGAGGAGATTGGCCTGTTTAAGTGTGGCCGCGGGGCGAGTTAGGTGGTGGTTTTTGCAGCGCTGGACAGGGACAGCGGTGGGAAGGGGTGGGGGGTTTAGGTGCGTGTACCTGACCTGAGAGCCCTAAGGGTGCAAAGAGACAGGGTTGGGTGCGCGTGATGGCTGCTGTGCTGACCCATGGGGGCCGGTTCAAAGCAGGGAGGGGGGTAATCAAAGGTGTGGCAAACAGTGGGACATCAGAAAGTTTTTATGTAAGGGTAAGGGTGTCAGACAGAGGAGTCCATCAGCTCTTACCTTTAAGTATTCAAATAAAATCAGATTAAGTTTATTTATAGAGCACATTTAAAACAGCCAAAGCTTAACAAAGTGCTGAACAGCAACAATAATACTACAGTGTTACTGTATCAAACCCTGGACCCCTGGACCCTCTAATCCTTCCTCAAAAGTTTGTCCAGTTGACTAAATTTTACTTACTTTACTTTGCACTGGATCCACCAGGACATAACTGCACAGATAGTTTGCACTGGAAAAAAAAAACAATATCTAGGTAAGTTAAAATGATGTAAATTAAGAAAATAGTACTTTATTTGAGTCGATTCAACTTGACAAGTAAAATTATGCTGCTAATGGAACAAGTGTGCTTTTTCTTAATTCACTAGTATTTTCTAGTACTTTCTAGTACATATTAGCAATGTCAAGTTAAAAAGAACATATATGGGTTTTTTGTTTGTTTTTTTTTATCAGTTTTGGATTTCTTAATATTGCTAGCCATTTGTGATAGCCATAGAAATTTTGTCTATAAACGTTTTTTGTTGGGTGTCACACTGGTAAGTTGAAATGAAAAATTATGTTGGAAATTTTACATTTTGACAAATATAGAATTTGACAAATAAATATTGTAACTGCATTGTATTCGATACGATATTCTGACAGTACACTTGCAAACTGTGACCCCCCCAAAATCACTGTGTATTTATTACCTATGTCTTTCTTTTACAGTAACATTCCTAATATACATTATTTTAAACATATAGGCCTATACACAACTACAGTAAAACATGATCCCTTTTTTCCTGGAGTCTTCTGTACACTAGCACACTTAGCAGGAGCAGTGCGGCAGGCAGCTGTGGATCCCAGGCCGTGTTCTTGTACCGCTGCCAACAACTGTAAAGTAACCCGCATTGATATCGGTTATTAATATTTAACTGTCCACTATTAAAATTTAAGACTGTTGCGATGGAGCTTGGGGGGACAGAGGGAGGGGGGGGGCTACACAATCTTGTAAACACCAACCGCATTTTACCGCAGGTTAAGACTCATGTATGCAGAACTGTGCCTAAATTAAAATCTGAATCTGTATTTGACGATTAGTGAATTTGATTTGTGAATCTGATTTGTGAATTGGAGATTGTCGTATTTTACACTCAGGGGATTGTGAAAGTCTATTTTAATTTCCATTGTCATAAAGCGCCTATGCATTTGCGTTTTATCCCTCATAGTAAACCCGCACAGGCAAACATATAAAAGTGCCATATGCTTTATTGTATGTGGCGTTCGATACACAGATTAAAATGCTCGACTGAGATGTGTAAAAGAATATAGAGGGGGACATGTATGCTGCATCAGACTGAAGATGCTTGTTTAATGGGTAGTTGTATGTAAGTGAATATGTGTGGTTTTAAAAGAGTTATGTGCGGTGGGCTCATCTCTCAATCGATAACAGGACAAGTTGTGTTAAATGTACTTAAAGCTACAAAAAGTGGTAGTTCGCATCACTAAAATAATTAAATTTCATCGACAAATGTTGTGCTTTTTAAAAAGTATGTACTGCTGTGTCTGATTTTAAAGGTCATTTTAAAGGTCTATAATACACAAAATGTATTGTTGTTACTTGTTTTGTTTCTTTCACACATGTTTGAGTAATCCTTTATTATTATTCTGTCAAGCTCAAAATGCTATGTTCCACCTTGTGATGTAATGAAGCAGTAGTTTTCAAGATAAGTCAAGTAAGTTTCAAGTTTCACTTCATAGAAACCATCTGACCTCACAGCGTTAGAATCCGTTCACTCGACAGTAGGCGGATATTTTTTTTATTTAACCAATCGCTGCTATTTGACGTATGTAATACGCTGCTAAAGGAGCTAACTGGTATATTAAGCTTTTCCCAAATCCCGTAGGAAGAAGGGCAATAATGTCTTTCCCCTTGATAAAATTCACCAAACATTCTCTTTTTTACGTCTTTAAATTCTAGATCTCGGGAATCGTTGCCAACACAGAATGTATGGCTCTTCACTGATTGGCTGGCGCCCAGACTCACACTTGCAGGGTTTTTGCAAACCGTCTACTGTATTCCGATTCCTGATCTAGTCGCTAGAGAAAAATGAAATTGAGCCGAGGCACTAGGTGCCACCAGCCTAGCTATATATCTATATATATCTATATATCTATATATCTATATATATATATATATATATATATATATATATATATATATATATATATATATATATATATATATATATATATATATATATATATATATGCAAGATTTGTGTGTTAAACATGTATAAACAATATTATAACATACTGTGGATCAGAAAATAGTAAATATGGGCCTTTTAAACTGCTTGCAGTAACCCAAATATATTCCTCACTTTATTAACATATTCCTATTTAGTTATTCACATGATGAGTTTATAAGCACCTTTTACTATTTTAACAGGCCAAAACAGAGTACACAGTAATGATAGCAATAACTAGCATGCTATCAATGCACCAACATGACTGACCGACAATAAAAGCCCTCTAGATGCAGCCAGCAAACAGTGATCTCATTTTGAGCCTGAGAACTGCCTTTCTGCACTGGGGCAAATAAAATGTTAGATTATGACAAAAAAAATGTATAACCTCCTTATGGTCCTGTATTCTGCTGAATTTCTTTCTTTTTTAATTGGTGTAAAGTCACTAACAAAACATACCTGCAGTAATGTTTTGCTTTCTTCACATATGTTTGAGAAATCATTCATATTTTCCTTTTCAGATTTTGAAACACTTGATAACCAACTGCATGACCTCATCAGGTGATAATCCAAAAGTGCCCCTTCGTCTTCAGCGTTACTTCCAGGTGGAGGTTGGTGAATCTCTTGCTAAAACAGTGTAAGGAGGCAGAGTGAGTGACTAGTTGAGAGCCAAGAATAGCAGGCTGTGATTGGCTGACAGTGACAATCTGAGGAAGTACAGTATAGATACACCTAGGAAATATCTGTTTTATTACCAGAACATCCACCACGATAGGAATGAGCTCTGTGTAACTTTGTGTAACTTGTGTAAACATAGATTTGGGACATGCCTGTTTATCATCATAGCCCACTTTCTGTGTAAACCCACCTGGACCTCCTCATATATGACAGAATTAGACACTACATCCTCACTAACACTGTTAAAATTCCTCCTCTTAGAATACTTTATCTGGGAATGTTTGATATTACTGCAGACATCTGTAAGAAAATTAACCACAAGCGTTTAAGTCATTACACTAGTTTAACTAATGTATCATGTAATTCTTCTGCTGAAGGGTCTGCCACCTGCTTGTCTCCATGGCGATGTTATTGCTTTGCTTGGTACTTTGCCAGAGCACACAACATTCTACTAAAATGTACTATGTGGAGACAAGCAGACGAGTTACAGGCTAGATCTATGGAAAGGCGAGGCGTACATTAAGAAGGCATGTTTTTAAAGGTATTTATGAGCAATAAAATGTCTGCAACATCTGCAAGATGAGCAAGGCCATACTGTGGAACTGTCCTGTAAAGGCAATAATATCTCTATGGAGACAAGTATGGAGAAAAGTTACATAGTGCACCTTTAAAGCTGTGTGGTGGCATGGGTGGTTTTGGCTTTTGTTTTACTTTTGAACCTCCAGAACCATCTTCCTATTGTGTTGGGACAAGATAAGCACACATCCTTTTACTTTATTAGACATTTTGGTGTGATGACCTTCTTTCTAGTTACTCAGGTTTGTTACAAAATGAGAATAAAAAGTAGTATTTCAGCCATATTTGTCTTAAGCAAATTCCAAGGGTGCTAATTGTAGCTCAGTAAAAAAAAAAAAAAAAAAATCAGATACAGTCTTTCTACTTGCGTTTTTGTCTGGAATATTCCAGAATATTCACCTCTCTTCATAGAATTCGACACAAAAAGACACAAATCTAAATACGTAAAACATAACGTAAGTTTTACATTCAGAAATTTACATGCAAGGAAGAGGCTTAAATTAAGAAACTAATGACCATGTCATGATTATATTTTATGAAAAAATAACTACAATGTACTTACAATTTGCAGCAAGTTCTAGTTTTACCCAATAGCTAACTAGCTAGTTTTGAAGGTCCTAAATTTGAACAAAACTGACTCCTGTGCGCTTTAAGCCATGTTAGAATGCTGTTACCTCATGAAATACATAACTGAAGTTGTGTTTTGTTTCATTCCCACATGTTTGAGTAACCCTTTATTATTATTATTCTGTCTACATCTCCAAAGTTCTAAATGCTCTGTTCATTCTTGTGATGTCATGAAGCAGTAGTTTGTTTCTTTTACCTTTTGTTCAGTTCAGATTGGCCATTCCAGTTCTGAAATCATCCAAATGATTATAGTGAAGTTATATGGAGTTAGAAACACACTGGAGCAATTCCTGTACTACCACATGACATCACAATGTGAAACAGAGTGTTTTCTGTTTGGGAGAAGAACTATGCAAAGTTGGTGTGTTAAATGTGTGAATGAAACAAAACATAACTCTAGATGTTTTTGATGAGAAAACAAAATTATAACATAGATTCCAAAAATGGTGTAAAAATTGGCCCTTTAAATTCTAATTACATTTTTGTAGATTTTGTTTTTATCAGCTCCATAGGACAAACCTTCTGTGGCTATACCCCTGTAATACAAATGTTGAACATGCCATTTGAGGCCACTCTTTTTATAAACCTGTCTTTAACCGTATTATCTCCCCCCATAGCCTGTGCACTCCCAACTGCTCCGGAGTCCATTGTATTATTGTCCTCCTCTGCCTCTTCCAGCTCTTCCCTTGTTTTGTTTGTTCATCGGCAGTGAGAGCGCGACCTCCCGCTGACGTTTTGAGGTAAACAAGTCACGCCAAGGTTAAAACCGGAGGAAATGACTCCGCGATGTTCACCACTGCTATAAAAGAATAGGCTGGCTGGCTGCAAGTGAGCATGAAAAATACCCCACCTCCGCATTGACCCAAACCATCCATTATACCTGGGTGATTATGAGACGAGAAGTGCCTTATGGGTAGCCACAGTTCCGGGAAACAATAGCTCACTGTCAGAACGCGTTTTAACTGTGCGATGACCACTTTTATTACCTTGTGATTACCAGAGACGTCGTTAAGCTAGCTGCTCCGCTGGGCTCTACCGGATCCGTTGCGCGACCCTGTTCCAATTCATATTCAGATAAATGAACCAACAATTGTACCGCACCTAGGCATTTTCCAAAAGGTCATGACCACAAAATGCGTTCGCGGGCTTGTGATCTGCCATCCTATACACCCACTGTGAAATAAAAAGCTAGAAATAAAAAAGGTGTAGCTTCAGTCATACATAATGCATCGCAAATCTTCAAGCGTAAGAAGAGAGCCTCCAAATCGCTCCCAAAATGAGTCTTTTAATGAAATTTCCATGAATGCAAATACAGAACGTGTCGGGAGTAATTCGGGCGCGGGATTTAAGCTAAGTGTGCCAGGTTTATCTTAATAGCTGATCGGGCTCCGCGGGGCCTCACGGTGCTAAGCCCTCAGTCAGAGCTTTGCCTCCTCTAGCGTGGCGTTCTCCGGTGACCAGCGGTGAATTAACACAGTGCTGCCTGCTCCCGACATGTACAGTCCCCCGCACACGCCCCACTGCATTCTAATACCCCTCCAATTGATAATGCAGATGTAATTATATTCATTCAGGGCTGCAGTGTTTTCTAAGTGCAAATGGGTGTATGCTATATTACAGGCATATTTCTTCCACTGTATTATTTCTAAGATGAAAGTTTTGTTTCATTCAGGCTTGTTTAAAGATACTATAAGGTGACATTTTGACCTTTTAACCCAATTAACATGTTTCCTTCCCCAATATAAACCTGGGTGGTCAAAAAGTACAGCCCATAGACTTGAGAAATGGACATACACCAGCTAACCTGCTGCATCCCAAATAAGCAAAGTCTGGTTTCAATTGACTTCTAGTGAAAAGTCTTACCCCTCTCTCTGTAGCTGCTGCTGTTAAGCTCGTCATCTTTGTCTTAAGTATTTGTTTTGTTGTTGATGTTTTTATTTAGCTTTTTTGTCCATGACTTAGTATATAAACATTACAGAATTTCTATTGCTATTACAACAGATCAATCAGGTGCCTCACTAACATTAGTAATAGATTTGGCAGCTATCACAGCTCGTTGTTAAGCACCCGTTCTTGCCAAACCAGCGGTGCAGACAGTAAGGGCTCACACATAAGATATCAGGTGTAAACAGAAAATAATATTTTCTTACCAAGCCACTGAGTTCCAAATAGGAAGTGAGCATGAGCATGCTTCCAGCTTCATCGGTTCGGACTCCAATTTATTTTCTCTTGAAACGTTGCATCTCTCTCTATAACTGTTGCTGTCAGGTTTATTTTGGTCTTAAAATGTTTGTAGATGTGTTATTGAGATCTTTGAGATTTGATTTGCACCACCTCAATTGTAGTTCTTGAGTTTACACGCATTTTGACATGTCGTTTTAAATTGGACTAGGCCAGTTTTGCAGGTGAACATGTAAACATAGTGAGGTATTTTTGACAAATATCCTGTGCATAAAGCATCAACATTCGCCTAACGTAACGTTATGTGTGCTATGAGAATTCTTGTGGGTGAGGGGATACTTCATGACTAAATGTTCAGGGGGTGAAAATGGAGCCACTGCCCTAGAGGAGAACTGTCAGTGCATGGTCGCTCCACTCCATTCCAGCACAGCCTGCCTCTGTATCTGCCTGTGATAACTAGTAATTACATTCATTTAAAATGTGCATTATTTTATCCCCGCATTGAATAAACTAGTGAGGCAGAAAATTGTCCAGTTTTATCCTCCGCCTTATAAACACGCATTTTCAAAGTGGCATTTATTTTGGACCGCCTTTCTCCTTGAGTGGGCTAAACATTCCACCGGGCTCCTCATGCTAATAGTGTATAGACAGACAGAAGGACACTCAAATTAATCTTTATACTTTACTCTTTTGTACCTAAATACTTTTTACAATTCCACAAAAAAGACATGAATTCCTGGTTTGAAATAGATTTGAATAGACACTTTCTCTTAACGTGTAGGTTCATTGTTCACAGAAAGAGTGATAGAAGTCTTTGGAATAGGCTGCACCTCTCTAAAGATTAGAGCCTATTAGCATTAAAGGCACTGTCATAAATTTCTCCCAAAGTCAGGAGCGGAGCTGGGTCCACTGGAGGAGGATTAATAGGCCCGGAGCATGACCGATAGTGGGATTGGGATCCTGGGTCACCTTGGGAAACAGAGAAGTAAGAGGCCGGTGCAGAGGGTACAGGTGAGAATGACTTAGACATATGAAATGTTCCTCACTGTTGCCTGTGGATAATAGCACACACCATGTGAGAGAGGAGATACCTGCTCCTCCACAGAAGGAGCGGCAGAGACAGTGATGTGGGGCTCTTATTGTTCAGGAAAGCAGGGGTGAATCTGGGTGACTGTTCTCCGGGTCGTGACCTCTTTATGCTCTACATAGTACAACAGTAATGGCACTGAGAACAACTGTGTAATGTCACAGGCAGCAGCTCAGTGAGGAGAGCAGGGTCGTCACAGATGCCAAAGCAGTAAGAATCTTTAACTGAGGAACAGAGGCTCTACTGCAAGCTCCTATAGCTCACAGAAGAAGCTTTCATTTGTCTGTTTTGGTCATGTGCACAGTATTCTTGAACATAGCAAGAGTTTAAAAGATTAATTCATTAGGTGATAAAAAAAAAACTTTTATTGATGGGTAAAGGTGAGGTTTTCACAGTCTTCCTCTATCTACTTGTACCTCTGTGTGTCTTTTGCCCATGCAGGGCTAATGTATCTTGAGAACACATGCTGTATTGATGGGACATGCTATAGTTAAACTGTGTACAGTAGGTTAATGTGCCACAGACCTATGACAAAGTTTCCTCTTTCTTTGATGTGCAGTTTGGATTGACTTTGAGCCAAAGAGCGGAGGTGAGAGTGTGCTGTACGCAGCTTAACTCCAGCCCTTACAGTAGCAGGACAAGGTGACTTACAGGTAATCTATAAGAATAAGGAGCCAGGCAGGCGCCCTGGGCTTTTATTAGATCTCCGATACTCCCGGCCCCAGCCCGCTCCCAACCCGGGCCTGCTCTGCCAGTGGCAGCTCCGCCGGAGAAGCGAGTGGTGCAAATGACTCCAGACAGCTGCTATGACAGCGCCCTGAAAAGCACCTTTGGTTTAAACAGGAGCGGGGCACCTCTGGATGGAGGTGTCATGTCTCCTCAGTCACAGATGAAGAAAGAGAGAGTGAGAGGAGGCCTGTGCAGCCATCTATCTGTCAGAGCCTAAGGAGTTTTCTAACACTACATTGACCTTGAGTGCTCACCATTGATTTCCAGTAACGCCTCCCAAACAACGCTGCAATCCGGGCCCAGCTCTGCGGGACTCTGATTGGGAACAGATTTCCCAAATTCCGATAGCGTGCCTCCTGCCCGGGATGATGGATAGTCCTCCTGTATGCCATCAATCCTCACCTGCTGCCGAGGAGCTGACACCTGGGCCAGATTTATCATCATATACGACACACGGTGCACTGGCCAATCAGAGAGCAGAATACTAAAGAGTGCCCCGCCCTCCTGGGGAGTTCCATTATGTTTAGTAACACATCTATTCCTATACTCAGACTAGAGAAGAGGGTTCAATAAAAGGAGACTGGACACAAACAGACTTTCTAATGGTGGCACAACTTCTCCCAAGTTAGCGCGCTGCCGCGGAGGGCGTTGTGTCCACATCATTCACACTTTATCACATGATGAATTGGTCTAATTCCATCTCTCCCAAATGATCATGGAAGCAGAAAAGGTGATCACAGGACCATGAATGCACTAATGTAATTAATGCCCTCCTGTTCCCGCCACTGGTTTTACGACTAGTTAAAAACCTTCTGCTACTTTTATGGCTATTAGCCACTGAGTGTAAGCCATCTCCACTTCACTCCATTTCCTCTGCTGCAGTGCTCTGGCGCCTTTAAAACCAGCACACTGGGGAGCAGCCAGCACTGGACACAGGTCAACTTCACTGCAACACAAACTGATCCAATGGTAGCTGCCATTTGTGCTAATGCTCCTGTATCAGAGCAGTTTTCGTTTTACAATTAACCCTGTGCCTCCCTCACTACAGCAGCCTTCAGTGGCCCTCTGTGCTCCACAAACCCCCTCCTTCTTCCTCACTCTCCTGTCTCGTTCACTTGGCGGAGCTACAGTGGTTTCTCCAAGGCTCACCAGGCACAGCGCGTTAGCCCTGTGTAATCCTGCCAACCCTATTTCATTAGCCACGCGGACTAAAGAGCTTAACCACACCAGGCCGTGCAGCATCCCGGGCCTGTTCTGCCTCTGCTCCTCCCTCCTCTCTCTCCACTCGCCCTGCCATCCTCTGCCTCTCCATCTCCTGCTCTAACTCTGCCCAGAATGGATTAGAGATGGCATCAATGGGATGAGACGTATTACCAATCGATTTGGAGCGAGCGTGCCATTGTTCTTCGGAGTGGAGAGAACTCTGGATGTGTCCAAGGTGCCTCTGCCAAAAGCACTTGATTTGGAGATGGAGTGCTCAGAGAAGTGTCTGCTGTCTCGTCCTCATCCCAATCCTCCTCTCGGTTTGATCACTGGAGTCACAGAGCTGTGTTTGTGCTACAGCTCTATTGTCTTAGCAAAACAAGGCAGATTTAAGAGGCTGTTAAGTAGCTTTGTAGTGATCTTTAGAGAGGAGGATAAACAAGCAGATTGTGAGGAACCTGATCACTATTACTGGTGATGGTTTAGGCTTTAGGCTTTCAGCGAGGCCTCCTGATCTGACAGCCAAAAACTCCATTGTCCTGATTAAAGTCTGCTGCAGGAGGAGGGAGAAAGAGCATCACTAACCAAGCCAAGTTAGATATATTACTCATCACCTGATATATACTCAGTGTTGGGAAGTAACTGAATACATGTACTGAAAATGCATATTCAGAATACACATTCTGAGTAACTGTATTCCAGTACAGCTCATTCATTCATTTGGTAGTATTCAGAATATAGTCACACAAAAATAGAAATACATTGCACTACTTGATCAGACAATTTTGTGTTAAACCTGTATGCAACTGCTGAAAAAATAGAAAATACCATCCTGCAGTGAGAGCAAGTGTGATTTTTCCATCTTTAATTTGTGAGAGGAAATGCGTAACGAATCGTAAAACAAACATAACATAAAGTTTTTAATCCTATGTTGCAATTTTACACAATATAGAATACAGTACTCTGATAGGACTGTGAATCAGATAACTTCACAAAATACATTTCAATTAGGGTATTCAGTATTCAGGTCTGCAACCTGTAGCACAGGAGCTACCAGTAGCTCTCCACGCCTTTCCAAGTAGCTCACCAAGGGATTTCTGAATTACACATATTGTCCTGAATAACTCAAATTTGATTAATTAAATGTCTATTATTATTGTAAATCTATCATTTTGGTGCCTGACTTCATGCACTCATTAATAAATTTTAATAAGTTTTATGTTTTATCTAAATGTACCTCATCTAAGTCTTGCCATGGCTCTTATGTATACTTTATTTCCTGCGACCGCTAAAATAAGTAGCTCCCTGGAATTTTCGTTTTGTAAAGAAAGCTCACCTGGGGGAAAAGGTTGGAGACCCCTGCTGTAACTAAATACATTTTCAAAGTATTCTTCCCATCACTGTATATACTCTTCTTCTAGCTCCATGATTTTTGCCAACGGTATGAGCAAACTTTCAAATTACCCCACAATATGTGTGTGTGTGTGTGCGTGTGTGTGTGTGTGTGTGCGTGTGTGTGTGTGTGTGTGTGTGTGTGTGTGCGTGCGTGCGTGCGTGTGTGCGTGTGTGTGTGTGTGTGTGTGCATGCGTGCGTGTGTGTGCGTGTGTGTGTGTGTGAGCAATGCCAGTGCCTTGTTTTTACGGACTTCAGAAACCACACTGGTTACACACTAAAAATCCATTCATTTCACTAGTGCTGCTTCTATTTTAAGTTTTTTTTTTTTTGTTGTTGTTGTTGGGTTTTTTTTTATCAGATTTATTAGGACACAGTGGAAGCCTCACTCTCTCATTCACCCTTAAAAAAAATAATTTACAGGTATAATTTCAAGACTACCCAAAATCTTCTCAAATCAAGATAAAACTATACAAATTTAGGGAAATTCTAATGTAAGCTACTTAAATTTTGTATTTACAAGATTCAAGATTGTAGAATTACAGCAATTCTTGTGACATCTTAGTCTCTTACAAAGGCTTAGATGTGTTATTACTAACTATAGTGAAAACTGACTGAAATGAATTCTTCAGAAATGTATGAAATAAGCTGTGTTGTGGGGGTTCTTTGCAGGACCCAAAAATAGTCTGTTTAATAAATCTGTTTTAACTACACCAAATAAAAACTTTGTATTGTTTGACAGTATAAATGTTAAATGTAACCCATAATAACCGCCCCTGTAGCTCACCTGTCGTAGTGTGGCGTCTGGAGCGAGTAGAGGTCACCGTGGTTACACCTAGGGCCATGAGGTGTGCACATCCTGTAGCACGCGGCTGCCATATTTCTTCATGAGCCCACAGTGACAGAGCAGCCCCAAAACGAATGGCCTGTCACCACCAATGAGAATGAATAGTTCCTATGTTCCACCCAAAGAAGACTCCTCCGGCAAAGAGCGTTTGTTTGGAGAAACGTTGAATCAGTGAGAGTGTGGCTAGCATGCTAACAGCTAGCGAGAGGAGTGTCTGATGTAGCAAACAAATGCCTTAAGACAGGTTGCCCCATCTTTATTATGCAAAATTAACTCTTGTGAGCTTTTAGTTATGTTGGAATCTTGTTATCTCCACAAACACATACCTGGAGTTGTGTTTTGTTTCATTCATGTTTGAGTACCTCTTTTAGTCTGTCTACATCTCCAAAGCTCAAAATGTTCTCTTCCACCTTGTGATGTCATGTAGTGGTAGTTTTCAAGTTAGATTTTCCCTGGTTTGGGTTGATTGGTCATAATAAAATTGTGAAATGAGTGCAAGATTAAGGAAATATTTTACACACTCGGCACAAATGTGAGCCAGTATAGTCACATTTTCTTTGTGTTTGGTCATTTTAAAGCAACTTTTCTGTATTTTACCTGAACAAATGTCAATTTATGCCTCTCTTTACTGTTGGCAGGTATCAGATTGGTCAAAAATAGGGACACCTGGGACATTTCTTGTATAAAACTGAGACAAATCACTGGTTTTGGATAAATCTGCTGGGACAGGACACAGGGCTCAAATCTGGGACTGTCCCAGGTATATAAGGATGTCTGGTCACCCTAAGTTAGGAGCTACTTTATTTCAGTAAAGTTGGGCAATTCCCAGGCTGAAATTATCCACATGATTCCAGTGAAGGTGTATGGAGTTTAAAAACACAGTGGACACAGTGTTTTTCTGTTTGAGAGAAAAAATCCATGGACAGATAATGAAGTTACCTTAGGTAGGTGTCAGGTTTGTAGTCTGATTCATCAGCCGATTTCACTTTGTGGAAAACCGTCTGACCTCGCAGCATTAGGATTTGTTTGCGCAATGGTAAGTGGGTACTTTTTTTATTCAACCCATCAGTGCTATTTGGTCATGACATATGTAATGAGCCTGAACTCTCAGTGGTGCTCAAGTAATTGCCGACACAACAGCAAACAAAGCAGAGAGTGTACATCTCTGTCAACGATCACTGTTGATTGTGCGAGGTGAACTTGCGAATTAAAGGTGCAATAAAAAATGTGAAGTTTGTGTTTGAGAAAGGAAGTCCAAAAGAGGTATGCAGTCTGCTATAGCACCTCTGGTTGGTTCAGCTCTTCGCTGATTGACCGGTGCGCGGTCTACAACTTCCGGGGTTCAAGCAAACCTTCTAGTGTATTCTGATTCATGACCTAGTTGCAGGACAGAAATGATATTGAGTCAATCCACAGTATCCAGAGCAGGCCCACTTCTGCACTGATCTGACCTGTAATTTGGCCTGGTGATGTGGCCTGCTTGTCTCCATGGATATAGTTAAATTTAATTTGATACCATACTTTAGAACATTCCAGGAAACAACAATAGCATCTACATGGAGTCAAGCAGATGGCGGACCCTGTACCAAAAAAGTTACACAATGCACCTTTAAGACGTAGGTGTTAAATTGTAGTGCTCATTTTTCCTGTTTTGACACATTGCAAGTATTTTTTTTTTAGCCATTGCATAGCCAAACTCACATCCAGATGGATGTTTTGTGAAATATCATGCACTTTTTTTCCACTGATCTTTTGTTTACAATTAGATGCAGACAGAACACAGTGGTCTGATTTTGTCATGTTGTGTTGTTTTACAATATACTTTTGAAATACTTGCATGAGAATATAATACATGTACTTTGTTGTTAGCTAAAAAAAACATCAGCATTCATTGTGTTAGCATTTTTCAACATTTCTTTCTTTTTTTTTTTTTTTTTTTAAATCCTTCCATCTCTCCCCTCACTCCACCTCTCTCCACCTCTTTTTCTGTTTCATCATTAGTGGCTGTCCCGTGCTGAGAGGAGAGTAATCTGAACTACGCGTCCCCGGGGCCCATTCTTTTACTTCCTGCTGTAGGAATAAGCGGCCTATTGATTAGTTATCAGAGCGTAATTGGGCTGCGATCTCCCAGCCCTCAGATATACCCCAGATATATGACACTCCTGACAGGCTGAGCAGTGGGCAGGGGGGACGGGGGAGTGAAGGGGGGACCATCGCTCTGCCAACTAAATGTCCTCTCAAACAACCAATCACAGGCCTGCGTTCGGACTACTTTGGTTTAACCTTAAAGGGATTTTCCGGATTGCGGGAGTGTGGTAGGATGGGGTGCCTCTGGATTATAAAGACCATTACTGGAGTTTGATCCTGGTCAGCACAACCGGGCCTCCTGGAGTGAAGAGGGTTAAGTACAAGGGACACTAAATGGTGGAATAGTGGTCAGAGCTCTGGACTCACTTAGAAGGACTGTTTGGGTTTTTCAGTGTGGGGTTTAAATATTCTTGGACTCCAAACTGCCTGAGTAGTAGTAGTAATTGTTATCGTGCATTCTTTTGTTTCTCTTGTTTACTACATACTGCAGCATAATGAATTTTCTGAACCAATACTCATTATTCTGACAATGATGATCAATATTAGCCAATATTGATTTTTTTTTTCCTGATGGATGGGATATCGGTTCCAAAATATCTGTTCAGTCAATATACCATTTTGGTATATTGGTGTGATAAGATGATTTACTGCACAGGGTTGGCCCAGAACATCTTCTAATATTTTTCAGTCGTTCTGTAGTTAGTTTAAATGATAAACAACAGATAAAGAACTCATTTGGATCATTTTACCATACGCTATTTGTGTTCAAATACATTATTAATAATATATACATTGTGCTAAATCAATGACAAGACAATGACACAAAATATAGCATATAATATAACATATAACACCATATTATATGGTGTTGTATTTTGCTTTACTCACATAAATGTTTGAGTAATAGTGCACATTCTGTCTGTTGCAGGACAACTTGAAGAGTCCTGAAAGCTGGACTCTGGATATGAGTAGAAGGTTGTTTACATCAGTACATGACACAGAGACATGAACACTGTAGTATTGTCCACTCAAGCCTGGCTATGCTTTTGTTGTAGGGAGTATTATAAACTAGGCCAGATGTAGACCAGATAACAAGGACAGAAATTACAGTTCCCTTGGCTCAATAGTGCAATTTCTTTATTACTGTCCATCCTCTCAAGAACTCGAAATGCACTGTTCCACCAGCTGATGTCATGAAGTGGTGCTCTCCCTCACGAAGAAGTGTCCAAAGGTATTCCTCACTTATGTTATGCCTTCAGAGCATCCTAATTATTCAGTGTGAAGAGTTTAAGCACTTTTCACTCAACTCTCAGAGACCAGATTGGAGTTTTGCCATGACTGTAAAGCTAACAACAGCTAGTATGCTAATGCAATGACCTCAAGAACCGCTTTAACAGCTATTACTTACAATTAAGTCGGAATAAATAGATTACACAATAGCTATTCTTACTAAATAAACTATTTGAGCAAAATTTACCAGCACACATCACACACAACACATGCCTAACCTGTGTAGACCCAGCTCCCCTCCCCTACTTCCTTGGAGGTCTTACCACACCAACTGGCCACAGCTCTTCAAAGGGATTTCCTCCAGCACACCACACAAAGATTACCCAATCCTTCAAATTATACAGCTCCCAAAGGTCCAGCGGGATTTCATGCTCCGTGCTAACTATGAGCCACCATGTTTTTTTTTTTTTTCAACCTGGAATAAAGTCTGAAATTGTAATAAGAGTTTTCAAATGAAATGGTGAGGCTTACCGAGACAGAAACTTATATAAGCTGAGAGAGGGGACACCATTGGCGTATGGATAATTGCCTGTGAGGGATTTCAATACAAATTGCGGCTCAAGAAAGCGGATAAGCAACAGGAAGAGTGTCTGTGCTCCTAAGCATCCAAATCTACTGTGAGAGCGCAAAGAGCCGTGACTAACTCTGAAGGGGAAGTGTGTTTGTGTGTTTGGCTCTCAGCTCAAACACTGGAGCACACTGTATACTTCCACTGGCTCTGGTTTAGACTGTTATACCAGTAGTGTCGAATGTTGAATAGATAAACTTTGGCACTTCGAGCATTGCAGGTAGAGATGTGAACGATGTGATGAAGGGAGAGAGTAGTGGATTTGATGAAGACAGTAAAGACATAGAGGTGAAGACGGGGAGATGGAATAGGTTGAGGAGGATGGTGGTTCTGCTGCTGCTGCTGTGAAGGTTGGTCAGAAGGTTGTAATGGGGTTTAAAGACAGACTACTATAAAGAAGAGAACTGTGACTGTCACCCAGAGAATAGTCAAATGAAGCCACCGAGGCAACAGTTATAGGTGTAAAATTGGAGCCGGCTTCCATATTAGGAATAGGAATTTATTTAAGGACAAAATAGCAAAATGAAAACACCATGTAGAACAGGTAAATACAAACATTTTAAGTTTTTTCAATGCAAAGTGAATTGGACTTGATGGAGCCGGAAGCGCTCACATGCTCACTTCCTATTTAGAAATGAGCTAGCAATGATGACCATTTATATGTTCAGTCTATGTCTATGGATTGAAATGGCGGGAGGATATATGGATGCAAGAAAGAAAAAGGAAATAAAATTGTTGCTGATGAGCATTACTCTCCATCTCTTTGGTTCAAGTGGTTTCATTTTGAAAAAAAACATTAATGGAACACAAATCTTGCAAGCAACATGCATGTTTATGTCCTGATTTTGATAGAACCATTTTACATTACACTTTGCTGAATGAAATGGAAAAAATGCAATGAAATAACAAAAAGCTTTTATTATAGCTTTGATTTCTTTCATGTGTTTATTTTATTATTATATTTGTACAATTTTTTTTATTTTTTGTGTCATCATATAGGAACATTCTTCCCCGGCGGCCAGATGTTTGTAAGCAGGGCAGTTTTGTGTGATGTCACATAGTAATTGAAATTGAGAAATTGAAATTGCAGTGGCCCATAGAAGCGGCACTCTCAGTTTTTGAACATAAACTAAAATGAACCTGCACTGAAATCAACAAAAAGGGACAAGGAATAGTACTTTTAACAGTAACAGGTGCTATTGAAATGCCATACGTGTACAGTTTAATAGCAAAAATATGGATTTAGTGTTTAGTTCTACTTTAAGTCAGATGCACTTTCTGATGTAGTCTTCTTAAATGTTTGCACTCTACATTATAACTATACATAAGATTGTTGTTCTTCTTTTAGTCGTTTTTCTAATCCATTTTGCCAAACATCTGAGCACATTTATTGAGACATGTGATAGACTTTGCTCTTCACATGCTTTCCCTCTGCATCCTGTGTCTCTTTATACCATCAAAGCCTCCGAGTCCCCCATGGGTTCCCTCAGACAGACACAACATGTCAAACCCTCCATTTAACAGCCAGATTAACACTTATCCTTTCCCTCCCTCTGCTCCCGCGTCTCCCGCTCCTCCTCCGCACCGTCCCTTAAAAGCAAATCTGATAAACATCTCATTTCCACACTCGATATTGCCATAATCAAAAGTCCTGCCATTACCTGAAGCCTGTTTATCACTCCGCCCCCCTCCCCCACCCTCCCCACCAGTAACGATCCACTTCCCCACACCCAACCCTCTCTAGTGTTCATCTAGTGCACATATAAAGGACAGTTAGATGTGGCTATTGTCTACACATCTTGCTTTTTGATTGATTATAGAATAAACTAGAGAAATTTAACTTTAGTTTGTCTGGTCTCTCAGCCGCTCAGAGATATTAGCAAATGATTCCACACTGCAAAAGCAACAAATGGGGTTTCATGGCTAAAAGTTCAAATTAAAAGCATGTTAGAATGTCTTTACCTCATCTAAAACCTACTGGTGTTGTGTTTTGCTTCATTCACACATGTTTACTTAACCCTGCGTTATTAGTCTGTCTACATCTCTAAAGCTAAAAATTCTCCGATCCACCTTGTAATGTCGAGAAGCAGTAGATTTCAAGTTAACAGCTACATTTTACCTTTTGTTTAGTAGAGATTGGAAATTCCAGGGTTGAAATTATTCATTTAAAACAGAGTGGAACACTTCTTGTATTTGATGCCTGTAAGACCTATACGTATAGGGATGGTGGTGGAAAAGGAGACTCTGAGGTGGAGGACTGAGGAACATATCTGAAACAACAAGAAAGAGGGGGAAAGAGCAGCCTGTGATTGGCTGATGATAGTGACAGACAAGTGGAAGGAAATATTGTTCTTGATTTCAATTCTTAATCATCAAAATGTTAAATAAATATTGAAATAAATAATGTATATTGTAGAAAGCAAGCTATTACAGAAAGCAAAATATGAAATGTGTTTGTTGCTATTACTTGAAAACATATGCTCCTGAGCCAACAGACTAATCCAATAATAATAGACTTTTGAAAATGATTTGTTTTGGCACTGTTCAAATTATGTGAATTAAATGAGTGTATTCTGAAATTTGAAAAACATTTATTACAAAAGGAATAGAGGGTTTGAAAACAATATATCTGGATACACAAGAAACATCAGTGTTTCAAAATGCATTTGTTTGGAGATACCTGGGAGAGATGAAGCCACAGCCATATAATTTAAAGGTTTTATATTATTTGAATTTTATAAAGGGCCAATATTACACTATGTTATGATCTGTGTTATAATGTTGTTTCCTCAACAAAAGCATACCTGGAGTTGTTTCTTGTTTCATTGACACATGTTTAACACACAAATCCTGCATATTTAGACTGAGTTCTTCTCTCAGATTGCTTTGTTCCACCTTGCAATGTCATCTGGTAACAGGAAGAACTCCACCATACACCCTCACTAGAGTAATTTGGATAACTGCCAATCTTTATCACACAAAAGGTAGCTGTCAACTTGAAAACGCTCACTTCATGACATCACAAGGTGGATCAGAGCATTTTGTGCTTTGGGGATGTAGACAGTCATAGTAATAATGCAGGATTACTCAAACATGTGTGACTGAAACAAACACAACTCCGGGTATGTTTTTAATGAAGTAACATGAGTCAATTATGCGTAATATGGGATCTACAACCATAATGTTGTATTCTTATCAAAAATACTTGAAATTGTTTCCATTTTTACTTGAGTAATCCTGCAAATTTACAACATGTCAGTCTCCAGAACTCAAAACAATTGGTTCAACCTCATTAAGTGGCAAACCAGTAAGTGCTTCTCTTCCATACATCCTTCATCAGATTTGCATTCACACACACAGGTTTGGTCCTGTTCTAGTTTTAGTGTAGTCCTGTCTAGATCGGGTTTAGTTGCCTGTTTAGTCCAAATTTAGGTCAAATTCTGATGTGTTGTAAGCAATTGTGAACGCACATATTTTCTTTTTCATAATTTCAGCACTAAAGTGGCCTTGAAAAAGATGCATATCCATTTAGTAGCTGTAATTTTTAACCTTATTTTAAATTCACTGCATGATTGAACTGGGGTGTTTCTGATACAAAATCAGTTTCTTTTACTTGTTTTTTTCATACACTTACATTATTGTTATTGCTTATGTTAAAGTCACTATACCTGATTTTTTCAGTCTTAAAAATCTGAACAGCAGAACTAATTCATTACATTTTGTAGTGTTCCAAAGTTATTCTTCACTTACTTCATGTTGATAGCATGCTAACACACACACACTATTGGATGCAGACAGCACGCAGTGGACTTTTGACCTCAAAAATATCTATACTGTGACAAAACAAATTTTGATCAAATGCATGGGAATAAATACAGGGTCTTAAATTAAAGGTGCAAGTTCCTTTCTGATAAAGGACCTACCATTATTTTAATGAAGATGTTATGGCTTTGCCTGGAATGTTTCACACCATAGAATTAAACTAAACTATTTTGCATTTGTCCCTTCCCCACAGATCTGACCTGTAACATAGACTAGTGACGTCACTTGCTTGTCTCCATGGTGATAAATAATGCTTAATGTTTCACTGTGAACCATGCCATGCAGGAAAAAATAATCACATTTCCATGGAGACAAACGTGCCAGACCCTCCATCAAAAATGCTACACAATACTTCTTTAAGCCACCCAAAAGTACATCAAATGTGTATAATAGCCTAGATAATATTTAGTCTCTTTACTGCTTAGTCATTTGGATGAAAACACTGCTGGCTGGGGTCAGTATATACCATCAGAGAGTGAATGTAAATGTGGAGGTTTGACTGGTGACTAATAGAGAAGCTCTTTATGTATATGACTCACATAAATAACTGCAGCGGCCGGACATTAATATTGGCCTTTTGCGGGGAGCGTATAGAAAGAGAAAATATAGGGCCGCATCGATACAAACCTCAACCTCCCGAGTAGCATTAATCAGCTGTGCATGGCATTACAGGCCTATGCTAAAGTTTGGAGGAGGAGTGGAGATGGGGAGATGGGAGAAGGGAGGTGATGGTTCTGTAAAGGGCTGTGGGCTCTGTTTCTACCCCACGCGGTTTGATTCACTGTGGGGATCAGCGCTAATGAAGCCAGTAATGGAGCTGTGTGTACGTAATGGGGGAGTCCTATTGTCCAAATGAACTGTTTGGTAGCACTGGAATGTGAGATTGTAGAGAAAATGTTATGAAATGCTTAGCTGAGGATTTGTTTTGGGCTATCTTGAGCGGAGGTGTATACGTTTCAATTTAAGTTTAAATTCCATAAACATGACCTGACCTGACATGATGTTTAACTCATAATTGCTGTTTTGGCTCTCAATTGTCCAATCAGAAAGTCTCTCATTTGGGTTGCCAGTTTCAATGCTGATATCCAGTTGGTTTAAATCTAAAAGAACTTATCTGAATCATCTTCTGAAATGTGCATGTGTCCTCTTTTTGGTGGTCAAGACCATAGTCTGTATAAAGAACTGGACAAATATAGTCTGTTGTCATCCATAGTGTATAGTTCCAGTCAAATGAAGCTCAGTAGACAGTTATAGGGAAACATTTGGAGCTGAGTTCCATATTAGGAATAAGATGTTTTGGTTTTTTTTACGGACAAAATACCAAGATAAAAGCACCAGGATCATGTAGAGTGGGTTAATATGAACTTTTTAAGAATAAAATGAAGAGGCTCATAGTAGCATTTACAGAGAGTGTGGTGACAATTTTTTAAAAATGTTTTTAGATGTTTGCTTTGTATGTCAATTGGAAACAGAGCCAATGGAGTCGGAAGAGCACCCATGTTCACTCCCTATGTGGACCATGGTGGCTAGCAGGCTGGCTGTGTGCATTTATGTATACAATATGGTTAAGAAACTGACAACCTAGGTTTAGTTGTAGTTGTAGTTCCCTTTTTAAAAGAGCACAGGCTACATACTCTTCTTTAACGCCATCTCAGAAGAAAAATAAAACAGCAGTGACTCTTATCTCCCCCCCTAACCCCTAGTGGAGGACCTGAGCTCCATCCCCCTGTGACCTCTCTGACCCCCTCAGTCACCACAAGATAAGAACCACCATGATACTTTTTATCATCACAACAGTACAACTCCAGCTCCATTAAGAACTGGTGTCTTAAACTGCTGACAGGTAGCGATGCTATTGCTTTGTCTTGAATGTTCCATGGTATGACATTAAACATGTCCATCTAGCATTTATTGATTACGGGTGTTTTTCTTGCTCAAAAATAGAATAATTCCTTTTGTGAATAGGAGCGACTCTCCACAAATCTGATTTTAATGTAGTGCAGTGCTGTTACCTGCTTGCCTCTCTCGTGATAGATTTAGTCTAGGTTTAGTCTATATAAAGTAAAATTCAGACAAAGCAATAATATTTCCATGGAGAAAAGGAGGTGACGGACGTGCACTAGAAAAGTAATGCAATGCACCTTTAAACAATACTATTTCTATATGGAGCAAAGATGAGGTGTGAGTTCTTAGTAGGTGGTGAACATCTCAAACAGATGAGATGGGAGCAGACAGTGGAGGAGCCCACCTGCAGAGACAGACTGTTAGCAGATGTGAGCAGCTTGGCACCTGCACGCTGCTAATTCTACCAATTTAACATAATCATGACATTTAAGGGTGGGAGAGGAGGTGGTAATTATTGTGGTAAGAAATGTTCAATATGATCTGACAGTGGCACAGTGGGTTGAATGACTGCTCACCAACCATAGGGTATCTGCTTCAACAGTTAGACAAGTACACTGTGTATCTGTACATACTAAGCAAGTCACTTCACAAACTGTATTGATTCCAGTCACCCGCAAACTATAGAATCACCAGTTCAAGCTCATATGGTGTTTCTGATTTGATAGGCGGATTGGTCTATCCACTAAGCAAGTTGTTTGCTTACCTGAAGACATATTGCTAATGTATCTTTGAGCAATACTCTTCACTTAACCTAATCCACCCATAAGGAAAGAAAAATTAAAGGATTTATAGTTCAATGCTGTTGTGTACATGGACAAGACAATCCACCCTTTAATAACTCTAGTGATCGTAAGATTGTATTGCCAAGTAGCTAAAGAGCATCAGGTTCAAACCTTGCTCGAGTGCATACTACCACTGTGTCCCTGGGCAATGCATCTCATCGACATATTGTCAGTGAGTCTTTATGGAATACCTTTTACCCATTTTACCCATTCCACTCCCCCTCTAACTAAAGGGTCAATGGTTTAAGCAATATACGGCATCCACCTTACCCATTCCAGTCATAACAAGGTGTAGACATACTCTGCTACATGTGCCTGGATGACCCTCTAACCAAAAGGTTGATGGTTCAAATCTTGTCTGAGCACAGTTGTTGTTTATCTCAACACTTCACCCTCTTAAGGGACTCCAAACAAGATTGTGTCACCCAGCATCCAGAGAGAAGCTGGTTCAAACCCTGAATGATTGCATCCTACCACTGTGTCTCTGGGCAATACCTTTCATGCACTTTACTCATTACGGTCATAAAATAAAAGATTGGTTGACCCACAAATCAAAGGGTTGCAGATTCAAACATTATCTGAAGACATATTGCCATAGAATCTTTTGGGCAATACTCTTTATCCATTTTGTTCCTAGAATGTATTGACTGGATGACCCACTAACCAAAGTGTTGCTGGTTCAAACCTTGCCTGCGCACATACTGTTGGTGTTGATGTTGTTGTTGTTGTGTAGCTGAACAAGACCCTTCACTGTTTTTGCCAACTCCAATGATAGTACATAAGACTGTATCGCCCAGTAACTAAAAGGCAATGGGTTCAAACCATAATTGATTGCATACTATCATTATGTTTTTCAACAATATACAGCATCCATCTTCCCCATTCCAATCATAACCAAAGGGTAAACATACCCTGCTACGTATGTCTGGATGACCCTCTAAACGAAAGGGTTGACAGTTCAACCTTCCTTGAGTGTATACTAAGATTGATTGACTCTCTAACCAAGGGGTATCAAGTTCTAACCCTGTATTACCTTTGAGTGTTTGGACAATCCCAATTTGTATATATGGCCAACTGACCAACTGACCAAAATGATTACCAGTTCAAACTTTGCCTGATACTATGCTACTGTTGTGTCCCTGGGCAAGGCACTTTACCCACTGTACCCATTGAAGTCATAGCATAAACTGGTAGTGGTTCTATTTGAGTCCGCACAAGAGTATTGCATTTTCAATCATTCTCTCACACCTTTTGTTCTGCTCACTGTATCACTACAGAACACTGAGACCAGAGAGACTCCTGAGCTCTTCATTCAATTTCCACAGATCCAGGAGTTCGTTAACATTTCATTTACAGTTGTGCTAATTAAAAGCACGTGTGATGATCCCACAGAGCCCACTAATTTGGATTGGTCCCATTTGAAGTGCCACACGCTGTAATAGATGACATAAGTGAGGATGGATATGCAGTCCACTCCCATTGGGAATGTAATGGATGATTAAAAGGCATAATCTTGGGAAAGCAGGAATTCTTTAGCTCATTCTCTGTCTTTTTACTCAACTTAGTGTCGTTAAATATGTAAATTTATAACACTGTTTTGTCGGGATAATTGCCGTGCTTGCACAAACGAGAGTGCAATGATTTGAGAACTGTGTAAACTCTTTGGTTATTGTGAAAACACTGCAGAAATATAAAAATGTGGTGAACTGACAGATATAAGGGTTGCTATGAATGGTTTGTCAAAGGGTTCATTTAAGCAGGGAAAGAGAGGAATTCAAAGAAATATAGAAGAACAATGGAAAATATCTCCTCCAAAAGCGTTCAGACTGGTGGTGGAGAAGAGGAGGAGAGGGAGAGGTTGAGGAGGCTGATGGTTCTGCTGGTGTGGCGGAGATGAGGGTTGTAATATGTAATACTCGACTTGGTTGAATTGATTTTTATAAAGACGTTCATAAAGGGCATGTATTACATTTTTTAGTTTACAATATGTGAAAGATTCATTCATTTAGCAGTGATCCAAAAGTCATTCCTTACTGCATGTGCCCTGTGGCTTGGGTTTGGGAAATATTTTGAGCGAGATACTTGCAGGCTGTATTGTGGAGCATATTTGACCAACACAGTGCAGGTTCTCATAGTAAAACATACCCAGCAGTTTTACTTGATTATTTGAGCAGAGACACCAACTTGAAATGAACAGCTCCCTTAGTCCATGCTTACCTCACGCACACACCTAACACCTTGGTTCACAGGTTCAAGTGACAACCCTGACACATTGAAATTGTTACTACTTCTAATCACCAGCAATTGTTTCAGCTATTGCACTGTATTTACTTTTTCCTTTAATAATCTATACTAGTATATGTATAAATAAATATATATAAATAGTCTTACAGTATATTTTAAAGAGAACCTATTATGCAAAACTGACTTTTAAGACATTTTAACCGTGTTATATTTGTTTCCCTTTCTCATTTAATCTCTCATATTGTATTTAGCGTTATTCATGCATGTTTGAGTCATCTTTATAGTCCTATATACACATCATAATTGCTCTGATCAACCTTTGTTTTGACTGCAACCCACTGCTCCATTCTCCATTCTCCAATTTTATTTTCTTAATCAGTGATACGCATAGAATTCAGCAGTGTCACGGAATAATTTTGGCACAAACGAAAAAAATAAATAAAATAAAATCTGTGATGTGCAACCAACCACTGGAGGCACGCACGGCTTTTTGTTGTGATCATCTTTACAGCAAGGTAAGCTTCCAATGGCCACTGCAATTTTCTAATATGAAAGTCAGTGGATTTATTTCTTTTATTAAGATTTAAGATTGAGATTTAAAATGTCCAAATTATAACATAATGATTCATTGGTGTCATAATACTTTAAATTACTTGAATAAAAACAGTATATATTTTTTCCCAGTATGCAAAGACAGCAAAAAAGTGTGTTATTTTTATTTTGCAGACCTCACAAGGAGCTCCAAACAGGCGAAGAAAACAACATATAGGTAAAACAAAGGAACATTTGCACATGACAAATCTAATGTTTGGTATACATAGTGTGGGTGCATCTCCACAGACCCCAGGGGCAAACAAAAGGTGAGTGTGCTCAAACTAGCAGCACACAGCACATAAGTCATGCTGTAATGAGACGCCTTTTAATAGATGTAACAATTAGTAAAGTCAGACCGGCGCTAAATCACACCCAAGTCTGCAGCCAGGTGATTCTTTACCCACAATGCATCGCGTTCTCAGGGGTGAGCAGCAAAGGTCAGGGTGCCTCATTAACACCAGCGCACAGGGGCCCCATACCATAACATGGGGTCTGTACTTTACATGGGGCCTATACTTTAACATAGGGCAGCATCAGAGCACCAGATCAGAGCAACATAATGGAGGGAGAAGTGCAGATGACTTTACTGGTTTGTCTAATAATGAGAAAGTTTGTGGTTTCATCATGCATCATTGTTCGATTATGTTATGTCATTGGGCAAAACACTTATAGGAGTTAAAGCAAGAAACAATATATGTCAAGGTCAAATGACTCAAATGCATGTCAGTATACTTGAAAGGAACGTAAAGTAGTAGTTTCCAAACAAGGATGTGAAAAATTAAGAAAATTAGCCTAAAAAAATCATTGCCAAAAGTTTTATTTTTCTTCACATTTTTTTCTTCAATTCTATTTCATACTTGATATACAATTTTTTTAAAATCAATGTATTTGCGTGGTTAAAACTGTTCATGGACAACTACTATATTTGCGAAACAGATTTTGAAATTTTGAAAGGCATTGATCACATGTTCATCCAAAAACAAGGTTTCTAGTTGGATCTTGTGTCCTTGGGCAAGACACTTCACCCACATTACCTGAATATGAATGTTTCTTGTGTGAGTGAAATTAGACAGGCCTCACTCTCAAACCATCAGAACCAGTGTGATGCAGGCGCTATAGGTCTGTGACTCCCTCACACTACACGTTTAAAAGTATTGTAGTATTCTCTGGGCAGTGTCTGGATGATGGTTAGATAACTTTATAAATCTGATGACTGGGATTGTATTTTAAAGGTGCAATGGGTACATTTTCTGGTGAAGGGTCCGCCATCTGCTTGTCTCCATGGAGATGTTGTTGCTTTGTTTGGAATGTCCCAGTATGGCATTACATGTATCCTGTATCTTACATGTAGTGAATAACATGGGTTTTTATTGATTTTTGTTGAACTTTCATTCTTACTAAGCTCACCTCTCCACAGATTTAACATGTAACTTGGATATGTGGTGTCACCTGCTGTCTACAGACAGAGATAAATAAGTGTAATGTTAAACTGTGGAACATCCTGGCAACATTTCCAGCTGGAGATGGACCCTTCACTAAAAGTTACACAGTGCACCTTCAACCATAAAGTGTCCTTTTTACACGGCAGTTTTACCATTTGTTCTCAAAGTTAACTTTTTCAAACAATCGTATTTGTTTTGTGTCTTGCATGAATTGTTTTGCAAAGTGCGCATAAGATTTTCCAGATTTATTGAAACTGTAAAACACTTAACTTTCACCACTACGGTAACCCTATAGGGACATACTATACATTACCTCTAACATTTTTCACAGTGCCCCTAAATAACCATATATACTTCCTACTGTTAAACCTCTTAGCATGCTAGCTGTTTGTGTTAGTCGCAGGTGAATCGCACTGAGTGAAAGTATACCTCCTCATGCTAGCAGGCTATTTCTGACGCTGCGCTCGCTCCTTATGTTGTGCCTTGTCACGTATGATAAAGTAAATGCACAAAAGGGGGACGGTGCTATAGAGCAGGCCGAGGAAAGCAGCTGGAGGTCTATATATGCACCGGTTAACCCTTACAACACCAGACTGCACTGTAAAAATAAATGCACGGAAAGCACTAGGTTTTATTGTCCAGCAAACGGCTAATTTATTGGTAATGAAGTGTAACTACGAGGAGGGAAGCTTTACCATAAAAATACGACAAATATATAAATGCGCTGTGTTGGTTTTGCACACCTTGTGAATTTTAAATAACGGGGAATTGGTATTAAAAGTAAGGCGGGGGTAATGTTATGGCTGAGTGTTGGTTGTTAGGTAAGATCCACTCATTTAAAACGTAGTGAAATAAGTAATGAAAAATGCAAAAGTTACAGCAGAAGATTTTTTAAAACACATTTAGTTATAGAATACTAAAATTTCATTATGGGTGTTTCTATTACACTAAAAAACATAGAAAAAATTCTGTTCTTACTGGATGTGGACTTACATCTCCAAAAACCCTACTCTTATTTGGCTTGGAGGAGGGCCTTCTCCTTCTTGTTTCCATGGAAATGTTTCTTTGGCAATAATCTTCCACAGTAAGGCATAAAATATATCTTCATGGAGAAAGTTCCCAATTTCTATTTCCATGGAATTATGCATGTGTCTTTCGTTCTTCAGAAAGTTACTTCCATCACTTTAAGTTGCATATATTAAAGTGTAAAAATGCAACATAGGATAAACACAAAACTTTTTATTTACTAGGTGAAAGAGGGGAGGCACTTCCTCCTCTTTTACCTAGTAAGTTCTGTCCACTTAGGATTTCTGAAAAACTCCTGACTGTCGTTTCACGCTATGATCCAGAGAGCGCCCCATATGATATTCTCAGAACTTTTTATTTATTTTATTTAATAACTGATTGGAGAATGATAAATCACACTAGCACTCACCACAAGCGTACTGTTTTCTCTTTTTCTCACTAATACAGTATATACAGTATAGTTTAACTGTAATAAAGTACTTTCCTTTTATTTTAGAAAGTAACTGTATCCAATATTATGTATGTATTTCAAAGTATGTATGTATTTCCTTTTATGTTTTTAGTTACTTTCCAATGCTGGTTATAAGAGTAAATTGTGTGAGAGGCTGTAAAAGGAAAGATTGAATGTTGTTGTGTCTTTTGGCAAGACTCTTCTACCATATTGTCTTCTGGTAACATTATAACAGCAAAGCATTTGTATGTATGAGGCAAGTTGCAAATATTTAGAGACTGCAGTCTTTTGCTTTTGCTTCAGACTGATTAATTGAATGTCATATTGTGCAAAATTAGATAACACAAAAACACCTCCATAGCAACAATCAGAAAAGTTACATAGTGCATCTTTCCATCCTCAACACAGCCTCCTCAGACAATATAGACTTGTTCATTATTTGTTTAGTGTGTGTTCTCTGTAGTGCATTCTAATGAATAAAACAGCGTGTTAATATGATCAGGTTTGGTCTTCAGACAGAACCGTGGAGGGGACCAGGGGAGTTCGCCGCATTGAGAAGAGGGAAGAGGGGCACTGTCTCTGGGCTGTAGGCTTTGTAGTGTCCCCCTGGTGACACACTCCATGGAGACACATATATTTACACTTCTGTCCTGTGAGGATACAGCTCTGTGCGTTTCAATGTTTGTTCTTATATGTGGCACTGCTGAGACGGAGAGAGAAATGTGGGATGGGAATAAGACGATCAAAATTTGAAGTGTTTAGTCAGCAAAATGTGCACCAGACAAATAGAGGATTTTTAAATAGTAGACACAAAATGGGAAACCAAAGTGATGTTTTGTTCAAGCTAAGTTATTTTCAGGGATGGAAAGTAACGAATACTCATGTTACTGTAATTTAGTAGATTTTTGGGGTAACAGGGGTTCTAAACCTGTACATGTACTTGAGTATAGTTCTTCTTATCTTCTTAAATCGTAGAAGTTACTTACCCACGACTGTCTCTGCTCCTTTCTATACTAACTAACAGCACTGCATCAGCCGCTCTGATTGATTAAAATTTTACACTTTTAGGCTGAAGATGTTAAGAATAAAAGTGTGATCTAAAATTATGTGTTCAAAAGTAACTAGTACTTTGAATAGTATTTTTCAAGCATACTTTTCACTTACTTACTTTAGCAGTACTTGGCAAATTGAGTACATTATAAGCCATGTGATTACTTTTATATGAGTACAAATTTTCAGTACACTTCCCATCACTTTTCAATCTCCAAGTTTATTTGGTAGGACACGTTAGACTTGGAAATGTAGGAGATAACAAGACTTTTGGTAAAGTTTTGGACACTATTGTGCAGAGGAATGTGCAGCAGGTTTGCTATCGCCATTGTATCACTGCTGTTCATTTCTGCTGATTGAGTCAAAAGAATAAGAAATGGACAGGCTCTGGAAGTCAATGTATCCTTACAGCTGATGAGTGCAAGAGGATGAATTGTTAACTTTAATTTTTTTTTTTTTAATTGTTGCTCCTACCAGACTTTCAATTTCCTTTGGGATCAAAAAGTATTTATCTAACTGTCTATCAATTATACTTAGACTTACTTAGACCAACTTTACTGATCCACAAGGGAAATGATTTGCTTCAATTATTTATTTATTATTTATTTCCGATTTTATCTATATTTATTCATATTTGTTATTATTGCAATATACTTTTTCTTCTATTCAAGCAATATTACTAACAACACTTAAATATAAAAAAATAAAAATAAATTGCACAATTTTTCATTGTTTACACTTTTTAATAATAAAACTATGTTACTATCGTTATTTTTAACATATATACTGTACATTTTCCCCACTGACCAGCTTTATAGGCTTATTATTATTGTTACAAAAAATGAGTAAAATTTTTGGTTCTAATCATGCCCATGCATAAAATAATAATGGGATTTTGTCACAGATATGACCCAATACAATCTATATACATATTTATTGAAGACTGCACTGGGTTTACAGTGCTCTTTTATAAGAACTAAACCACTAAAATGGAGTAGTGTGGTATATGAGGAAATATTCAGTATCAAAGGTGGCCAAATGATTGTAATGTCACTCCAAAGTATAAATCCAAATTACACAAGTCTAAAAATGTTGAATCTCCTTTTAGACCATGTTTAGTCATAATAGAGTCCTGACGTAGTCCTGGTTTAGATCTTTAGAATGAAACTTCCCAAATATTTTCTTAAGTAGTGCTTGTCTGAAAAGTTTGGGAACCAACTAGGTTATCTGAAAAACTGCAGCTGATTTACAGTATTTCCCATCCCTTTTCTCCCTTTATTTACTTTACTTTTGTTTTCAAAAATATTGGCCTATTCAAGCTAAGTACTTGTAAGTCCTTGTGGTTTCATAAATGAGTAAACTACAAGCTGACTGGATGTTACGCTTTTTGCCGAAAGGTGGCGACATTTCCAAACAGAGCACGGAGCAGCACGCGTGGCTCTCCTCTCATGTCCCGTCCTCTCCTCGTCCTCTCCAGCGCTCCTCCGACCACTGCTGCCCGTGCGCTTTGTTTATTCTTTCTGTGAGGACAAAAGAAACTATTTATCACATTTAAAATCACGGACATTTACGAAACATGTACGCGACTTGTGACGTTTTCAAGTTATATTGTGGACAGTTTTTGTTTGTTGAAATAAAAAGAAATGCATTTGTCATAAGTTAATTAACAAATGGGTAATAATTAGGTAAATTGGCTGAACCAGAGTAATCCTTTTGTTCATGTTTACGTAGTGACGCACAACAGATACGCTAAGCTCAAAAGTCCAGACCGACCCAAAGCTTTATTAATATTAGCAGCAGAGGTACAGTGGAAATGATTGATTTATTTTGATGAATGTTTATGCAAAATAATTGATCTGATATATGTACGGACATGCTGCTGTGGACAGTAACGTGTGCATTACCCGGGACATGTGCGCGAGGCTCTGCTCCGTGCGCACAGAAGTGATGGCTCTCCTTTGTGCGCGCGGAAACGTGTGCATACTAAATGAGAAGAGAAACAGCGGCTGATTTCTTTGGACACTTGACAAACTTTGCTTTCCATCCCGATATGCTAATGAGGTCCCGGGGCAGCCGCGCTCATTGGCTGCGCTCCGCTCAATTTCATATTTCAGTTGTGACGTCAGGCTCTCTATAAAACTAAGCAATGCTTTTTAACTCGTCGGCTGACTGATCTCTTAGAAAAAAATCTATCAATCCTTGGGTGGAGTTTTTTCCATTCTCCACAAGGCAACTGTTTGCCCTGGACACGTCCGTGAACCTCCTCAATTTGGCGCACTAATCCTAAAAGGAGCCATGAAGTGTTAAATGGTCGAAACAGAGAGCGCTGCGCTCAGACACCTGCACGCGGGGAGAGAGGGAGGAAAGAGCGGCGCTCCAATGCGTCTGTGCAACACAGACTGAAGAAAAAAAACTTATCGACTCGCAAAAGCAACCTGCGCTGCGCAATTAGTGTGAGAAAACACACTTTTCCTTCGGTTTTGAAGAAAATAAATAAAGAAATCAAGCTGGCTCAGTGCGTGTCTCAGCAGCCTACTTTGACAGGTGCTCCTCACCCCCTTTGGAGGACTGTCAACAGCAAGAGGATGGCATCAGAGCTGGCAATGAGCAACTCCGACCTGCCCACCAGTCCCCTGGCCATGGAATATGTTAATGACTTCGATCTGATGAAGTTTGAAGTGAAAAAGGAGCCGGTGGAGCCCGATCGCAGCATCAGCCAGTGCAGCCGCCTGGTCGCCGGGGGATCCCTGTCTTCCACCCCGATGAGCACGCCTTGCAGCTCGGTTCCCCCCTCTCCAAGTTTCTCGGCGCCCAGTCCGGGATCAGGGAGCGAGCAGAAGGCGCACCTGGAGGACTTCTACTGGATGAGCGGCTACCAACAGCAGCTGAACCCCGAGGCTCTGGGTTTTAGCCCGGAGGACGCCGTAGAGGCGCTGATCAGCAGCAGTCACCAGCTCCAGTCTTTCGATGGCTACGCCAGGGGGCAGCAGTTTGGAGCTTCGGCCGGCCCGGGGGGCGCCATGGCCGGGGAAGAGATGGGCTCAGCGGCCGCTGTGGTGTCCGCTGTTATAGCAGCCGCAGCGGCTCAGAATGGGACTCCTCACCATCACCACCACCATCACCACCACCACCCGAGCGCGCACCATCCCGTGTCCGGCACACAGCCCGGCGGAGCTGCGGGGAACCACTCGCACCTGCGCCTGGACGACCGTTTCTCGGACGAGCAGCTCGTCACCATGTCCGTCCGGGAGTTGAACCGGCAGCTCCGCGGGGTCAGCAAAGAGGAGGTGATCCGGCTCAAACAGAAGAGGAGGACGCTAAAGAACAGGGGCTACGCGCAGTCCTGCCGCTTCAAGCGCGTACAGCAACGGCACGTGCTGGAGGGCGAGAAGACGCAGCTGCAGCAGCAGGTGGACCACCTCAAAGCCGAGATCTCGCGGCTGGCCAGGGAGCGGGACGTCTACAAGGAGAAGTACGAGAAGCTCATCAGCACCGGCTTCCGAGAGAACGGCTCGGCCAGCGACAACAACCCGTCCTCCCCGGAGTTTTTCATGTGAGTCCCACGCGCGCCCAAAGTTTACAGCGCGAGCCCCAGCAGTCACACGCGCAGCTACATACACTTTACTTCGTATTTGGCTAAAAAGGGAACAAAAACGTCTCTTTTTTACTTATTCCAGTGTTTGGTGTCGACTCAGGGCTGTTATAAGACGCGTTCAAACGCAGCATTAGGAAGTGGATCCTGGAGTTTCACAGGTTACAGAAAAGTTACCAAATTATTTAAAATGTTTTTTTTTTCCTTTTTTGTGCACCTGACACTTACATTAGAGACACTTCTTTTAAATGTGACACGTCAGTTTTTTGTCCTGGTTCTGTGTCCATGCGTAATGACGCTTAACCTAAATCTTATTGTAAATTAAACTTCCTCCCGAGAAGTTTTTTTTTTTAATTTTTATTTAACATGGCTTGGATTATGTTTGTGTTAAGTGTTTTGGAACTGAAAGATGAATCTCATCCCATGTCATTCATCGTGTATGTCCCATGAGCGCCATTTGGCTGTGGGACAGAGCGTGGAGCTGCTGTGGACTGGAGCCATGCGGGTCATGTGCGGCCAGTGCGCTCCATCCTGTGTCCCCTGTGCGTAACGACTGTCACCCCACGGGCATGGCTCAGCTACATCACACTTATGCTTTTATTTATGAACCTTGTAAAGCTTTGTCTTCATGTCATGCTCTCATGGACTCTGACATTTTATCCACTTGAACTGAACTGAGACACACAACCAGAACAGTACCAGAAACTCTCCAATTGACGCTCAGATTCAATGGAACAGTATTCAACAAGTGCAAATTCTAATCTGACCTTATCATCAGCAGCATGTCTTTCGGAAGAGACTGTTTGTCAAGATGTTGTAGGAATTGTACTTACGCTTCCAGTGCACTCTCACTGTTTGGGAATGTGTGACTGCGCTCTGCTGTGTGAGAATAATTAACCCGTGCACCTGCAGCCACCCTCTGTCATGGTATCATACAGAGCTAAACGCATCATGGACTATTGAATGATTATGCCATTCAAGAATAAACGTGTCTGAATAGAAACGTCTATTCAACTGTTTCATTTGGTTCTTTTTCCTTTTGCATGCCTTTATATGTGTTTTATAAACCACACAGTGTAAACGATAACATATTTTAAACAGAAAGCGATAAAGAAAAACTGAAATCATAAGTTGAGTCTTTAAATCACGCGCAACACTCCAGGCGAACGATCAAATTGATTGAAACATAAAAATGAGTTAAAACCATGAATCGTTTTTGACCAAAATTAACATATGTATATTTTTGCAATGTAACATAATTTACACTTCATTGACAGTATTGATTTTTTTCCTGGAATAAAACAAAATAGATTTGTCAACATTTCTCGTTAGGCACAATTACGCACAGAATATGTTTCTGTATGTAGCCTTAAACTTATGATTTTTGACATTGATACTTGACAGACAAGTGCAGCAGGTGTCCAAAGCTCACGGTAGATGATTGATTTTAGAGCAAACACGCGTTTCCCCTTCGCTGACAGCGCAGGCCACTTGTTGAACACTGTCAGGAGAAAGTGGAATTTAAAATCGAACAAGCAAAAGTCTATTAAAAATATAATCTGACACTGACAAATGTACCCAATTAAATATCGGTGGAAATATATTTACACGATTATTATTTATTTATCCCTTTTTTACAGATACAATTTATCATAAAAAAAAATCCCGTTATTCATTTCCGTTTTATTTTGTGGTTAATAAAATTAGCTAAGAATTCTGGGAAAACATGGAACCATTTTAGCTATCACACACGTGCTTTTACAAACTTGGACAAATCTTTTAAAACCGATAGAGAAACGCTATTGATACGTATGTAACTATAAAGTATCTGAACGCAATAAAAGCGTAAATATGAATTCGGCCTTTTGCTATTTTTGATTTAGTTATGACAATTTTTGAACCGCTTTGCCCTGGGTCTACGACACCGAGTTAAAGCGAGAAGCAAAGTTGTTTTTTTCCACTTTTTCCCTGCATTTTTCAGAATCAAAATCTCTGCTTGAATGGTAAGTTTCTGAACTGAGAACACTCGCTCCCACTCGTGTTTTAACCTCCACCTCGTGCGTAATGCAGTCACCTGTCCCTGTCCAAAGATACCCGATCTGGACACGGAGACAAAGATAGAAAAGAAGAAGGCGATGGGACGAGACAAGGGTGGGAGAGAGGGAAAGAAAGAGAGTGAAAAACGGGAGAGAGGGAGAGATAACTGGCGTGCGTCCGTCTATCCCCGCTGCTGCTTTCGGATGATAAACGATCAGCGATGCGTCCTAGCTCGGAGCGGAGAGGGCCTTTTAGTGAGCATGTGTCCACTAATTTATGGCCCCCGCTATCTGATTAGGTCAATATAGCGCGCTATTTAATTACATTTGTGTTCTAACCTATAGGACTGGAGATGCCATTCTTCTTATTCGCTTTGGCACACAGGTGGATTGCAAGGGCCTAAGTTTCCAGATACTTTTAAATGAAGGAAGGAAAGGAGAGAGAGGAATTATATGCAGTTTTGAGTAGGTGAAAATCATATTTAAAACACACACTCCTGTCTTAACATATCAAAGACCACATCTCCATATCATAAACATCACCATTTCAATGTAATTATTATTCATTTGCTCTTTTAGGCAAAAAGCACAATTTGAAACTTAATGAAGTCTTAGAGTTGCAAACTTTTATGCATATTCAGTGTTCAGTCTTAATCACAGCAGTGTATGTCACAGTTTTTTGTCCTTGAAACAATGCAAAATTCACATCTCATCACAAGTCAAAATATAAACTTTGTCTCAATGTTATGAGTCATTCCAATGTATATATTCATTGGCATTTTAAGGAGGTTAAAAAAACATGGTTAAATATATCCGTCTGTCACACACTTGCCTACATGTTGTTACCATATCACAAGTACCAATATCTTTTTTAACAATGCAAAAATCATATTTCCAATACACTTAACTCTTAGTTGCAAACCTTAATCTCAAAGTTATAAAGCACTCCCTTGTAATAACATCTGCATGTTTCTCTTTTAACTAGGTAAAAAAAGTGCTTAAATGTATCTGTCAGTAACTGCAAGCCTTAATTCAAACTCAATATTATTAATCACACAATATCACAATTACAAATGTCTCTTTTATCAATGCAAAAATCACATTTCAAATACACTCCACTCTAAGTTGCAAACCTTAATCTTTAAGTTATAAATCATGTGTTTGTAATAACATTTGCTTAAAAAAAAATCACATTTCATAACATACTGAAGTCTTCGTAATGCAAGCCTTAATGCACTCTCTATGTTATTATTAATCATATCAGTGTAATCCTATATACACATCGACTGGCTGGAAGTGATCAGTGTCCATTGGTCCCGTGATTAGGTTATTAAAGATAATGCAGTTGTCCGCTGTCACAATATTGGACTCTTGCCTTTCAGGTCAACTATGGGAAATCACTTTGAAATGTATCAGCATTGGCAGATGAATCAACACAGCGGCGCTCGGTCTTTTAATGCTGTCTGAATGAACAGGACAAAAGCATGCGTGTATGGGTCGGTCCAGGGCTCGATAAGTAGCAGGCATTGTCTTCTATGTGACCTTGTGGGAGATGAGGAGAGCATGGAAGAGGTAATGCATAAGATTTATAAGAAAGCGTGAGAAGTAGGAGGTGCTGTTTTGAGAAAAAGAACTGATTGCGATTTTTCAGACAAGTTTTAGATTTTCGATTTAGGTTTAAATAAAAGGATTGTGTTCAAAGTGTACATTTTAAACCTGAAGGACTGACAAAAAGACTGAAATATGAATTGTTAAATGAATACAAGAATCACATGTAATTCAGAACATGCATACAGACCTAAACTACAGGGTTAGCAGTTTTATGCAGAATAACACAGAATATTTTGTTGTTTGTTTAGGATATTATGGTACTACAAAAATGTCAGCCGTTGAGATTTGATTTGATTGTGATTAATTCAGAGTGGTAAAAATAGATTGTAGATTTGCAAAGTTGAAGTTTGGAAGTTTGGCTGTAGGGTAGTGAGATACAATCGAAATATTTCATCACAATATAAATAAGAAGACTGGCAATAACAATTGAATATATCTGAAAAACACTTTGTTATCACAATATTTAAATTTCATATCACCCCAAACACAAACAATGATATGAAATATGAACAATATGACATGGTTCGGACCTGTTTGACAGAAGTGTAAATGAGTGTGTTTCCATTGTGTTTTAGAAAGAATTTGAGTGGGTAGGATTCAATCTAAAATAATCTATCAAAATTTTATCAAAATTTCAAATGAATTGTGACAAATTGCAATGTTCAAATTTTCAAATGAAAGGTTATCTTGTCTCCACTTTGTCTTGTAAAACCCGCTAAGTCTATAGTTTAGACCTCTACAAACATGTTCTGAAATGTATGGGATTCTTTTACTAGTTTAGTGGTTAATTGTTCAGTCTTCTCTTAACCTGGACTTGAAATTTGTTTTTAAAAGAAAATTCTAACCACATTTGCAATATCTAAAATTCTTGCGAAAAGTTTAAACCCTATCTCTAGTTACAGAGCAGCGCATTTTCCATTTAGTGGGTGTAAGTGGGTGTAATGTAAACAGTTTTCAGTAATGTGCACCACTTAACAGAATTTTAAAACACAAAACTTATTTCTCTACTTTCACATTATTAAAAAGCCACTAACTTACCTTGTTATTTAGATTTTTTTTTATTCAATCCAATCACATATTTCTTTTCCTCTCTTCTCTGCATGCCTGCTCCTCTTGTCCCAAATGACACATCCCCAGAAGGGTTAAAACCACATTCAAACTGCAACACGCCCGCTATTTCCCCCTCTCCCACTCTATCCGCATTTGCATCACCGCGCAAACCATAAACATTTACATTTAAAGCGATTTAAATCAGGCACGTTGATGTTCTTCCGAAACGCGTCCATCATTCCCCACCCTTACAACGCGGTGGGGGCTATGCTATGCTCCCTCCCCCCTCCCCTTTGCCTTCTCCACCCTATTGTCTTGCATTGTCCTAAGTTATATGTAATTTACTCGGAAAGATAATAATTTCACTTATGCGGGCCAGTTGCGTATAGGGATTGTGTATTCGTAACTATAGAATGAAGTCTCCCTTTCTCTCCTCTCTCTTCTTGACTGAGGGTCTGTGTCTCATTGGTTTTGCATGGTGAATTTGAACAGCATAGAAGCATGGAGGGGAGATAATGTAATTGTGTACTGACTGAGGGAGACTGTATTTATGTGTATATTGGGACATGTAAGCGTCTTGTGTTGTCGGGGATTGAATTTGCATGGCCAACGCTGGATAAAGAGTAATTGGTTTTGATTTCATAGAGGGCTGGAAGGGTGTGGAGGAATGTCAAATTGTGATTTTGATTTTGAAGATTGCGGGAGTGATTTGGGATTTTGGGGAATTAAGATTGAGTTCACGGTGCGTGTTGTAAGCATGTCAAGTAGTGTTAGTACTGAGAGAAGACTGATTTCTGATGGACAGCTAGCATTTCAGAACAAGTTTGTAAAGACTGAAAACTACAGGGTTAGCAGGTTTTAAGACCTAGTGGTATGATTGATTCAAATGGAGAATTCATTTTGACTAGAGCCTAGTTTTGACCAGTAAGTGCAGAAGGTTTTTTGTAAGTATCCTCTGCATTGTCATAAATCCATGTATACAGAACATGGAATTTTTAAAAATAATTTTAGCCCATGTTCTGACCAGTGCAGTGTTAGTTCTTAAAGGAAGAGTATACAGACTTTTTTTGTTAAATATTAAAACTCCTATAATTGCAATGCCTGTCTGTGCAAAGTAGCATCTGGATGTGTTTAGGCTAGATGCTTACAATTTTATACATAATTTCAAAATACATTTGAAAAGAAAATGAAAAAAACAAACAAAAAAACCCTGAATCATGACTAAAACAAGATTACACTTGGACTAAATTAACATGATCATGAGTATTAATTAATATTTTAATAATGAATACTATGAATACATGGTGTAAAAAATTATTTGAATTTGAAAAGTGGCTTGCAGGCATTTTGTATACATTGAAGTAACGAGGTAGCAGTTTGTGTTGCCTCCTCTGTCCCTGTTTCATGTTGCATTTAGTTGCTGTTTGTCACTCAGCCTCTCAAAACTACATTGATCCAGAGCCAGGCAAGGTGACCCTCCCAAATTGTACCCAGCTCCCCCAGATTCTGCTGCCCTCCTCTGGCCCCTGGATTCTGGGAGAGGCATCCGGGCATCCACCCTCCTCACCGCTGCATGTAGGGCCAGTGCACGTGGACTGGCTGACCTCTCTCACCCTCTCTCTCTCCCATGTGTTAGTAAGAGTAAACATGATTGTGGGGGGAGGAGAAGGGAGAGAGACAGAGTGGTGGAGGAGGAGAGAGGGAGGTTAAGAGACAGAGAAAGAGGGAGAAGAAGAGACAGGGAGAGATTGAGAGAGGGAGGAGGAGGGAGCCATAGAGAGAGTTACTAAGAGATGGGGAGAGAGAGACAGAGGGAGGAGAGAAAGAGTGAAAGAGACAGAGAAAGAGGGAGAGGAGGATAGAGACAGACAGAGAGGGAGGAGAAGAGAGAGGGATAAGCGAGAGGGAGGAGGAGAGAGCGGGTTAGGGTCCCCGGGTTGGCCCCTGTGTGAAGCCGATTACAGCTCAGTGCTCACTAAAGCCTCTTTGTAGCCTGGCTGTGGATTGGGGCCAGAACACTCACACTTCACCTGATTTCTGTCGAAGTTTCCTGGAAGAGACAGATTTAACTACATGCCTTGTTCATGTGCGTGGCTTGAAATACTGTATGTGGAAAAACTAGAATTTTGAATAACACATCTAAAATGAAATGATCTAAACTGATTATATTTTGATTTAACTGCATTTTAGGTGCCAGTTCATAATTCATTATGGATTAACTCTTTGTTTTTGCTTTATTTAGGCTATGTATTAATATTACTATTATTTATTATAAAGTGTCACCACATTTTGTAATAATTCATGTCAGTTTTCCACAAAATATTAAAGGTGTAACAATTCAGCAATGTTCAAAGCACAATCTATACAATTTGAGACATTAAATTGCAATAAACAGTCTTAATATTCACATGAGAATCACTGAACTGAAATGTTTGGACATTTTTAGGTGAATTTATTGTTTTCATATATTAATAATGTATGCAGTATTTTCATTTTATGAATTTTAGATTGTTTTGCAGTTGATTGCAAATATAGCAAATTTTGACTTTTTGAATAAAATTGCACTTACGTGAGTGTGTTATAGCAAAGATTTATTTCATGACATCCCAAATTGTTACGGACTTTGTTCCTACACTTGCATACATGCTTTACGAACTACCTTAGTTCATTTGATTAAAATGTTTTTCTCTTTTTTAGGACATCGAGAAAATTCCTCCATCTGTGATAGAGAGCCAAGACTGTACATCCCACACTCTGAGGTAACTTTTATCATTTATTATCAGCATCAGCCGAAATGTTTTGGGATTTTTTAAAGGTGCCTTGTGTTACTTTTCTGATAACCCAGTACTTGCTTGTCTCCATGGAGATGTTATTGCTTTTATTTGCACCAGTGACATTCATGTTAATCTCTCACATTTATTCAATATTTTTATTGCTAAATGGGACCTTGAAAGGCATGCATTCTTACTGTGACTGGCTCCCCTCATCACAGACCTCACCTGTAATGTTGCCTGGTGGCTCCTCTTCCTTGTCTCCATGGAGACAGATAAATTTTATGTCATACTGTGGAACATTTTAGAGGCAAAATAATAACACATTGAGACCAGACTATTGTATGACCCCGACCTACTAGAAACTTCCACAAGAAAAGTTACATTGTGCATCTTTAAAAATACAGTTAACATTTTTCGTATACTGTCTGGATGTATACAAAACAAGCTCGCAGAAATAAGGGTAGTATAGTGATGCATACAGTGCATGAAATATACTTTGAAGTACTTTGAATACTTGTCCCTTCTCTGCTGCTTTGTGATGGAGGCTCTTGTTGTGTTTGGGGATTGTGACAGCTTTTGACAGGCAGCAGTGACATGCTCCTGACTGTGACCCTTGACCCCTGACCTCTATCTCGACCCCGTGACCTCTGCGGCCACTCTGCGCTCCTCTCTGCACATCGTCCTGCTGCCTCTGCACACTGTACACTCGCATTAGGGCTGCCTGATGTGACGAGGGCTGACACTTTGATGGTTCTCATGCGCTGGTGTCAAAAGTGAGAAATCGAAATGTCTTTTTCAAACTGCTATAGCTGTCCAAAAAGAAGCAGAAATGTTTAAGTTACATATTATATACTGTATGTGTCAACATTTTTCCACTAAATATGATATATAGGCTCAGTTTGAACCAAAAGAAAAAAAGCAAACATGGTGGCAGGTCTGACTTAACTGCTGAAACTGTTTTTTGTCTCTTCCTTTTAAAACTAAGTCTAAATTCAAGTTTAATACTAGGGCTGTTAACTATACAAAAAATCTACTTACTTACTGCAGTGTAGAAATTGAAATTACATTTATAGTAATTCCAACTTTATTTATTAAAAAAAAAAAAAAAACACGACGTAATAAAAGGCAGTGACAGGCCTACAAAAAGTCAACAAAGCACAGTGTACCCTACAACAACATGATACTCAAAAGAAACTCACAAGAAAAGGTGTGTTTTTAGATGTGACTTAAAAACAGGCACCTGTTAAAACACGAGCGGCAGCATTTCGAACTAACTGCAAGAAAGATTTATGCCGACGTAGAGCTCGTTGCAGTAGTAGTAATAAACAGGTGGTGACAAAGCTGTGGATTCATTTTCAGAGAGATTCCTTGGTAACATAGGCTTCATTCTAGCCAGTTGCTACTGGTTAGAGTGAAGCTAAAAAACTGATTTGACCACAGCACTTATTTGGTGGTCAGGTTAAGGTCAGGGTACATTTTGAAATTAGATTAGTGAAATATTACAGATACTTGCACTCTGGTTAGTGCTGATTGTCTTGATGCGCACTGTGCAAGGCTTAAGTGACCCAAGTCAGTTTCATAAATGTAGTATAAAGTATTGGGGATGGCACAAGTTCAGATTTCAGTGTTATTGTAAGGAAAAATAAAAATGTTATGATGGCAAATTATATTTTAACCTGAATAGTTATTAATTACCAAATAATCTTGATATCCATCACGTGTGTTTGCAGCATAAGTACACTGAAATAGTTTTAAGAGATGTCTTCTCAGTAAAAGAGTGTTTGCGCGCTGTAGGGAGTCAGAGGAAGTGTGCGTGGCAGGAAGTGCAGTCTGCGTGAGGCTCCAGGAGCAGACACAGACACAGGGTAACCAGAGGCTGCCTGTGACCTTCTATGCAGGAGATCGAAGCCTTTATTTAAAGGCCTGGTCAATGCTGGTGCTGCTGAGGTATCAGCCTGTGAGCCAGGCCAGCCATCGCCAGTGTAATACAACCCCTCCCCCTCTACCCCTCGCCCTCCTGCCTCGCCCCTCTGCCCCGCCCCCTCCTTGCCCCCTCTGGCCCGTACAGGTCCGGACATGCTGTGGACACCTCGGCTCTCCTCTCTCCCTTCTCACCGCAGGCCTGGACATTCCAAAGTCCTACCTCAGCATCAGCTAATTTTACAGTGCAGCCGGCAGAATGCTGCTGTCCTCATGCCTCAGCACTGAGCACATGCTTGTTTTGCCTTTTAATACACGCACTCCATCACTGTCCACTCTCCCTAACGTTGACTAATTATACGGAGCAAGTGGGCCTGAACAATATATCAAAAATTATCTTTGCATCACAATATCAACAGTCACAATCTTCCGCAAAAATGCTGGGATCGCACTTATCTTCCTTGTTGTGGACACTGCATGCCAAGAGAAGTTCATACAGACCCTTTACTTTTGACATGGCTTTTAAACAAAGAAGATGAATCTGAACTAAAAGTATATCACATTTGAATAGGTTCTTCCCAGTGGAAAGAGATGGAGCAGTATTTGTGTGCGCTGGTCCTGGCAGTGCAGGGGTTAAAGTGGAGGATGCAGGCTGAGGCAGGACACCTGCTCAGAGCAGCTCCAGGACACCTGCAGCCTTCAGCACTTTCTCCCATCCCCACCTCAGAGGTCACAGGCAGGACGGCCCAGGAGAAGGGGTTGTGGAGGGACAGTTTGGGGGGGAAGTGCAGGGAAAGCTAGGCTGAAGGAATGCAGATTTGACCCTGATCTAAATGTAAATATTATTTGCTTAAATAAAACTATAGGCACAGTCTGAATAGGAGAGTGCAGAGTAGAGGGCTCACAGCAGGAGGCCTATCTATAAGATCAAGTGAAGAGGAAGGACCGCTAACATACGTGTGTTCTCATCACAGTTACACATTATTTGTTATCTTACCACATATTTTTATTGGTGTTCCTAATGTGTTCTTTACAAATGTTACATACTCCATTAAAATCAAGCGTCTTGCCCATGGACATAACAGCTGCACGTTCATAGACAAGGTTTGAACCAGCTGCCCTTCATATAGTGGGTGAACACTTAAGACAGTACAAATGTCCTGTAATGTGGGGAAAAAGGTGCAAACAGACCAGACTGTGCTGTCAGCTGTTCTTGGAGCAGAGACTGATATGTCAGATATCATATTAATGTGGAATCCAGATGATCATATAGAATATATATTATGTGAAGTCTTGTACTGAACATGAGACATCAGGATTATATTAGTGATGATAAGAAATGTCCTGATGTCATGACCTGGAGAGACTCTTCTTTAGGTTCACTCACATCATTTTATATATGGCACATGTAACATTACAGAAAATATATTTCATTTAATTTGTATATTTAGCTGTTAACTTTTTTTTTTTTTTAGAACCATAACAAAATGTTAGTGTATTGTGGTTTACAACACAATGTAGTTTGGGATTCAAATACTAGACCTACTGTGGTGTTTTGTGGTATTTAGTCTCTCATAGCTGTGTGTAAGATTTCTATGCTTGCTTTGCCTGTAAATCATCAAAATAAAATCCTATATCACCATAATTTCAACGTATGCATACAAAATAACATAGCTATAAATAACTTTCTCTAGACAACTTATCAATGCAACTGAATGTGAAGGCATCTTATAGAGACAAAGCCTGGATGATTTCACTTTGTCAGACCTTCACAGTGACACGCGTGGAGCTTTGGTACGGTCTACGTCCTGGAAACAGTCTATCTCCAGCCTGACACCCTTCACTGGCCTGACTATATATAACTGCACATAGCCAGTGTCTGCTTGAGTGTGCTGTCTGCTGCTGCCCATTGCCACTCGTTACTCCGGCAGCATCACTCCATCCCCACACACTAAATGACAGACAGACTGCTCGTTATATTAGGCTAAAATTATTCCATTGTGAAACCACTGGTGTCGTCAACAGAAGAAAAATGTATGACTAATTTTGTGGAACTTTTTATCTTGTATCTTTAGATTTAAATTTGCTTTATTATTTGCAATGGTAGGGCAATGCTACTAGCACAACTACTGATACTACTATTACTGTTAACTATTACTTCTTCTACTTTTACTAGTGATTGACAGAACAATACGAAATATTGATTTCAGAACTGCTGTATTGAAAAGTATTGATTTCATACTTAAAATTTCTCCAAGAATTTCTTTTTTTTTTGGCTAAACATGCAGTAAATATTTGAAATACACTGTTTATATTTTAGATGCACATATATTTAATTTTTAGGGTTTAGCCAAGTTGTCTAATTTTGTATAGTCATAGTATTACTTGAATATTGGATCAAAACATAAATCACTGTCCCATCACTAATTATTACTACTACTACTACACACATATTACTAGTACTAGCCTACTAGTAATAGAAATCGACCGATATTTTTTTTCCATGACCAATGCCAATTGTTTTGAATCTAGAGAAATTAATGGCTGCTAAGCTCTGATGATATTTTTGGGCCGATTTTTAGATTTGATTTTGATTATTTACTCCAAATTATATTATTTCATATTATTACAATCTTCATCCACAAACCTGTTTTACTACAAAGTGGATATAAGAGCAGTGTAGCCATGTTTTTCTTTTTACTACTAGCCTAAATAATGCCTTAGAAGTACGAAAAGTAAGTACGAGCAAGAAATGACATAAAATTTGTAGTAAAAGTTGAGAGCATAGCATTTAGCAAGTTGAATCAAATTGAAAAAATAAACAGGAAATCAGGATGTGCAATATATGAAAGAATTATTTAAAAGAAATTTGTTCATACCAGCTAAAAAATTGCAATTGAAAGTTTGTTTTAAAACCCCCAGACGCGTTCACCCTTGCACCTCGAGGGCTTACCCGTGAACACAAACCCTGTTCTTTTTAACTTATGCTAATACACAATTTATCTGCTCATTTCGGTTGTTTAAGCATAATTTGTGTTGTTTTATTCTGTGCAACGGGGTTTAATGTATTCAGATGCAGGGTTAGCTCGAGGCCCTTCCTCTTAGCCGTTAGCGCGTTAGCTCATTTTGTCGCGCACACAAACATGCTCTGAACTCACGGCCCCTCCAGTGCACACGCCACTTCAGTCTGGTTTGTTAGCTATAGAGATGTTAACATGGCGCTTTGCTAATACTCCGCGGGAATGTACATGTGAAGCTAGCGTCGCGTGATTTATTCAAAGTTGCAGACACTGAGATCAAGAGAACTTTTCATATGTATTGTGTGCGTTGCTTCGCATTTAGGGCTAGTGCTGGTTCAGACCTGGTTTAGTCTGGTGTAGTTCTGTTTAAGGAGCGTGGTGACGCAAGATAAGAATTCTACAAGATTTCTCATCCATGTTTAAAAAGAAATCTTGTAACTTTATTTTTGGTTTATTTGCTGCCAATCTGCAATGAAGTTAGATTAGATTATGTTGCTGCTGAGGTTTGGCACGCAACCAATGTCTAGAGCTGGAAAAATGTACAAAAAGAAGTTTTGGGTTAAGTTCAACAAAAAGCTTAGATTAGATTTATTTCTGACAATTTATTTCAAAATCTTTTATCTTGTCTTGAGGATTTTGTGTCATATCGCACCCCTAGTTTTCCTAAAAGTCATATAGTGACTTGGTTTTGTCTTTTTTTCACTATGTTCCAGTGGGTCTTCTGGTCCGGGTTTAGTTCCTGGTTTTATCTTGAATGTTTGTTTTTATGCAGAAGTTTTTTATTTTGGTATTCTGACTAAATCAGGTAATAGGCTACTTCCTTACATGCCATTGTTAGTGTTTTGATTTAGTTTAACTTCAACTGGGTTAACTACACTGTTAAAACTTTCTCTTTATTGAGAAATTTGCCCTCTGCATTTGACCCATTCTTTTATGCCACTGTCAGAAGCAATGTATTGCATGAAGACCCTTGTCCAGATCTTGAGCTATAGCTTCATAACCAGGAACACCTCACAGTTTTAAATGTTGTCACACATATCAAATTACAAATCTAAACACATTTTCTAAATTATTCCAAACATAATTTCTTCCCTTTCTTCTCTTTTAACCACGGGTACCTCTACAGACACCTCTTCACCTCCTCCAGCCGCCTTTGTTTCTCCCTGTGGTTGCTCCCATCCCTCTCCTGGACTGTCCCGTGTACAAATGTGTCCGTGGCCGCCTCTACATCCATATTAGCGCAGAGGCAGTCCATTCCCCTGCTTCCTGACACGCTCACTTTGGCCGCGCGGCTACTCCAACCCCAGCGCCGGGGCTTTTTAATGGGACATATTTCCTGCGCTCCGGATGCTTCTCCTCCTTGTTAGCTTGATAAATAACCGCGCCGCTAGGAAAGTGCTGAATTTTAGCTTTCAGACGCTATTTTCTGCAGGATGACATTAATTTTAAGTGCTGAAAAGGAGCTAACTAATACAGACAAATAAATAAGGCGCTAGTGGTGGAAGGAGGTTGAGAAGTCGCTAGCCCCCCTCCCTTCACTCCTCAGTGCGCGTACCTGTAAATATGCAATATGCAAAGTTGCAAAAATAAACAATGCATGAGATGTGATTCAATTATACTCCGGAGAGACAGCGCGGTGTCCGAAAATGTCCCAGTCGTGTTATTAGAAGACTGGATGTCCCCTAGAAATGCGTTTTTAGCTATATTAAAAATAAGTGGACAAAGTTTCAGTAGCGGTGGAATGCTTCAAAGACATATTATGTGTAAGGGGCAGAACATGCAATTGAACTATGTGAATGTACATAAAAAGGAAGTTATTGGGATTGTATGTAAGAATTTACAAAATGGTGCAGTCCTGAGCTGTGAGTAGTGGTGGACTGTAACAAAGTAAAAGTGGATACTTCTTTCTTTTACTTCACTACATTTGAGAGAAGGTTTCTGTACTTTCTACCCCACTAGTTTTGAACGGGACTGAAAAGTAAAAGTATTTTTTTATCATAGTTTGAGACCTGCTAAAAAGGAAGAGGGGTTATTTTTAACACATTGGTAGTTTGAGCAAAGAAAAATACACAAAGAAAAAAAGTTAGGGGGAAAAAAAAAAGTCAACTGAGTTGTTTTTCCTGAACAAATACAGTGTAAATCTTTATCAAAATCACTACATTTGAAGCTTTATTACAGCATAAAATCTCGCAATCTTGAAGTACATTTTTAAAAGGGCACTTTTAAACTTTTACTTAAGTAGATTTGTTCATGTGATACTTTTACTTGAGTTTTTTTTTTCCCTCTGGTATCTGTACTTTTACTTAAGTAAATAAATTGAGTGCACCACTGGCTGTGAGGCAGTGTAAATGAGACTAAAAAACATAGCTGCTACATTCAAAGTTGAAATGCATGAGCGAACTGTAAAATTGGTATTTTGTTATAATATTAATTATCTGTCCTACTAATGTATTTTGTCTTGTTTGAGTGATTTAACTGAGAACCACTGTGGAGCGGCTTTTTGTACAATGACAATAAAGGCATTCTGATGTGGATTGGAATAATAACACTCAAACTGGGCATTAATGCAACATCTCTGGTATATCAGTGATGCGAGTGCTACACAGAAATGCATTCATTGTGCACAACCTCTCCAACCTATGTTTTTAAATGACATACTCAATCAAAACGGCTTTATGGAATGATTTGCTGCCATATTTTTCTGTGTTTCACTATTCAGTCCTCCTTGTTAGTCTACCGTGTTTGATTGTATCAGTTATGTTTACCATTATTGCTCATAGCTCTATTGTGTGGCTGTGGTTAAAGCTTTGGTAGAGTGTGTCTTGTTTCTTATAATCCAGGAAATGCTTTACACCACCTACAGTTTTTTTTATTTGTAAGAAGATGTCATTGTATCAGATTTCCAATATATTTTAAAATACAATTTGTTGGGTTAGAAGCATGTGAAAACTACTACTTGTGACTGTTTCTCTGTCATGGTTCAGAGTAAGAATGGGAGTGGGTGAAACTAAGTGTTCATTCTGAAACATGTTTTTCGCTCATGGTTCAAAATCAGATGCAGGCTCTTTAATTGTTCTTGGAAATTTGTCATCTGCATTTTTCCAAAAGCTCGATCAGGAGTATAGTTGGAGGGTTACCACTTTAAGTAATGTAATAGTAATGAGTACTTATTGCATTTGAAGTAAACAATTGCTTACTGCAACTTATACTTACATCTTTACCAGAAACCACAACACATAATCTTTTCTATCCAATGCATTTTCACCTCTCATTTCTTCTGTAGCATTTTGCAATGGAAAAGGCATAACTTAAACTTATATTACAGCCAGTGACGGCAGCAAATGCACAATCATAAAGGTGATGTAGTGCGTGCTATAAATAAAGCCACACGTGAGAACATGCACATCACTGCTGAGGGCGCCATGTTCTTTAGACCGAATATTTTAGCACACGCTCAACTCTGCATATGATAAAGACGCTAGCACAAATTCCTATAGATGTAAGAGTTGTTTAATATAAGAGTTGTGACTAGCAAAGTTTGTAATCTTTAAATGTTATGGGTGATAAAAAAATGAACTGAGAAGTGTTTGAATGATTAGACGCATCAAGATACACAGTTGGTAACAGAATGCTAAAAACTGATAAAAAATTATCACGTTTAACATTAGTTTTTTTTTATATATATATTTTTTTGTAAACAAAGAATGTAGTTAGTAGGGAAAACTGACTCTTGCCGCCCATACGGGAGAATCAGATCATCACATTGTAGAATTTGAAAACCACCAATTCGTTACTCAAGTGTTATTGGTCCTGGACTAGTTTAAAATGTATACTCTGTATTGACCTTAATTTAAAACATAACTCAAATCACAGCCTCAAAATTTGCCAAAAGTATTGCAATAATTTATCTTTCCCACAAATCTTCATCCTTAGTTGTTAACTCTTGACAATATTGATAGTAACCAAGTGCATGGTAGTATTTATATATGTGGACACCTCCTAACACCAGATTCACTTCCTTGTCAGTATTGATTACACGTTTTGCCCTTTGCCATCTCTTGACAAATGCCTTTTTATTACCACCACAGTTTTGCTTTTCATCACATAAACCGAGCCTTATCTTGACATAAGCTTTCCCATTTGATTATATAAATTTTTGACTTTTGTCCCAGCTGCAGATGCAATTGACTTGATACTGCGTTGGTTTAATTTGCAAAAGTGTATTTATCACTGGCTGTCATGTTGCGGTCACATGGCAGCCTGAACCAGTGCCAACAATTAAGGCTGATAAATCACTCATTTACAGGGGAAAGGGGAGGGTCGGAGCGGAGCGTGGGGCTGATAAGACTGGGGTAGAGGGATAATGAATTTGCCCCTTGCAAACATGTACTTTATCCATTTTGAGTAGAGCAATGATATGTGTTATGGTGCTGTTGGCGATGTGGTGTGAACTGGTGTCAGAAATATTCTTTAGGATGGGAAAGTATATTGTGTATTTTAGGGGTGTGCAAAAATATAAAAATATTGGTACAATATCGTTATTGTGGGCAGCTGTATCCATATTTAGTATCGTTTAGCAATTTTTTTTTTTTTTCAAGCTATGTTTCGTGTCCATTCATGAGGGACCCCGGGATCCCCTGCCCTTGTATGTATGATTGATATGATATCTAATATTTGCTGCTATAAGTATTTATTTAATTATTGGAATAAAGTGAGCTGTATGTTTTAGATTCTAAAATATTTTTTTATCACCCACTTGCTCCGTTTTTTCCAAGAACTATAGTGACAATGCTGGGTGCTAAGACTGTCAGTTATTAAGCTTATTGCAAAACTAGAGATAGAGGTGTTGTTGCGTTGTGTAGTGCAGTGTGATCTTCCAAACAGTCCGCTATTCCATCCATATTTTCTGTGGTTTTAATTAGCAAAAACAATATTTTTTGCCACTGCTTCATCATTAGCAATTATCAGTTTTCCCACCAAAATTGTTCATGTGGATAATTCTCTGATTTTAGTATAATTTGCGATACAGATTTTGTTCCCTAATGAAAAGCAGGATCTAGACTAGATTTGGGCAGCAGAGGGGAGGAGGAAAGAGTTTACAGACTCCCCTTCAGTCTGAACTGGAGCTCTCATACCTGGCGCATGTAAAAGCTTAAACTAACTACTGTATACAGCCCCTGTGCCGCCTGCTTTGTCATAAAACCAGGTAAACAAACATGGAAATGCACTGTTTACTGCTGTTGACAAGTGTAAGAAAGGGAAAGGAAAACTGTCGGCTTGTAAAAACATGGAAGAATATATTTTCAACCAACCTCCTGCAGACAGTACCTTTAAAACAGAAGTAGGAGGAGATGGTTCTGGTGAGACGAAATGCATATTGTGCTAGCAAGGAGAAGAAAAAAAAAAGTTTAATTTTAACATTTTACGCAAATATCTTACTAGGGCTTGTTCTCATCTTTTCCTGACCAAGACTGAAAAATCATGAATCGATGCTGGAGGACTGTAGAATGATTCAGGTCAGAAAGTCCCCAAACCTTCCCCCTTCCCCTAAGTTAATTAATTGACCCAGTTAGTAATTATGTATAATAAAGTAGTCTGGTACACTTAATTTTACTCTAGTTTAATAGTCTTATAATTCCCGCATGGTATTGTGTGTCCAGTGAGCTGTTCTTTTTGTCCTGCAGAAGGTAAACATGTGGGACAGAGGAGGGGGAGGGGCCAGCACTGGGACAAATAAGAAGGTGGAGCTAACATCAAGGAAGCACAAACAACCTGGTACAATAATATATTGTGGGTTACATCTGAAGATCAAGTTGATTTTTTAAAATATATTTTTGCAATGTGTGGAATTGTACCCAAGGTTTTATTTTATATATATATTATTATTAGGTCTGTTTGCTGCTTATTGTTGGAAGTAGTAGTTTTTTTGTTTTGTTTGTTTGATTCTTTTTGTAAATTTTCCTTAAAAAAATTTAAGGGATGTTTGTTAGTGGCAAATTGTAATTGGTTCAACTTTTATATTATTGGCTAATATTGGTTGGTACACGATGCAATAGTAAATGGTAGTGTGTGTGAGAACTGTGATTTATCCAGTTAACTATAAAGGTACGTTTGTTATGTTGCTACAGTACCGCTTAGTGACACTTTACTTTCATCTTTACCTAATTGCGTGTTTTGCGAGTGAATTTAGGAGCCTGTAAAGTCGTGGCTGTTATTAGACCACCTGGAGTGCCCATCTGCCCCCTCCTCCCTCCCTCTCCCCTCCCATCCATCTATCTCTCCATGTTTTCTCTTATTGACTCATGTTTGTTCACACTGCTTATTAAAGATGCCCCGCAGTTCCAGGTCAAGTCCAGGTTCCTCTGCTCCGATCAGTACGGGGTCAAAGGTCACCAAGTTAGTTCAGGAGGCCAGGGTCATCAAATCCGATTGTTGTTGTTTTTTTGTATCCCACAGTGATTTCACACCTCCTCATAAGCAACACTTTATTTGTTTATCTTGTCATCCCTCCTTTGAATAATTACATTTTCGTTTCATGTTCTATTAGTAATGTTTTTTTTTCTTGTGCTCGCCACTTTTTCATTTTCAAAGTGAACGCGAAAATAGGCCGATCATTGCAATTTAATTACTACAAATCCCTTTGTGAATATGCTCTAGTGTTTGTTTACATGCATAGATTTGCCCGCTTTGCACTTTTTCCACTCTCCCTTGAATGTCTCTCTTATTTTCTTATATCTTTTAATGTACGCATGTGTGTCTATGCGCACACCAAGGTTTATTTAAATAGATACCAAGCTGTTTTATTTCCAATCAGAGCGGTCTCTTGTCGCATTTCAGTCTCTTCATAATAACCTCCAGCACAGCTCTGCACCCTCCCGGCACGCTGGCACACACACAAGCGCGAAACAGGCGCACACAGCCGCAAATGCCGACGCAGCACTTTGCTTGCTCCTCTCGGGGGTAAAAGCCTTTGATAAATGGAAATAAATACTTTTCTTCATATAGCTGGAACAGGAGAGAGCCAGAGAAATGCCAAGTGACAGGAGGGCTCTGACAGTTTGATGCCCGGACAGGAGCAGAGCTGAGCGAGCGACAAAGCAGGAGCAGGAGGGGAAACATAAGAGTTCTCCTGGCTAGCTCGCCGAAAAGAATGCAGGCAAAGTGAAATATGGGGCTATTAGTGAGGGGGACTATTTGTGAAGCGGCGAGAGTGGTGTCTGCGGCTTTGTGGATGTGTACGTGGAATCATAAGGGTGTGAGTTGGTAGTGTGCACAGGGGCAGGTTGTAAAGGGCAGATGGGATAAAAGCGTAGGCACATGCACAAAGAGGAGTTAAACATAAAGCTTTTTGCTCATTCATATCGGTCAGATTTCAAAGTTGTGTGTGCTCGGTGGCAGTTTGAATTTGACATTTGCTTTAGTGGTGCTGTGTTATGCAACTGTGATTTAAATGCAAGTCTTGGTCCAAGTTGCAATCTGTGTAACTGTAGTGATTTATGTACACTAGGAGGCTGATTTTTATATGCACTTTTTATAGTGTAAAATTTTCTTTTGGATATTTAAAAACCTTTTGGTAGATTTGACATTACATTGAGATACATTTAAGATTTTTTTTGAAAGATCATTTTTTTACACTGTACCAAGTGGCCTTTTGTTGACAGGGCCTAGATTTTGACCTTTTACTCATAATATAATGTTGTTTAAAACCTGTTTTATTTTTTAATGGCTATGTTTGTTCAGTGCTAGTTTGTCCTATTGCTTAAATAGCTGTCACCATGAAGCATCTGTTTGTTAATTTCAAACAAAATTTTCAGTAAAAAAAAAAAAAAAAAATCTGTAAAGTTTGTCTAAGTCTAATTTTAACAATGGAATAAACACATCTTTCTTGAGTTACAAAATGTCTTTAAATTATTTATTTAGACTTGGACAAACTTGATCCACACCTGGAATTATTTTACCACAGTAATTCAGGAGGACTAAAGGATAAAATAAACTTAAAAACACGCGAAAAATGCAAAAGAATAATTGTTATAAAGAATGAATTAAATAAGTAATATACCAATATACAAGATTTGTATTTAAAAACACACACAGACACATACAAAGATAAGATCGGTTTCTTTCCTTGTGTAGTTAAACAGCAGCGAGGGTCGTGCTGCTGACATGTTAAGTGACTTACGGTGAGAGCAAAAACAACTGTGCCATGATTTAGAGTGAGCACGTGCCTTCTCTTCATCTGTCTGTGCACCCTTTCCACTCTCCCTCTCTCTACCCCTCCACCTCTCCACCTTTGTTTTCCCCCTGCATCCCTCTCTCTCTCTTCCTCCTCCTCTCCATTTCTCCCAGTGCTGGCTGCGAGCTCTCTCCGACAGCTCCATAACTATAACTCTGGCCTGCTCTCCTCTCCTCATCCGCAGCTAAATGAGTCTGTCAGAAATAAAGAGCACTTATCTTATCTAGTGCCTCCACTCGGCTGTCTGCTTCTGCGCGCACACAGAATACACCCGGGACGACAAAACAAACACACACTTTTGTCACTTATGAAGAGGGCTTTTCACAGCGGCTCAGCTCGATCCTGTAGGGGCTTTGTAGATACAGATGCTAGACAAGAAACAGGTGTCCACTAGGGATGGGAACTATGGTAAAAAATGCTATGTTTTAAAGCTACGCTGAATATTGGAATATTATATTTGTAATGCACAATTTTGACGAAATTAAATTACAGCAAAACTGTTTCATCTACCATTTTAATGCCTAGATTAGGGCTCTATGATACAAGAAAAAGCTGCAATATTTGATAACCATGTTTTGTATTGCAATAAGAATATTAATGTGATATTTTATACTTTTTGGTACATTGACAAGTTTAGTTAAAGCAAAAAATGCTCATGGCTTTATTTACTTCATATATTTTAAAAACTTAAACCAAGAACAAACCAAGTCTAATGGAGGACATCATTAGAAAATTATTAATAAAATCTGTATTTTTTGTCATTTTACTTAAACTTCTCTGTTTTTTTTTTTTTTTTTTTTTTTTGTGTTGTTGGTATGTATGTATTTTCTTGCGATATCAACTATAGTCAATCAGTCACTACTACTACTACCTACCTGCTGATATTCTTAGCTGCTTTTTATCCTCATAGACACACTGTCTAAACCCTAGACAGGTGGCATGTGTCCTTTTTTCATATGCTCTGTTATCCTCTCCAGTTTGATCTTGTAACAGTAAACTTTATATTAGTATGTTTTGGCCCATCTAACAGGCTCTCAGCGGGGTCCACCGCGATGAGAGCATAACGTGGGAGGAGGCCTGGGAGCTGTGGGAATAAACTGCAGTTTACAAGTCTTCTGGGACAATCATATAGGGTTAAGGAAACTATAAAGGGCTGATGATAACACAAATTGGCATTCATAATATAAAAAATTTTTAATGCAATACAAGTTGGACAGTGTTTGACTTATATGCAACTAAGTTTGTATTGAAAGGTAAAAAAGACAAATTTGACAGTTGATCTACTTGTATGCATTTTGATCCAGGGTTTTACTGGGAAATGTTGCTCTATAGTTAAATGCAGAATGAGAAAAGAAAAGGGTGTCTACTTTTCTTTACACTCTCCTCCTATTAGCCAACCTCTGTGTAAAAATCATGGTGAAGTGTGAACTTTCTACTTATGACAATTCGTCTAAACATAGTATCTTTGTTTCCTTGAAGAGGTAACTAAAGTCATCTCCTTCTTTGGAAAATTCACACCTCATTGCATTTAAATGCAACTTAAAAAATATATATATTTTTGACCACCTGTATTTTCTGTTACATGGGCATTTTGTGTGTACCATGGCTGACATCTTTACACACAAGGCATTTGCACATTTTTTTTTCTATTCTGAACACACATCCTTTTAAATGAGCCACTATGATTGTTACTATGGACAGGTCCCTGGAAGGATTATTGAAGCTGTACATTATTTTCACTTTACTATCTGTGCCATTTTTGACACAGCCATGCCAAGGCCTACCCCTGTTGCGTCCTTTACCCTCCATCACTGATATTCCCATTACACTGTCCTGCATTGTGATGACTTGGCCTTTCTCGTGGGAGGGGCAAAGGTTACGCGTAAACCATATCGACTGGTTTATCTGTGAGGGCCAGCTTATGCATATGTTTATCGAACCCCTTTGCCCGGCCCACCTTAGATCTACAACTTTCATGCCTGCTTTGTTTCCTCTCTGAAGCGCTACACAAAACGGAAGCTAGCTCGCGAATGAAAGCGCTAGCTCCCAGCGTAACTGTGTGTGTATGCGAGGATGCGCAAGAGACGGAGAGATGAAAAGAGTGATAATTCTCCTGCTACCCCCGGGCCCTCGGCTGCCTCGCGGGCTGCCTATAGGTCCCCTGACACATGCCTGCGCAGAAAGCCGGGGCCCCGCTAATTGGCCCCTGTGATAACACCACAGAGGCAGGAACGGCGCTAGCTCGGAAAATGCTCATGTTTTTCCAGCCGTAATCATTTGTTGGTTTGTAATTCCTCTTTGAAGGCTGTTTTGATTTGTAAGCGGCAAAGACGTTTATTATTGTGATCTGCTAGCATACGGAAGCTAGCGAAAGACAATTAGTGCATATTAGCGCATATCGCGTAGTTCAAAGCCGCGCGCCAGTCTTTAAGGAGGCTTGTTTCTCGCTAATTGTTCCATTATCTCTGTGTGCTTATTAAATGTGCGATAATTGTTAATTACCACACGAGGATTTGTAAAGGATTTGTTTGAGTATCAAAACAAATTAATTAAAAAGTGTAGAGTCGGGAACAGCAGGTGTGGTTGGAGAGGAGAGAGCGTGTTGGCGTTTTTTTTTTTTTTTTTTTTTCCATGCTTTTAATTGCCATTCCGAGCCAGAGAAGGCAAAATGAGATTCAAATGAGATTCATAGCTAATTGTAGCAGCACAGGTAATATGCAGATCCATGTAATGATGATTCAGTGGTTGTGCGGTGAGAGTAACGAGAGTTTGATTAGACTATTGGAGCACTTATGTGGCGCCGACACAAACCAGAGGAATCTTTAATACTGGAAACTCCAACACTGCATTAGCATTAGAACGACCAGAGCAGATTTTACATGCTGTTACAGGATTTCAAAGTGCTAGTTTGGGGAAGCTAAAAAGAAGGACAATTGTGAAAAATAAAAATGCAATATTCAAAGTGTTGTAATATCCATGTGACTATAAAAACTAGGGATCCTGAAAAATATGGTGAATCGGATAGCAACTTCCACATGTGAGTTGGGCCAATATCCTGATTGGACATTTAAATTGATGAAATAAGATGGTTGTAGCCAGCCCAGAAAGTCTCATAATGTTTGAATATTTATTTACACAAATCTGTAGGTACTTGCTAACAGATTTGGGTCAGTTTTGTTATTTATGTTTAAAGGAAATAAATGCATTTTTTCAGTATTTGCACTGGTATCAGTTGATATTGAGTACTGGCAGGTTCTTAAAGATAAGTATTGAAATTCCTATCAAAACGGAAAGAACTGGATTGGTGCATCCCTAATAATAATCTAATGGTACAAGATTTAAATACTACTCTGAAACTTGGTTGAAGGAGCCACCTTCCATTTTCAGTAAGTAAAATGCCACACTGTGGAATATTCCAGGCAAAGCAATAACATCACCATAGAAACATATTTTATTCTGCATAAGAACTGCTAACCCAGTGGTTTAGAGCTGTACAAACATGTTCTAAAATCAAATGTCATTCTTGTATTAGTTTGTCAGTCCTTGTCAGTTCAAAAATATGAACCAAATCCTCTTAGTGAAAAATAATACTAATAATAAGATATTTTACCCAAACTCATCCCTAATACAACTTCAATACCTTTATAAATTGGGAAACCTTTTACAGTGCAAGGAGTTCATGATGGTTTACCTTCCTTCATTTATTAATCTAATCACTTTTTCCCTGACTGCCTGGAGACACTGTAGAGGCATGTTTGTGTTGAGGTGTAACTACGGCTCCATTGTCTGTCACATCTGTGTGTGATCAGATGCTCACACAGCTGGGCCAGTCGAAGTGAATTAAACATGCCACACATTACACTGCAGTACAGTACAAGCACCTGGACAGATGTGCTCCCATACTCTTCTAACAGAACTGAACAGATAATATGCATGATCAAGCGCTTAATATATTCTGGATAACTCACTTGCTCTTGTTTAGTTTGTATTATCAAGTTGTTTTAGCTGTCACTCAAATGTATTGCTCTTGGTCAGGTAATTTTGTGTTGTATGGTTATTGTATGGATCAAAAAATAATGGTAATATTTCAGTTTTAAAAGTTTTTATATAATAGTTTTAATATATTGCCTTGCCATAGTGCCTGAGACTGTGAGTTTGTTAAAAGTATCAATAAACAAATACTAATCCATTCTAACCTGATTTTGATCTATATATAACTAGTTTAAGATTACATAGTAACAGAAACTTCTGCAAAATTATTCTGTTTTAGACCATATAATTTATTTTCAACACAGGAGTGTTTTTATGGTATAAAGTAAGATGAGTGATATCACAATTTTTGGTATTCATGCGATACCAAGTAGTTTTGGGAGTTTTTTTTTTGATAAGCCGATACTGGTCTAACCTTATGAGTTAAGGCATTTCAATATGTATAAAAAAGTGTTTCAGAAAAGGCTCTAAAGGACACCTAACACAAATGGATCTGACCAACCAATAAGCTGCTGGTGAAGGTGTTTTAACTCAACAATAAAGAAACGGCCCTAACATTATATTGATACTTTGATACCTGTACTACCTTCCCTAGTAATGAGTATCAACTTTTTTTTTTTTTTTTTTTTTTTGCTTGGACTAAAATGCATGGTTTTGCTTCAACAGAGAAACAACATGGACCGTGATCCGTTGCTTCATTCCCTTGCAGCCAACATAAAATAATACCACTTTTTATTCTTGGTCAGTATTTTTATTACACTCCTATTCTAGACACTAGTACTGTGGTAAGAACAGCACTTCCACATGTACAAATTATACTCAGCAACATCTCACAGTCTGCCTCATACATTCTCCTTATCCGCCATTGCCTTTAAGTGTTTGCCTATATCTTTAAGGCAATGACACGTCCTCTTCCTCTGGTTAGGCAGCGGGCCCGGCTCACTGTATTGATAGAGGCTGAGTGTAGCTTCCCACTTTATTTCAATTAGCTCACAGGAAGCAGGATATAACCCACCGATCAATTGTCATTTCTGCAGCATGGCCGTGTGCCGCTGCAGGCTGCTCTTCACTTTGTCGGCCAATAAAAGATGATGTGAAAGAGATTAAAGAGGTGTTTCCATGTTGTAGTGTATGTGTAATGTGCGCTGATGGTCGGGGCCTTCAGCAATGACTGGGCTTCTATGGGACTGTTGTGATGTTAGGGCACATGTTAACAGTGGATTTACCTGTATAGTGGCCTCTTGGGTCATTTTTCATTACTTTGAGATCAGTTCAAATGGCTTGTTTTTATTTTGCATGTTCATTTAATAGTCTTATCCTTATTGTGCAAATATAAAGAATAACATAGTATCTTATGATATTATTATTGTATTAGTTATGAACATAGCAACATTACGCAAATGAAGGAAGCGCAGCTGTTATTGCTCTCACCTCACAGCAAGAAGGTCCTGGGCTCGATTCTGGGTCTTTCTGTGCGGAGTTTGCATGTTCTTTCTGTGCCTACATAGGTTTCCCTTACCACTGTAACACACAGAGTCCCAGCAGAACTATACTGGTTAAATAAAAGTCAATAAAAATATATAGCGCTAAGTGCACATTATTGGTTTACAATACATTCTAATACATTTCATATTGCATAATTGTGTCCTGATTTGAGTCACTGTTTCAGAATTTTGTTAAAGAGGTTGAGGTCAGTCTGTAGCTAGACATTATTATATTGAATTTGAAAAATAGAAGTGATTGTAGTCAAAACTGAAATTGCCCCTTTATAGACAAATATCTTCTCTTCTGCGAGGACAGTTCCACCAGAATGTTTCAAGATTTTTTTAATAGAACATGTCTCCACAACAGATATAAACAATAGTGTTACTTTCAGTATCTTTCAACTTTGGCTTTCATGTTCTCATTTCTAGAAAACCATTCATTTCAACTCTGCGCATATAAACGGTACATCCTGTTTTACTCAATCAGGTCAGACAGAGTGGCTTCTTGTCCTCTTTCTACTGTCTATCTCACATCCCAACACTCATACTGGAGAGAACAACTGCTGCTAATAAATCAAAACAACATTATAGATGCTACATAGCTTATAGCATTCACCGGGTTCATGTTGCTTTTAGCGCTTTTCAAAACCAATAGGTCAGTTTTGATAAGTACATGGGGTGATATGAATGGGTATTATCATATCAGGGGAACGGGCTTGTACACATGCGAAGGGGGGGTGTTTGTATGCGTGTGCGTGGTGCAGTGGACCGCGCCGCTGCTAGAGCTAGTAACTGTTTGATGGTAGGCTTTATGGAGACACTACATAACGGGCCTGACAGTTTATTCAGAGCATGTCAGGAGAGGCAGATTTGTGACGCGACAATGGGAGGAGAGCGAGGGCTGCGTGGAGGTAAGGGTGGAGGAGGAGAGACCGAGTTGAATGGGAAATGTTAACAAAAATAACATGATTTTGGATTATCAGAGTGATGATAATCAGATCATATTTTGGTAATGTGTAATCCGAAATTTGCCAATAAATAGCTTTGTTGAAGTTGGGGATGCTCCACTTGTGGGATTGTTTAGGTCAGTACAATATTTTGTATTTGTTTTGCTGCTGTGGACGATAATCGGTATTTATCAATACCAGTACTGACACTTAAAAATTCATAGCAAGGTGCTCAAATTTATTTTAAGTTCTAGTAAAGTTCGCACATTACCCTTTCACATTCATAAAGATAATAATGTAATTGTAATGAAAAAATATTGGTGTTTTCAATATCATACCAATATTACATACTGATATTGGAGCCAATACATCAGCCATCCCTAATCCTAGTACAAAATATGAATGTACTGTAAAATTATGAAAATTTTATATATTATTTTATTATAATTTTTCAGCTTTTTTATTATTATTGACAATATACAAAATTGTGCTTACCATCAAAACACTTCCACCTTGCAATGGATATATTATAAACATCTAATTGTTGGATTGCTTGCTCAATAACATTTGGTCCCATGTTTGATTCCATAATCATTCAGGGCTTTTTTGATGTAAAGTTTGCATGTTCTCCCTGCGTCTACAGTATCATTATTAATTTTTAGTTCCATTTGGGAGATTTGGTACAGGCCGGTACATTTTAATATAAATTTAATAATTTTAAGATTTCACCTCAAAATGTATCAGTGGAAGGAGAAAGTCATGGCTATAGTAAGAATTAAATTTAAATAAAACTCTACAGGCTATTCTATTGAGTTGGATGATTGGGCAGAATAAGTTTCTGGTGATTTTTGAAGAATTCTCAAAATTGATGGGAAAAATGCCAAAAGCTTGTCACCAAAATCTATCATACTGATGCTGCAATGTGACTTAAGCTTATAATATATTTTCTTGGCATTTGCAGCTCTATTTGCAGCCCTATACATTACCTATACTGTTGTCACTGCTGTTAGGTTCTTTATTTCCTAAACCAAATCGTGATCATTATATCTTTATAGTTTTTTTACACTCAAAGATTTTTCTGAACTTGGTGTCCATATTGTGTTCCCCGGGGTCTTGGGAGGGAAGTTCTCTGCTCCTCGAGGCTATTAGTGCTGTGATTGGGTATTGAATTAGCCTGCTGATTGGCTATCGAAGGCGTGAAGACTGATGAGAAGATTTGGAAAAGCTTTCTTCTGCAAACCCCATTACTCACGTTCAAACACAACCAAGAGGGAGCGAACACAGACAAATGTAAGTGGTAGCCCTGGGTTTGGACAAGGGAGATACTAGAGCAATGACAAGATCTCAGTTTAGTTTTGTTATAATGAGTTGTATGACAAATTAAATGCATCATTTAGCTGAGATCAACAAGGGCTCTGCAGTTAATGGAATTTTAAACAAATCAAGATCCAGTGGGTAAAATCGCCACTGTTCAGTTTGATTCTACAATCTATTCATTTATTTTAATAAGAAAAACATACAATCAAACTGAAAATTGTAACGGGCCAATAAAGTGGAAAAATTTTATATTTTTTGCCATACTGCCCATTCACAACTGTGGAGCAGGTTTGAATCTTTTAAATTGTAATCAAAAGCACAGATCTTGCAATAAATGTGTAATTCAATTACAGCTGCAAAATATTGTATACCTGGGCTCATCATGTTCTTTGTGGTTGGCTAGTGGTTTTCCTCATACGATGCAGAGCGAAGCTTACATACAGATCTGAGTAAAGAGTCACACGCCCTCACCACAGGAATATGTGTGGTGTTAAATGGTGGCATAGAGTTTTACTGTTTTGATTGTAGTGACAGTATAATCAAATACTTGCCTTATTTTTGTATTTAAATTAAATTTTCCTGTAATATAAACAGACCCTTATTCCATTAAAAATTGCATTTCCCTGCTTCACCAAACTCCAAATAACTATACTACTGTCTGCCTCACTTCACCAATCACCTTTAGGTAAACACCAAACATCTGCTTTTCGGAACACCTGCACCTCTTCCTCCTCCTCCTCTACTACGGCACAAATGGACTTATGTAAGAGCCCAAAAACACATCCCAAATACCAGAGGGGGCTGTAGTCTACCCTAGTGCTCGCTGAGAGGGCCTGATTTATGCTGTGTTTCATCCCACTATAAAGATTATGGATGATGATATCGATTTGGCGGGAGCGCTGGCCGTGGCTGGACCCTCCCTCACCGCTCGAATAAAACAAAGAAGTCTGCTCATTATCATTGAAGGAGAGAGGGGCAATGTTTCTCTCAGTGTGTGGCTCCTTAACCCCATTCTCAGACCAGTGGCTGTTTTAGCTGCTCTGGAGTAACGGAGGTAAAGACAGGAGGGTGGGACTGTGTATGTGGAGAAAAGGTAATATTCAGTAACTACATTTAAAGGTGCACTATGTAACTTTTCTAATGATCTACATGTTTTTGCTCAGCTTGGACTGTCCCCGTTTGCCAACAAACATATTCATTTCAATGGATTAAGGCAGGTGAAGCTACCAAGCAGTTAAAGGTCAGGTCTGTGGTGAGGTGACCTTACTCACAGTAAATTTTCCAGGTATTTAGAAAATTTAAGCTCTAAAAACACTTGTTATTGAAAGAATGCAAGATAAATAAGTTTAATGCCATACTGTGTAACACTCCAGGTGAGGTAATAACTCTGTAGAAACATGCAGGTGGGTGACCCTCCACTAGAAAAGTAACAAAGTGCACCTTTAATAATGTGATGATAAAAGTAAAAAGTAAAAACGGTCATGTAGGTAGTTCAATAGTGGTCCATAAGTGTACACTAGTCTATGTGGTCTTATACTAGTTCTGATACAGATCAAGCTCATTCTAAAGCTATTCAGGTAAGGTTAATTTTTGATACTTTGACAATACTACTCACTGTTAAATTATATGTAGACTGAAAAGCAGCAAAACCTTCAGCCTAACAGCCTTCTCATCCACTCTCTTTCTCTTCATCACCACCAGTGTCAACAATAACAACTGTACCATACTCTCACTTTGTATCTCTGAAATTTATCTGACTGAGCAGTTTTTTTTTAAAGTATTTGTTGGAACGAAAGTCATTTTTTGGCAGTACAGCTTATATTTACTGATTCCCATAGTTGTGTGGGCTTTCTGTGTGCAGACGTTGACATTTTTCCTATAAAAACACTAAATCAGGTTATGAAAATTGAGAGATGTTCCATTCAAAAAGACAAATAAATCCTAAGTGTAGTGGAAAACACATTCTAAAGCTCAAACATAAGAGCAGACTTTATCTAGAGGCAGGAGCAGAGGCTGATAAGTGGCTCCTGTTTATCTTTATTTTAAAAATGTGTATTTTCTTCTTTGGAAATTTGTCTTTTAACAAGAGCAGGGCACACTTTAGTCATTTGTCTTTTTTTCACGTTTCATAATATTTGACCTAAAGTTACCATCTGTAAGATTATTAGATTTTACTTCACCAGTAAATGTGCAGATGTTCCCCGTCCCCTCACCTGGCCTTTGAGACAGCAGAAACTTAGATAACATCTAGTGATGTTATGTGAGAATACAACAGGGGCAGGTCGACCAGTCTAATTACAAATGGCAGGTATAAGTGGCTTTTTGAGCAGTTATTATATTGTTTCTTCATCAAACACATATGGTTGTTTTTTTTTAGTTATACATGCTTAAGTAATCCTGCAGATTCTGTTCATACTTTTCTCACAAGCTCAGAACACAGTATTGCACCTGCTAATACCATGATGTTCATCTCCAGGAAGTGCTTCTCTATGAACAGTCCATTATAAGTTAATTGGGCTAAATAATTGTTTATTTTATCCTCATACTCTGTTGTTATAAAACAGAAAATACCAACACTCTGAAGTCCAGACACTTTTTTCATGGAGATGTGAATACACCGGACGCAGACTTTAACACAACCCAGGGGCTGCTTTAAATAGATGTTTATTTGCTGATCACAGCCAAAAATGAGACGGTGAGCGGAGGGTATATTTTAGCGTGTTATTAGTGACTTCAGTGGGACACATGTTTTCCTGCACTGAGAGAAGAGATGAGGCGCTGCTTTCTCTGCTGTGCTCCATTTTCGAAGACTTCTCGCCATGCTTCGCTCTAACAGCTTTTTCTCACAATCTGTTAAAAGTTTGAACAACGCACTTTGAATGTTAATAATCAAAAGTGCATTTATCTGATGGAGGGTCTTTTACCTTCTTATCTCCATGGAGATGTTTTTGCTTTGCTCAGAATGCACCACAGTATTACATGAAATGCTTCTAAGTCCATGGAGACAAATAAGTAACACCACCAAGCCAAGTTACATGTCAGATCTGTGGAGGTATGTTTTTTAAGCAATAAAAACAACTGCAATTGAATAAGTGCCAAATGGATACGTTTATGCTGCTGTGGAACATTTCAGGTAGAGCAATAACATCTCCATAGAAAAAAATCAGATGACAGACCCTCTGAAAACTTTGTGGTGTACTTTGAGCTTCTTGCATGTTTTTCAATGTGATTTTAAACTACAAATGGCAATTAAAAACAAACCTAACCTAAAAATCCAGCACTGCATCTTGTAATGGTGAATCTTGTAACGCTAATAGGCTAAAATAACCGGGCCAAATATGTGTCACTAGAGCAAGACATGAGTGTGGTGGAGTTCCGAATTAATTACTTCAACACAAAAATTAAACATCATTAACAATTCATTATGGCTGTAACTAAATGAGGTTTCCAGTCCCCAAACAATGACAAAAACGCATGAAAACTTTAAAACTCTGGTCGGCCATTGTCTCAACACTTAACTAATCTCTCGTTAAATTTTTCAACTACAAATCTTTAAGACCCCTCCTCCCCCATTATTAAACCATTCCAATTTTAGCCCATCGAGATTTCCACCGCCGCCATTATTGCGCGTAATATCACTAAATGCTTCTTCTATTAGCGTTGTGGAGGGGGACAATGGAGCCTAAAGTACACTTCCCTTTAATTAATGACTGTCTTTTGTTTGGGCCGGCACACGCTCACTTAGCAGTAGGAAACCGAAAGGCAAAGTAGGAGAGGGGGAGCATAGCTAATATCACGCGGGCTATCTATCCTCTCCTCCACTGGCGCGTCCCAATCCTCTTTGGAAATAACAAATGCATAAAAGAACGCGCTACACAAATATATCTGGCTGCCTCAGAAAGATAGGCTGTGCAGCGCTTTAATACCCCTATGTAAACAATCAACGCCTAGCACACACCCCCACATCACCACAGAGGGACAATAAGGCGCGCTAGCATCCTCCCTCCCGATACGCGCCGACCAAAATGCCTTTCTTGGGTTAGATACGAGACAATGCAGCGTACTAGAGATTGCTGGAGTGCTTGTGTGTTTTGGTTTTTTCGAAAGGCCGACCTCCGAGACCAAAAAGATGTCGGATTTCGCTCATGCATGCTTTGATATCTTACTCGCAGCCCCTTGGCACCAATTTGGTATTATACTTGGCCTCGGCACTCATCCGTTCTTCTGTGTTTTTTGTAGTAAAACTGGCAGTCCCGGAAGAGTGAAGGAAGGCTGTTGAACTCTTTGTGGCATGCAATGTTTCCTTTGACAAACAATACTAATACTATCTACAACACTCTTATCTAGTCAACCTTAAAATGGCCAAATGATGTGACATGATCTTGTGGTCAAGGGGCTAGCACAAATGCCTGGCGTGGTTAGCTTCCACATTTTGCTGAATGTCCTCCCCACTCTTCACCCCATTTCCCTTTTAATCTGGTTTCTCTAATAAAGCCTTAGCTTTATTAAAGCTATACAATGAGTGCGCCAGTTTTACTTTAGTAAGGAATTTGTTCTTTAAAGCTACCATCTGCAAGTTTATTAGATTTTTTTTTTTTTACTAGCAGATATGAAACTTGTTCCCCCTCCCCTCATCTGGCTTTTGTTCATGCTCACCTGTGCTCTCTGGTCTTCTTCTGTCAGGCCAAGGATGCCACACCATCAAACAGCAGTAAGGTAGATTGCATCTAGTGGTGTTATGTGAGAAAACAACAGGGGCGGGTCAGCGTCTATAATTACAGATGGTAGCTTTAAAGGTGAACTAGGTAACTTTCTGCTCGAGGGTCTGCTACGTGCTTGTCTCTATGATGTTATTGCTTCTGCAGTTTGGCAGTACACATCTATCTTGCTTTTACTTAATTACAGGTGCTGTATTCCTCAAAAATATCTTGTAAAACGTCTGCAAACTGTGTCTGAGTTGTCTACATGGAGATAGATATGGCCATGATTTCATCTGATGTCATAAAATAAACAGAGTTGGATTAGTTGTTGGATGAGACCCATATGGTAACAAGAAAGAGTGGCATTGTCTGGGGCAGTTGTTTCTCTATCATAGTTCAACATCACAAAGACTGAAGGAATTAAGTAGGCGGGGCTAACAGTTCAAAACAAGTTCTTAGTTCATTCATAGTTCAAAATGGTGTCCAAGCCCTTTAAATATCACATGTTTTTCCTGTGGTGGAGCCTGGCCCATTGTATTGCTTGTGTTTGGAGGAGCAGACAGGAGCTGGCACAGTAAAGGTTAACTCCATACATCATTGTGTGAAAAGCTCTTAGCATGTCCACTGTGTGTGTGGAAGTAAGACTATACTCAGACTGACATTTCAGACCGGCCCCATAGAAAAGTAAGTGTACTGTCTCTTTAAGGGCCATGTAGGGGCCTGGCGACAGCTCAGCACTTTCACTGAGGAGGATCAACTATGCTACAGAAGTGATGGAAAGTACTGTCAATGAGGTACTTTGAACTTTTGAAACATGTGTGTAGTCATAGCAGCTGTAGTAGGAGTTATAGTAAGAGATGTAGAAGGGTTTTTCCAGTAGGAGTTAGGGTTGTCAAGAATAACTACCTAATAGATAATAACTAGTAGATACTAAAACTAATATTGAAACTAGATTCTCATTTAAACAAGCATCAGTACTAAAATGTCTCATTCACCGAACAGAATTTCTGTGAATGAGACATTTTAAGTATTCGTCATAAAGTATCAAGTCTATTTCCTGGTATCGAAATTGAGTTTGAGTTTTTAGTATTGTGACACTAGTATGAGTTGTAGAAAAAACTTATAGTGGGAGTAGTAGTTTGCCTGACTTCCTGTTCGAATGCAGAAGGGTCTGAAACTGGATCTCTCTAAAATTCTCATAACATTCTGAACAAAAGATACTAGTATAACTTCTTTTACGTGAGATGAATCAGAGTTTAGTGCTTCGATGGATTATTCTGCAGAAAATCCATGCTGTATTTCAGTCACTCTGCATTATTTTGTTTTCTTTACTTGTTTTGACATGAATAGACCAATGTGTTTCTCTGATTGGTTAATCTACCTGTCAATCACAACCATCGAAAATTGTAACTGTAGTAGGAGTTGTAGTATGCACACTTTTGGACACTTATTTACTAATTGTTCATTGTGTTTCCCCCGTTTGGTCGATAAATAGTTTAGTCAACCAAGAATTTCTGTAGTGGACTACACTTTCAGTTTCTTATGAACCAAGTTTACACAATTTTGCCTCAGTTTGGAAGGACTAGAGCTAGGGCTGAATGAAAAACAATCAAACCATTATTTGGTAGTAGTGTATTTTAAGTCTCAATGTACAATAGTTATAATCATTTCGTGACTAATTGATTAATTGAAAAGTTAATATCAACAAAATCAAAAAATATTTGCTAGTTGCAGCCCTATTGGAGCGCTGAATACTATTAGCCTATCCATAGTGTGTGAACCTCAACACTGATTGCCAGCTCTGGTTTCGAAAGTAAATTTATTATTAATTTCCCTAAGACCTTTCAAAAAATGTCAAATATTAAGAGTTTTAAGACATTGTGGAGGCTATCCAGCTACACGGACACTGTTACCCCTAACGCAGTTGTTTTAAATCCAAAAAGCACATTTAAACGCAGGATCTGGAAAAATGCTTTAATAAATTGGCAATTCATAAATTTTCTGAAACAGCTTTTGAACAAAATTGTGGTCATTAGTTACCACATAGCTGATAATGTGTGAGCAAACTTGCAAACTTTTAAATATTTGTGTTTTTGTTAATGTCTATGGGAAAAATTTATGGCAAATTTACTTCCAGAACCAAGGGGATGAGCGGTCACTGTTGAGTTCCATAACCGGCTATATGTGGTGTATACCTGCTATATATGGAGTATGTGTATAGATACATGGAAGAACTTTCAATCTTACTTTTTATTAAGTTCATTGAGGTCATTTTGCACGTTTATCTATCTTGGCTACATTTTCTTCGATTATCAGCTAACGTTACCACAATATATTTAATTTCTTCCAACATGAATATTACATCATTGATCCAGATATTGTGCAAAAATCCCATATTTAGCTCCTCTCCTGTATTCTGCAAGTCATCTGTCCATTTTTCTGCAGTTTGGGTGAAAACAGCAGACCATGGCGCTGTGTAGGAGACGTTACCTATCCCCCTTTTCCCCTGCAAGCTCAGCGAGACCTGATCAACATCTGTAAGCTAAGCGGCCAACACAGTGAAACTCAATGCACTGCAGCCTGTACACATCCATATGCACCAAACCCAACACGCTACGCTTGCACCCCAGCGCTTGACCATGCACTTTTAATACCCTCCCGCGTCACATGATAAAACGTCCCCCTTGTGCTTGCCCTGTGCCTTGGAGTTCCACTTGGCCATATATAAGAGCCTGTAAGGAAACCATCAAATATTAATACGGCATTATACCTGATGCTAGAGCGGCTACAGCGAAAACAGCGCTGGGTGTTTGTTGTAGGGTAGTTATGAATTCATTGACTTTTGGTTTGCTGTTGCAGAGATGGCAGGGAGTGAGTTATAGTAGTAGAAGTAGTAATTCTAGTACTTTTACTCATGCCTAAATGGGCAGGGAGTTGTGTTGAAGTGAGTATTGTTAGTTTAAAAAAATTGAAAAAATATCACTCAACAAAATGCTTACAAAAAGTGTTACATATATTTGTAGAGTGGATAAAAGTTCTGTTTAAAATAATGTGTAGGCATAATGGACAAAAGAAATAAAATACAATGTTGATTTGTTAAACTAAAAAGTACAAATGGTGAAAATGTGAAAGTGAAAAGTAAACTGTTACTATTACTGTTACTTGAATAAAGTACAAATACTATTACTATGGCTTGACTGGCATATCCAGAATGATATTTCTCTGTATTTTTAATACGGAGGGAAATCAGTCTCTGTTACATCTTGAGTCAATATGATCATCCAATCAGGTTTGTTTTTTTCCTGTGAAACAAAGGAGCTCATTGGTCACCCATTATTTACACACAAAATGACATTTCTCTCAGCTCTAGTGTTTCTCAATCCCTTGTGATTTTTTTTCTTCTTTCTCATAAGCAGCCGTATTTGTTTTGATACAGAGACTGTGTTTCATCTGTCAGTCATCCCTATCTAAAAACAGGAAAATTCACCTTTGGCCAGACTATTATTTTCACAGTTCACTTCACTATTATTTTCAGAATTAAGAGTAATTGTTGAAATATTAGAATGACATATTTCTATGTTTTTTTAGGTCGTTTGACTACAGCAACAACAAATACAACGGTTGCAGTTAAGGAGGAGGCGAGATCGTAAATTGTTTGTATCTTTATGAGCAGCTATTTTTTACTTTTATTTCTGAGTAATTATACGCCACCGGAACAGCTTTATTATGAGTACAGTCTGTGACCACTTTTCCACAGTACCCAAAAACAAGTCCTAATCTCTCCTCTATGACAGGATTGTGATTAAAGGGGAGGATGGCACAAAAACAAAGATCATAAATTGCGGATGTGCCACTCTGAGCGCGTGCAGCGTGTGAAAGCTGTTTTACTGAGCTCACAAACAGAGCGCGGCTGTTGTTTGGCCTGATTGATGGTTCAGGCCCCAGGCTCCGAGTGAGAGGCCCCGACCGAGTATTTACTGGAATGGAGGACTAGGAGGATAAAAATCACAGGCTCAGATGTGACACAGAGGAGAGGGAAGCAGGAGGGCCACACGGACAGGAAGCCACGTGAGGAGAGAGATGTTAAGGAGGTTTTTTTTATAAAAAATGTACACATACCGTATTTACTATAGAACACCATTCACAAGTAAACATTTTTTGTTGATATAGTAAGTGTGGCATACTAGTGCATTGATTTATGAATACCTCTTATACTGTAATGATATTGTAGGGTTGGTGGTTCAAATGTTGCTTCACTGCCATTGACTATTTATATTGTGAAATGTTATACGAAGAAAGCAACTGATCAGATCATTTTTATTTCTTCAAAAAAATATGTTATTATTGAGTGTAGATTTTATTGGGGAAATGTGGATGTATTCATATTTCCTTTATTATTATTTATTTATTTTTGGTTGTGATCAAATTATATCATATGTCACTCTGCTGCAATGTATATAACTTAAAAATTGTAAAACTAAATTTAGTATCTATTCCTGTTGTCATTCCTTCGTTCTTTAAAAAAAATACAAAAGAAATGTTGACACTATATAGTTAAATTACTGGTATATTGCCTTTTCTCATTTAATGGTTTTATCTTGATCCATAGAAAATAATTCAGGTTTTAAGATATATGTCATTGTATCATCAAATGTTCATTATTAAACAACAACTTTTCATTCTTCACTGATTTTGGAGTTGGCCAGTCTGAAATGGAGACAAGGATCAGGGTCTATGATTTTTATTCCAAGAAGCTTACAGTTCAATTCATAGTCTGTAATAATATTGTATAACTTTTAGGGTTGAAAATATCGAAAATCAGATACTAATTGATACTAAAACTAGTATCAAGCAGATATCAATACTAAAAAAGTCATATTCACAGGACAGAAATGATTAGACAGATATAAGACCAGTATAGAGTTTATACCTTAGTATCAAAATCGAGTCATGACAACACTAATAACTTTTGATAACGCAAAATCAGAGTATCACAAATAGCACCACTCTTCACCCCCAGCCTCTGCACACACTCTACTGTACTTGCTCTTTTAGTTGTATTTTTCAGTGGACACAAGCGCCCTGGGCTCCTGTCAGTGAACTAGCCCCTGTGTACATATATGTGTGTTTGTGTGTGTGTGTGGGCACTGTGGCTCGTGGTGTGTTCAGGGCCCGCCACAGTGTAGGATGTGTCAGTGTGACAGACAGACTGACAGTATAACACAAAGAGGTCGCACCCCTCCAAATCCGTCCTCTGCTCCCCCGCCTTTCATTCCTCTGTCAGGGAACCAGCACCTTCCAGTTCAAGATGTCCTCTGTAGTCTGACATGTGGAGACACTGTACGAGGAGAGAGTGGAGTCAGGGTAGTTACTTGGACTATCAGGGTGAAGTAGAAATGGTGTTGGTTTAAAATAATCTGTGTATCATGTTCTTGTACTATGTCCAACTATGGATGGTTTTATTTGTATTTATTTATTTTTGGCTAATTTGATATATTTGTCTTGCTTTTATAGCCAATGAATGATACTTGATTTCAGTTTGCAACAGTAGCTCAGTGTGTTTGTGTTTTTGTTTTTCCACTGATCCAAAGCTTGGATCCTGCTCTCGACATGAACATCATTGGTCTAGCGGTCAGATCTTCTGACCCATAGGTTGGCAGTGCGATTCCACCTCCCACAGATGAATGCTGTCATTGTGTTCTTGGGCAAGACACTTAACCCATCTTGCCCTCAGTAACTGCGCACACTTCTGTATAAATATGTGTGTGAATTGGTGAGTGGTTTCTTGATGTAAAGCACTTTGGGTGCCTTGAAGGTAGAAAAGTGACGTATAAAAATGTGACAATTTACCATTTATTTTGAAATCTATAGTAAGGCCCAAATTGTAGTGAAATTCACAGTTTTTCACCTTCGTTGTATTGTTTGTGGGGATTGTGTAAAGTCTTATATTTCTATTGTAGCTCATTAGTCTGTTCAAAAAGACACATCTAATGCACTAAGTGAGAACTGACACATGGGCACACACAGACCGGGCCAGTGCAGAAAAAATATGTTGGTGCTAAATATCAGGTAATATAGTAATGCAACATGATATGTGGGGCTGCAATGCTTAGTGGGAAAATTGTGATTAATTGGAAATATATATTTTTGTTGTCTATTTTAGAAATTGTGGACAATACAAACACATGCCAAAATATATATTATCACAATATCATATGCATTATTAAACCAAAATGACAAACAAAATCTATTTGTAATTTTTGTAAATATTTGAGTACATTTATGAATGAAGTCTATCAAGAAGTCTGCATTTTTAAAACTTTTTATTTGGTTAAAATGTATTCAGAAATTCTCAATATACAAAGTAATTAAATGTTTGAGTAGAAAATAATTAAAACAACTATTAAAATAATTGTTAGCTGCCAATTCTGCTACTGCTACTGCTATTGCTATTAACACAGATATAGGCTTTGGTCCAACCTTAGTTTCAACTGTGGAAGGTGCTACAATGTGTGAGGTGCAATGAATAGTTTACTAGATCCCAGCAGCCAGACGTCAGTGATGCAATGAAGACAGAATATGAAAATACTGCATCTGGCCCTAGGTCTGTAGCTCGTGCTGAACTATTGTATGTGTATGTAATATATTTGACTTGACTATGTCGTGCTTGGTGCTTTTACCTAGTTCAAGAAATGTTAAATAAATAAGATGTTTAGGAGGCTGACTGTTCTGCTGCTGTGGAGATGAGTGTCTTTGCTGTTCAGTGGAAATGACACCCTTATTTATAATAGAGACTGACATTAGTTGTCGGCACTTTTGACATAAACTTATTGTCTACATTTTTGGTATCCTGTATTGTGATGGTAACAATAAGATTATTCAATCATTCAATTTAGATCATTCAGAAATGATCTAAAATCTGTCATAAAACTGTAAATATACTATTTGGGAGGGGGGAGGGGGTAATAAGATAATGTGCCGGTGAAAGTGAGGACTGGGGTGTGACGCCTGTAGTTTTGTGAGGGACGTAGTCAAGGCCAGGGGCAATTGTTGCCAAGGCAGCGGCCCTAACTATAAAGCTCTTTGAGAAACACTGCATCTTGTGATGTCATGCGGTGGTACTTGTCAAATGAACAGTTACCATTTACCATTTGCTCAGTAGTGATTGGCAATTTCAGTGAAGATGTATGGAGTTTAAAAACAAAGTGGGAAACTTCCTGTATTGCCACATCACAAGGTGGAATAGAGTGTTTTCTGTTTGAGAGAAGAGCCCAGCCTAAATACGCAGGGTATGTTTATGATGACAAATAAACATTACAACACAGATCAGAAAATACTGTTATATAGGCCATTTAATTGAAGCAAATGTTTTTTTTCCCCCAACAATATACCGAAGATAAAAATTGACTGACTGAATGAATCGATACTTGCATCCTCCCACAACATCTTTATCTTATAGCTGTACATTTTGTCTAATTCTTCCCACGCGCTCATTTTGAACAGCATTGACCTGTTAATGTGTGGAAACCTAACCAAGCACAGAGGTGAGGCAGACATGTCATGGGTTTCTAGGTTTGTTGATGTCAGCACATGTAGCTCTGTTATGGCTCTCTCTCTGATTGTGTAATGATTCCAAACCTCAGATGGATCTTGTCTGTTGATAATCTGCCCACTCTGCAGATTAGGTTTAGATTACGAGTGGGAACTGCAGAGGTGTCACAGATAAAACAGCACACTGTGTCTGTGCTAAAAGAGCGTTTTCAGGTTAGTTTGAATGTGATTGTCTTAGGGCTGCACAATGTGAGAAAGAAATGTGATATTCACTTTCCATGTTTGGGGGACTTTTTGGTGCAGTAAGTGAAATTTGAGCAAAAATGTTAGAATGTGTTATTTTTTTACATTTCATTATTTCTAAATACTGTAAATTTTGGTCATATTGACAACCTTTTGTAGTGTGATAAAAAAACACAAAAAAAACAGTGCAATATATTGCGGTTTTTGGATTAGAATATCAAGTTTATTGTCAGTGTCTGTAATTAAAACTTCAAAATGGCAAATAAAATGAGAAGAAACATTTACCAAACGAGGCTATAAAAACATTTTTAGGCCCTTTTGCAGTTCATTTTATGGTCCACTTCAGCCAAGTATAGATACATTTTAGCTAATTTCTGATGCACTCTTAAAATATTGTCAAAATATTGCTATCAGGAGTATATAGTATATATTTAGTCAATATTTTTGTCATCTTTGTCTCATGCGTTTGATTGTAACTTTTTGTTAATAATGTCTCTCAATAAATATTTTTTCAAACCAAAAAATTTAATAAAATTAAATAAATTGTTTTTATTTGAAGATTATTGTCTTGCACAGTCAACATGTGCACAGTAGGATTGTGAAAAGTATAGAAAATCAGATAGTAATCGATACTAACAAGGCTATACTAATTTAATCGTATGGATAAAAGTCACATTGACAAGACAGAAATGAACCTTTCCTGAACAGCTGTAGAAGTATAAGATCACAGAGACACGTATATGTGCATGAACCACTATGGGTCCTACCTGAATGATTGAGGGATTACACTGATATACCATCACATGGTAATAATAAGAAGAAAGTACTATTAAGTACTGCTGAAAAACACACTCTCTTGTCTAGTATCAGAATCTATATTGAGTGTCACGTCTATTCCTTAGTATTAAAATCAAGTTTGAAATGTTCGTATCGTGACACTGACAACACTAGTGCACAGTTATTCTTATGGTCTGCCATGATTAGCTTCCTTAAACCCAGTCCATCTCTGCATTTCCCATTCTTAGTCTAGTGATCATTTGCTTACATTTTCTCTCAACACACACACTCCCACACACACAGATTTGCTCCACCGCCGCAGGCTCTTGTGGCTTATTACGAGTGTTTAGTTTGAGCTCAGAGGAGGAGGAGAAAACCAGGGCCAAGCATTTAAATGGCACCACAAACACAGATCCCAACACTTGAGTAAGACTATAATGTGTGCCCGCTAATGTAAAGATTAGGAGAGTGTGTGTGGTAACAGTCCTGCTGCCCGTTGTGGGGGATTTTACGGTAAATGTGATTTGGTTGTGGATATAAGGCAGCATGACGGGAGAGAAAATGTGATATTGTATGGGGATGAATGACGGAGGAACAAATCTATATTAAGTGCAATTTCTCTGACATATTTCTGGAAATGTGGGGTTTGTGAATTGTTAATTTGTGATAAAACAAATTTGACTTTTCATCATACAGCCCTAATACAAAATTCGTTTTGTGGTAATATCCTTTGAATACAAAGTGGTACTTAAAAATATAGTTTTGACAAAAAATAATATCAAGACCAAACATGGCTTAGGAGTGGACTATATTAAACCTGAGACTATGATTACAATAAATATTTAATGACTAATTATAAAATAATAAATCGTTAGGAGATAAAATTTAATATTGAAGTTGTAGGTTTTGTGGGCAGTGAGCAGCTTCTTCTGTTCTGTTGTTCTGTTTTATTTGAAAATGTATTGTGTAAAAAAAAAAAAAAGCGAGAAAAATAATAATCTTGAGTCATTGTTTTGGCAATTTGCAAATAAAAAAAAAAAGAATTAAATTTAGTAAATTTATTTTTCTGCATACTGCAAAAATAATTTTCATCTTTGGTGTGGATTCTCAATCTATATTATAAGTATATAATACTTCCTTGTTTTACCATACTTTTTGCGATATCAGATATACCATGTGTGTAACTTTATTAAGCACCTTTGCCATGTACATTGTGGTTTTCTTGTGTCGTACGGTAGACTGAAATGCCTCTGTCAGCTTAATTTAGGTTTGTTAATGAGCTAACAAAGGTCGTGACTGGTCTGTGGAGAGGAGAAGCTCTGCATGTGAATCAGGAGAGGTCAGCTGGTGTAGTCACATAGAGACATACATGTGAGTTAAATACCAAACACAATAACGACTTTGGAAGAGACAGTGCAGATGATTGTTGTTGTCAGTGGCACATTTTGTAATAACTGTGTAATTTTTTATTTTATTTTTTCTATTTTCTGTGTAAATGTCTGGTCTTCCTTTAGGCCTTGTGTTTCCTGGCAGCTCTCACCTCACTGTCCTCCTAACAATTGAATAAACTTACAGATGGTAGCTGTATTTTCCAATATCATAATACAACTGTAATTTAAATATCAAATATATACATACATATGAACTATTTGAATGCATGAAGGACTTGCTGACCACTGACAGATTGGTCATAGGCCAGCACTGGAATCAAATTCACCCTCTCGTTTGTCTAGGTGTGTTGTCAAGTTCAGTAGCAACATTATGTCTCTCACTTAAGAAAACTGTATAAGTTAAGAAGTTACGTTAAAGCTGAGTCCAGGTGACTGAATGAAATCTTTTTTGTTACCCTCAATCTCCTTGCTGAGTCAATCTCTAACCTTCATTTTCCCTTTACACTGTCATGCTTGGCACCAATCTCTACAGTAGCTCTGCCCCCCTCCCCTTCCCCTTTGTGTATCTCACCCAAATCCCTCCACCCTCTCCCCCCTCGCCCTCCTCCTCTGCGGTGGTTGCTCGTCTGGCAGCCCGCCCGACTTCCAGCTGGCAGAATGATAGACGCTCACAGGGACTATAGAAACACCAAAACACAACACAAGACTGTAGCCCGCGTAACTCTCCTCACCACTCAACCCAAGTGTATTCGATAAACAGCGGATCACTCCGGGGGGGGGGGGCAAATTTCGATTTTAAGCCTATTATTCTGATAAACACGTGGGGCATATCAGCGTGGTGGAAACTATAGTAGCATTAGCACAACCAACTTTCTTTGGCGTGATGAAAACCGATAGGGATTCGGGAATCGCGCGCGTTCAGGCCCAGAGGTTTAAAAGCGAAGTGCAATCTTGACAGTAGCATATCTCGAAACACGCACAGACCTCCGAGGGGGATGAGAGGGGCAGAGAGAAAGAGCAGAATGGGACTTGCTTTGTTCGAGCTGTTGAATCGTGCATGCATGCTCGGAGTGAGCTGGAGAGTGTTGTTATTATTAAAAATACAAAATGGCTCCAGGAGGGGTTTGGTAGACAGCGGTTCGAAGGTGTGTCAGAGGCCTCAAACCCATGGTAGGTCTTATATCTTCGGAGGGTAAACATGCCGTGATTTCATCTGAATATTTCAAAATTCCCAAAGTCAAATGGGCGGTTTCGTTATTCTAATGTCGGCGTGGTCTGGCAGGAGTCTTCCTAAACACAGGTTAAATCTATGGAGCAGTTTTGTTTTCTCAAGGTAATGTCGTTTAACCTGGAGCATAGTTAGAAAAAGGTGCAAAACTGTGTTATGCACCATGCAGCTATGTAATAGGGGAAAAGTACATGAATATTTGATGTCATTGTGGTTTAGGGTAGTCTAGACCATTTTAGTAGTATGGTGAGGGCTGCTTAGTTAATGGCAATTGAATGGAAAGTTCAGTTGTTATGGACGTAATTATCAAATTGCAAAAAGTATTGTTGCTTGCTTGGCAAACAATAAAATCTTCTAGTTTTATGAAAATATGCCAACCCTGCAGTTTAGACCTCTACAAACATCTTCTGAAATGTAATTTTGGGATTAGTTCATATTTCAGTCTTCTCTCAAATGTTGATGTTCCTGGTTGTGTTTAAATGATCTACTTTGCAATGAATACTGATTTGAAAACAAATTGCAACTCTAATCAAAATTGCAATATTTATTTTATTTTATTGTATTTTTTTACTAAAATTGTGCAGCCCTCATCCCTCTGCAGATCTTAACTATGAATCAGGAGTATAGCTGAAGGATTAGCCTACTGTGCACGTCTGTTGTTGGTGGGGGAATGCAGAACACCCAAGATAAAGGAAGAACTTGAATCAGTAGTGGCAATGGTCGTTATGGTTACTTTTGCTTGTACAGTGTGCTCACTGTACAAGCACCTGGACTCCTGGATGAATATAGAAGAGATATTTTTAGTAAGCATGCCCCTATCCAACTTTTTCAGTTTCAATACAGATTTTGATATTAAAGATTAAAGTATCTGCTGATTCCCAGTATCAACTGATACCAGTGCAGAGACTGAAAATAGCATTCATTTTGTCAAATAAAATATAGACAAATAAGACCAAACTGATAAACAAAATGCTTTCACATGTTTATGGCAGTTTTTAAAGAAATCCATTTCAGTATTAGTGGAAGTGCTCCTGTCATTTTCAGGGAAACTCAAAGCTGCCTTTGAATGCCAAAATGGGAGTCCTCCATGTTTCATTGTGCCATACTGCAGAGGAGAGGGAGCAATGGAAGGAGCAATGTAGTTTGCATACACTTTTGTAATTTATAAATCTTGTCATTAGTTATAGTAAGGTTGGAGAAGTGTCTTGCTCAAGGATGCGACAGCAGTAGGCATTAATGGGAGCGGGTATCTTATACTCTGAGCTTCCAGTCAGAATGCAAATGCTCTGTCAACTGAGCTACCGTTACCTTATGAAAATTACTGTTAAAAATAAAAATATTACTACTAAAATGTCTTAAACGTGCATTGTGTAACTTTTCTGGTTGAGGACCTGTCAAATTCTTGGCTCCATGAAGATGTTATTGTTTTGTCTGGGAAGTTTCACAGTATTGTATTAAACCTTTCTATCTTCATGAAGACCAAAGCGGACCAAGCTACACGTCAGATCTCACAATCAGAATGCCTGTTTTTATTTGTATTTTCTAGCTAAACCACCTGTAATTGAATACATGTAAGAGAGAGCTGTTTAAAGTCATACTGTGGAACATTCTGGGCAGAGGAATTACATATCTGGAAGCAAGCAGGTGACGAGCCTCCATTTTTTTAAACAGTGCAATACAAGTATTTTTCTTATGTATTCCCTGGACTGAATTGAGCAAAAAATCATGGTCTTTATAATTTTAAGTGTCTCATGTACATTTTACAAAGCGCTCTCGTCCCTGTTGTGATCCTTGTACCTCTGATTGGGAAACACTCGCAAATGGCTTTAATACAACTGCCCATAATGAACCCGGCTGGCGCTCTGATAGCTGCTAATAAGTGCTAACAACAAACAGCGCGGCCATATGTCAGCGTGTGCATTAGCCGCTAGCGTGTGTCACCCGGGCACTACATTACATACATTAGCTGTGTTTCCATTCTCTATAAGGCTCTGATTACAATAAGCGCACTCTCGCACTGTAATGATGGCACGAACAATAGCAGAACATAAATTAATACAGCTTTCAACTGTAAATGCCATTATGCTGTTTACTGTATAGAGCTGTGGGATTTGTGGGAAAACAGTGGCGAGTATGGATTGTCAACTGTGAAGCAATTGTGACAAATCATCTTAAAAAATAGAAATAACATTAAGATGGAACTTTTTGGAGTAATTTTAGAATTGTCTTGATATATGAACTAGCATGAAGTGTTCAAAAGTTAAACAAATTAAACAAACTTATCTTCATGAAGACAAGCAGGTGACGGCAAAGGGTCAAGTCAGGTGTGTGAAAAGGTGACCACACTCATAGTACATGTTTTTCATTGTATATTTGAATGATAAATATACCTGTGATTGAATCAATCTCAACAGGTTAAATGCCATACTGTGGAACATTACAGGCAAGGCAATAAAATCTTGGATACAAACAGGCGTCAGACCCTCCACAAGAAAAGTGCCCAAATAATTTCTTAGAATATGGGTCAAAGATGTATAGATCTGTAATTCTGTAATTCCATTGATTCCTTAAAGGGCCCATGTTATGCTATTTTCTGATCTACTGTATGTTATAATGATGTGTCCTCATCACAAACATACCTGGGGTTGTATTTTGTTTCATTCATACATGTTTAACATAGAAACACTGCATATCTCAAACAGAAAACACTGTTCCACCTTGTGATGTCATACAGGAACTGTGTTTTAAACTCTGTACACTTTCACTAGAATCGTTTAGATACTTTCAGATCTGGAACTGCCAATCTCTAATGAATGTTGGCAAAACACAATTCGAGGTATGTTTTTGAAAAGGTTCCACCATGGCTTAAAGCTCACAAGTGTCAATGTTGGCACATATAACTATCATATTCATTAACACAGCTCTTTTCTCTTTCGCATCTTAATCATATTGCATCCTTTAGAACATAGAGGAGTTTATTTGCTGGAAATTATGCACAATTGTACATTCACACCAGGACATAGCCACTTACAGTCTATTCGTCATGATTGTAGACAGGAGGGAGGAACCTAAACTTCATTGATCTGAACTGAGGGGTCGATATGCGAGCCACAAGCTTAACGCAGCCGCTCAAGTGTATTCAGTAATTTTTCACAATAATCTCCCATAGAAAAGGGGAAGTGCGGAGGGCTTAGAGTATTATTCGTTTCCTGTGATCTTGTAATTGTGATTTAGATTCATTTGAATTGTTATCATGTTTGCTTGATTTTGGAAGAAAAGGAAAAGAATGAAAAAAAAATTTATTGTGATTTTTATATATTGCGATTAAATTTGAAAGTTCTTTTCTTGTGTCCACAATGCATATTTTAAATATATCCAGGAGCCTTAACATTTGACAAGAGACAACAAACTTCTAAACTAATACAAGAATCACATACATTTCACAGCAGGTTTGTACAGGTCGACAAGACAGGGTTTTCTTATATAAAAGAACATGATTTTTTTGTTGTTTAAAGAGGACCTTCTACATCTAAATAATTGCAGACTTTGTGAATTGAAAATTGTGACCACTGGAATTTCAATTCAGTTGCGTTTCACTGTCATTATGTACTATTTCACCACCAGCTCTAGTTATCACTTAGGATTATAGCCACAGTAGTAGTAAATGTAGTGAATAGCCGTGATACTTAAGGGGTGAGGAGGGAGGCATGAGGGTAGGTCTGGCCCCATATGAAATGTACACGCGGCGAGTCTTGTGTGTGTTAATGGCTTTTTAAATGTCAGGGAAAGTGGAGGAATGATAAAAGAGAGATAGGTGATGCACTGTCCTCATGATGGCTGCTCTCGGGCCTGTTCAGCTCTGTGTTTGGGGGAGTCGGACCTGCTGATGTCGGCGTGATTTATGCACCAATCACAGCGCAGAAGTGAGGGAGGAAGAGCGAGGGAGAGCGAAAGAAAAAGATAGAGAGGAGGGCAGGAGTGCATTATAGGGAATGTTTTGGGTCTTTTGGGTGTAGATTTGAACCAGGATTTAAATGTCAGAAAAGTGTTAATTGTAAACTATGTGCACATTCAGGTGTTGGTTGTTGGCATTTTATTTCCCTTTTGCCTCGCCACATCTCCCACAGTTCAGATAAGTGTGACTGACAGAAGGATTAGTCAATTATAGAAATGGTTAGTGTGTATCAAAACAAACAGTGATCATTTACAGCAGATCTAAACACATAGTGATATTTTTCAAACATCTCTCGTCCCTCTTTGGTAAATTCTCTCTTCAGTAATAAACTTAAGAAATAACAATTCTTTTAGTCAGACAGGAGAGTTTGTTTACCTGCTTTACATGTTTCAGCTACTTCCTCAGAAGGGTCACGTGACGATGTAGTGATCTGTCTTGTAGGCTGCTTTTCTTGGTTTTGCCTTCCCCAGGACTGCATCCCATGTACAGTCTATGATAAGGTGTAAGCTCCCCCGTTATGATCTTTGCTCCTTAGACCATCATCACTCGTCCCTACAAATGTTTGAACAATTAAAAAAACTCATATTCGCTCCCGTCGCACACTTCTCACACGCACATTTCCATCAGCACACTCCTCTTCGTCCACTTTTCATGCACACTCCCTCTCACACACCCCTCTCATACACTTGTAACCCGGGACGACTCCATTAATTGCGCAGTGATTCACGGTCTCGTAATTAATCTGCCGGGTTTGGAAAGGTGACTCTTCTCCTCCTATTAAAATACACACACTGTCACAAGAGGGACACGCACCTAGCTTCGTATATTCTCAAATCACTTTTCAATTAGCCACCAATGAAAAATATGATTCAAATTAAAATTTACTGTTTATTAATTCGCTTAAATGAGTGTGAACTATGATCGCATGAAATAAAGGATATATTTGGGTTCACAACTTACTGGGGCATGGTCAAGTGGTATTCTCTGTAGACAGGGCTTTAATCTCTCACGCATATGAACAATAGGGACATGTTTTTCAGTGTAACACATTTAGAGTTAAAATGTACCGCAACAATCATACAAAAAAACAAACCACATTTTAACATATTGATTTCAAAATGACCTATTTAAGTTTGTGTCATTTTGTATGGTGCATATGAGTTTCAAAGGGGTTGAAAGACGATACTCTTTCATTATGGATTCACTGTGTAACATTTCTAGAGGAGGGTCCACTACCTGCTTGTCTCCATGGAAATATCATTGCTTTGTCTACAATGTTCCACAGTAAAACCTATCCATCACGAGGGAGACAAGCAGGTTACAGCACTATGTTACATTACAATTCAGATCTGTGGAGAGTCACCCCTGTTCACAGAAGGAATCATTGTAATTTTGAGCAATAGAAAAAACAGTAATGAATAAATGCTCGATGTGTATGTTCCCTTAATGTCAAGTGTCACAAATATGCGACAAACCTTTTGGATCCAGATATAAACCGAGATAGCAGCTACATTCCCCAATGCCGATTAGTACAAATGCAGTACCTTCCTAGGAACCTTTGGCAAGCACTTGTTTCTAGTTGTTGCAAATTTGAAACATACCCACATTTTTATTTATTATTTTTTGCTATAGTCTAATTAATAATCTCAACTTAATTTACCATCTACTTAAAGGCAAAAACACACACACAATATTTTTGATATACATCTATATAAATTCAGGCTTTAAGGAGCTAATGCCACAGATACAAGTAGGTGGCAGACCCTCCACCAGAAAAGTTGCACAGTGCACTTTTAAGTATCATTATTAACCTGCATAAAATGAGGGTGCAGATATTTTAAAATAAGGTGGCGAAGCATCCAACACGAACAGAATAAATTCATTCAAAGATTGGCTGGCATGACCGTTCAATAGAAATTTGTCTACTCTGTATACTCGCAGTATTTTGCTTACATTTACCACTCAAGTGTTGAAACTAATAAGCTGAATGGTGCTAGACTTGTTCAGGATTTATGACTCTGTTATTTCAAAATGTGTGATATTTATTTTGGTTTACCTCAATTATTGAAAAAGACAGAGAGACTGCACTACGCTTGCACTTTCTCTCATTTTGGCTCTCAATGAATTAAAAATCATACTTATTAATCATATCCTCTCTGACCCTGACACTGTAATTCTCACATTTTTCAAACTTGGTGCATTTGGAGCAATTTGGAAATTAAAGAAATATGAAAAATTAAAACTTGTGCCAGAGTGAGTGATGAGGAGACATAACTCTTGGTCTGTCAACATGCCACCTCCGTGCACCTCTCCGGATATTCCTCTCATTTTATACTGTTTGCATATGAGTGTAATTTATTGGAATCAAACATTTACAGCGAGCCTTGGTGCGCTGCCAGGGAGCCCATTAAGAGCATTGTAACAGAGGAGTGTGATCAAACAATACAACGTAATGATAGTTCTGTGAGTGAGAGCGGGAGCCTTCAATGAGGTGATTATAGAAGCTGCTATTGTTTTATATCAACAGCAAGACTCAAGCTGAGACAGTCTGTAGTGTAGTATGCCTGTGGTGACTGGAATGTTCCACAGTATGGCATTAAACTTCAGTTGTGCCTTTATTTCATTAAAAGTACATGCTTCGACAGATTTTAACCAAGCTTGTCTCCATGGTGGTAGATAAGTTGGAACATTTTACAGGACCATCTAAAGTGTTACAAAGTGCACCTTAAAAAAAATAAAATAAAAAATGAGGTTGATAAAAATAAGTGTAAAGTGGGTCGGTAAACAGTCTATCTGAAGCACAAGAGGTAGGCAAATATATACTATATTGTTAAATTATTCAGGAAAGCACTTTAATATTCTAGATTCCATTGCGCTGAAAAGTCTAAAGATGTATGTTACTTTGTTTTATCATACACTCAAAATTGTTCTGAATTTTATAGATCTATAAATAGTATTTCAACTAACTTTTGATTTACAGCTAATTTATTTCAGATTTAGCTAGTCCTGTTTTCGACCTAGTTCAGTCTGTGTGGAAAAGCCAGATATTTAATGAGATGGAACTTTTTTTGAGAAGTTTAAAAACCACATCTGTACACAGTAATCATCAGTACCACTTATAGCTGAACAAAAACGAGAAGCTTTCTACCAAAGCTGTGACACTTGTAATTCTACTTACCTAAATCTGCAAGGACATTTAACCTGCTGCTGATGTCACGATTGTAACCGAGATTGACAGGCGGTCCACAGATAGTCCGCTCCATCAGAAGAGGACAGGGTCAGAGGAGGACACTTCTCTATCACAGTCTATCACAGTGTGTCCATTCTGGTTGTCCTTTATCGGATCTGAGCTTTCTGCAGCACGTCTCTCCCAGTGAAGCGTCTTGTCTAAAACTAAAAAGATCTGATAGAACTGAAACCAGGAGAAACGGGCAAATGAGAGTGGCTCAACTTTGGCGCTTAGAGATGTCAGCTGTGTGTTGAAAGATTTGAGTTTGATGGGTTTGTGTGGGAAAATATTCCTCTCTGGAGTCAAAGTGCTAGTGGTGAAGAGGAAGTGATGGAGAGGCTGAAGTGGCTGAAGAGGCTGATGTTTTTGCAGCTGAGTTGAAGGCTTGAATGGGAGGTGGAGAATGGGGGAGAGAGTGTATTTATTCGAAAGAGGTGATTGGTTGAAAGTCTTTCTAATTGAAATACATGCATAATTGTCATAGCAGAAGAATATGTAACAAATAAAATGTGTAATTTTTGGACCAAGCTAAATTTGGTTAAATTTAAAATCATTGTTGTCCAGATTCAAGACATAGAGGATATGAAAGTAATTAAAAGATGAACTGCTTTTCAGTTGGAAGGAATTTTACATTCTTGTCTCCATGGAAATTCCATGCTTTTTCCAGAGTGTTCCATGTTACAGCTTGAAACTTAACTTACACAAGCATGGAGCACTACCAGACTTAGTTACAGGTCAGATCTGTAGAAAGGTAGACCTGCTCATATTTGTTTTTCAGGGTATTTTGGGCAATTAAAACACCCATAATGAAGTAAAATTTTAGATGCTCAAATGTGCTTTTAAAAAATAATAACATCTCCATGGAGACAAACACCTGAAAAGTTACACAGTGCATCTTTAACCATCACTATACCTGACTGCACTCAAGTAAAGTCCTCTCCCAAACACACATTCATATCATAAGGTTTACAGTGACAGTGGCCTGACAGAGGAGGTCCAGGCTAAGTCATCTCTGCGGAGGGTAACGCGCCATTTAGCTCCACTCAATAACACGCGCTCTGCCTCCCTCTGTATCGCCCGTCACACCTGGTCACACCGCATGACTCCGGCTGTCCTCCGGTATCACTGCACCGCTCCGGATCTCCTTTCGCCCTATGTCGGCCTTAACCAGACAGACTAACCTGACAGATGTATTTATGTAACGCTTTTGATAGCTATTGATTCACGCGGCGGGGCAGTTAAAGAAGCGCTGAAAAATGAGGTCTGGATGGTAGTCGGGTTTGACGGTGGAGATGACGTCTTACAGAGAGACAGCTGTGAGATGAGATGAAACTAAGAGGTCAAACAGAATGAAAAATTGAATGAATGAGATGGATGTCTTGTGGAAAATCAGCTGTATTTATTTTTCATAGTTGAGGTATAGTAACACTGAATGATACTCTATACATTGTTTTGTTATAGCAGCAAACGCACTTATGAGAAAATGAGTGTTGTTTTTTGAGTGAAGGGTGACACCAGTGTTTTGTCTCAGTCGGATGTCAAGTAAATGCTATGTGTAGTATTCACAATATTGTCTGCGTAATTCTCCAGCCAGGTAGGGTCCATAGCAAAAGAACGTTGAATCAGGCAACTGGACAAAGTTTTTAAGAGAATACATTTTACCGCTTGTCCAAGTAGCTTCTTCAGACACACTACATATATATAAAATCATGCCTAATTGTATTCTAATTGATGCTAGATGACTTATTAGGGCAGCCATGTTTGATATGAACAGACCATTCATTTCCCTGAATCCACCTGTCAATCAAGCCCATCTGAACTTGAGGAGATTCAGTGTTGAACAGATTCACATCTTTGTAAAGTTTTGAAGAAGTGTGTATTCTGGATTCCAGGCAAACAAAATATGACTGGAGTGACAGTTCACACGGTGAATATTATTCCACAGCACGATATGGTGAAATTATCAAAATATCAATATTGTTATCGGTATTGTTTTGAAAATATGATTAAAAATTAAAACAAGAAAGTGATATCTCTGCTCTTTTGTGGGTTATCTTACAGTCATTTCTCATTTGTCTGATTCTTAAACCTCAACATCTACATTTTAAAACATGTTTCAACACATTTTGGTTTGAGTGACATAAAAAAGGAGACTAAGGCTAATGGCTGGGTTAGCTTCTGTCTGGGTTAGTTGCTTTCTGGGTTGCATGTATGTGTGTGTTAGGGTGACCTTGGCGTGGCCCAGGCTGCAGAGGCCGTCAGCACAGTCAGTCTGTGTTCATCCAAGCGTTGTGCTGCAGATTAGCGCTCTTTATTACTGCCACCAACCAGCGGCCTGACAAATCCTCTTATTTCATTTCACCTCCGCACTCCCATTCTCTCCATTCTCCTTGGCCTTAGTTTCCGTAAAGGCCATGTACCGAATGTGTGTTGTCATGTTGGTCAGTGGACAGCAGGGGGAGAAATGTGGCAGGTTAAGAAAGGATAATTAGCCATATTGTTCAATCTTTTTATCACACCAGTTGTTTCTATTGTTTCATATTGCCAGTGCAAATCATTCCTAAACTCTGTATGCATCCCATCTAGCTATTTTGTGTTATTTATATCTAACTATTCTCACATCTTAGGTCCCATTTATGCTCTGAGTGAGTGACAGGCCAATTGAACCAATCACAGTGGAGATATGTGTGATTTGCCAATACCCTATAACACTGCACAGCGTTTTAGGGTCCAGTGATGTTTATAAGTTCACAAACTCATGAAAACTTTCTCCAGCTCCCTCTGTTGCAGTTCGGTGACATTGGACCAATCACTGAGCAGCATTGTGGTTAAGGCAAAAAGTGATGCTGACAGACACATCCCAGCCTTTTAGCAGAAACAAACTAGGCTTTTACTTCATTTTCGATAACAGGGAAGTGCCTTGTGCATTCTCAACTGGATTTAACAAAAGTTTGATTTCTTGACTTGTTTCTGTGACATTTCTTCCATCAGCATGAAGTATTTGTCTGGACTCTGCCTTTTCCCGATCAGTTTCAGTGAGAGACATCCAGGACTGATCATGTGTAGAACTCAGAGTGCTGCACATATGAGTCTGGCTTCTGTTATATTTTATACCAAGTCCTGCGAAGGACATTATTGTGACCCTTTTAGACCACACCACCACAAGTGACAGAGATCTGAAAATCTGATCAACATAAATCCAACGCTATTATGAGTATGATTAGACACAACAATATAGTTCCTCTTCACAGGGCTCCTTTAAACCCTTGTTGACACCTCGCTCTCGTGTCCCAAACAGTTCAGTTCAGCACTAGTCTTCTCCCCTCTCTCCTCACACCTCCTCTTCCTTGTTCCCTTCTTCTCTTCTCCCTCCATCCTCTCTCCCTCCTCTCTGTTTCATCCCTCCTTGCTCTCTCTCCGTACAGTGTGATGAATCTGCAGACAGGGGCTAATAATTGTACTTCAACCCAAGTGCTCATTTTTCTTTGTGTTTGAAAGCTGTGACAGGCAGGCGCTCCCCCCATCCCCCTTCTCCTCTTTTCTCTCTCTCTCTTACACAATGGGAGGGTAGAATAACTCAGAGGTTTACAAGGTCATGCTGTCTCGCAGTGAGGACGCGCTGGGGACGAAGACTTCCTCCAAGGTGTCGTACAGGAGGTTCAATAAAAAGCATAAAGTTATGGATAGAAGGGGCCGACTCTGCAGGGGCGTATAAGTGCGCCTGATGGTGAACATGCTCACTCAATCAGGAAGGAGACTGCAGGCCAGATCTCATCATTGTACACGTCTAACAGTGACACACAGATGGAGAGAAATGGTGCTTTGGTTTTTGTTTGGGAAATTTCTGAGGCACTTTTCAAAATTTTAGAAAGAAAACCTGCGTGAAGGTGCTGTATTCGAATTTTTAAACTTGTTTTACCTGTTGAGTAAAATTAAGTCTGCTGTGTGCTGTCTGCATCTAATTATAAAGCGTTGTATTGTCAGATAACAAGGATTTAGCTACTTGCTGATGAGTTGTGTTATGATGGTAAAATCCGCACTGGTTTCTGAAAAGCGCTTATAAACTCATCACAGACTCTAATTAGGATGTTTGGAATGCATAAGGTAAGTGAGGAAAAACGTTATACCACTACAAACTGTATACAATTTCTAGTTCTTTTTTATTCACATATTTAAGACCGAAAATATCGGGCACAACACCTTTAATTTAAATTATTCCACGAAATGTGTAACTTTTTTGGATGGGGATCCACCAGTTGGAGAGAAGTATGTGAACTGTTATTCGCTAATGTAATTTATTCACAAGATAACTTTTAATGCCATACTGTCAATTTTTCTAAGCAATGACCTTTAACATGTATGGAGTGTATAGTTATTTCTTACGAAGTGCCAGAGCTGCTGTAGCACTGAGGAATGAAGCAGTCAAAAAGATGTTTACTGAAATGATTAGAATGAGGCTGTAGAGTGACTAGAGCCAACAATGAGGAATTAGAAGGTCTGTACTCAAAAAATACAATACTTGAAATATGACAATGACATATTTGTACATATTTCACTTAATATACTTTAAAACCATTTAAAATACATAAGGATATGTACAGTACTTTGCAGTTTACAAATCTGCAATACACAACAGTACAGTTTCCCTAAGCTATTCTGGGAACACTGATGCAACAGCAGCAGGCTCTATGGCCACAGCACCTGTACATTTGGAACTAGACATGTGTTGTGATCAGTGCCTTACCCAATATAAGCAACACATGTATAAAGGCTTAGAGCGCCCACTTCAGGTGAATTATGAGTTCCTGTCTTTAGCTGTCTCATTATATACATACAGATCTGAATTCCATACCCTCCTTCTTTACCATTAAAAAAATGTAAGCAGTTCACATTGTTGAAAAGGAACTGTACTTGTTATTTACTCTAAAATAAGTTCTGTTTTGTTTTAGTTTTTATTTTTTGCAGTGGTTGGTCCAAACTTATCCTTCATTCTCTTTCTTATTCACTGCTATGTGGCCGTCAGTGTTATACAACATAATTTTGGTTCGCAGACAATAAAAACAATGTATAACTAGATGCAGACAGCACACATTGGTCTCATTTTGACCCTAAGAGCTGCTTTTACAATATATCTGTACTGGCGCAACCCATATACTTTATAATATGAACTAAATCAGGATAAGCCCTAAATAATTTCTTGTATTTAGTTGTTGCCACCATAAGTGAAGGCACATGGATTGGGTGCTAGAAAAAATATAAAAATTGCAATTTGAGTAGCTCTAAATTAATGAAACACGCATGCAAATTGGAACAAAATGAAAACTATATCTTTACATCCCAGTGGGAGAACAAATTACATTAGAAAGCATTGGAATCCACCCTTAATTGAGACATGCCATTTATTCCTATATTAAACTGCTGTAATTATATCCAATATAGTCTGGGGGAAATATTACATCATTTCAAATCGTTCTTTGTACAATTCTGCATGGCGTATTAACTTAATGCCCCGTGCACAACAGCGACTGCAAGCCAAGCACAAGAGCACATATTGAAAGAAAATAGCATTTCCATTGACTGCCAGTACTTTATGAAAATTGATCAGCAGTTTTTAATCACGATGTCATCCTCGGCGGGTGCACTTCTCAGGGGGGTGGTACCTGTGCCTGGCGTAGCAGTTAAGATGGTAAATTCCCTCCTGGTAGATTGTTATTGAGTAGGCCGAGTCTGCAGAGAGAGCTCGCAACATTGATTGTGATCATTAAATATATCCGGGCGAAATGGCAACATGGCATTCCCTCCGTCAATGTGTGTGCTGAACAAAGCCACAATCAAATCAATTTACTCATAATTATTCTGCGAGAGGCGAGATTTATCACGGTCAATCGTAAGCAAATGAAAATAAAATCAGCAGAGGGAGAAATAACTTGTAAATAGCGCTAATTGAAATATCGGGTATTTGCTTTGCGCTCGTGTGACTTTGTTGGTGCATTTTTTTTGTTTTGTTTTTTTTTCTGCAGGAGACAGAGAAGGGTGGGCGAGGGCTTCCAGGATGAAACCGGGGGGTCAGGAGATCAAGGTCCTGGCGGTGCTCGGAGGAAGTGTAGAGCATTGATTAGCTATCAGATGATTCCGATAAAGCCTGATCAATGGGACTTTGTTTGCGAGCCAGACGGGACCCTCCCCTACCAGACACACCCACTGCAGCAGCACACAGAGCACCAGGCGAGGGCGAGGGTGAGGGGACCAGAGGGAAGGGGAGGGGGGGCGAGAGGGGGTGAGAGGGGAAGAGGGGTCTATCGGGTCCGGGATGGAAGGAAGCCATGGTCAGACACAATGGAGTCAGGAAGAGGGACAGGTTATAGGGTTTGGTAGTAGTTACACTAGACCTGGTCCTGGTCTGGTTCCAGTTTAGACTTGGTTTGATCCGGTTGAAATCCTGGATAAGCTCTGGCCAAATCCAGTTTTATCTTTCTGTGTTTGCGATTGCGGTTTTGCTAGTTGCATCATATATATTTTTTTGCTTTAAAATTGAATATTTTAACATTTTATACAAAAAGTTGAATAACAATCCTGTTTCATTTCACATTTTTCTGAAATGAAAACAGGAGTCTTCTGACGCAACAAGGATTTTTTTTTTTTTTTTTTTTTTTTGTGGTTGGGCCAAGTATTGCTAGTTCAATTCCTGGATATGACAATTTAGTGAATGTCTCCCCTGCTCTTCAATCCTATTTTATGCATTACTGCCCTAATACCTATGGACCTAGTACACAAAAAATAGAGAAAATCATTCAGAATGTGTCTGGATATAGGTCATCTCCAAGTGCAATGAAAAAACCATGAGCTGCAATAAATATAGAAGACAGTTCTTAGTTGTATGTATAATGAGTCATAGAAGTTAGTTATTCAACCCTCTACAGCTCAGATCTAACTGTTGAACTGAAAACTTTCCTCTTCTACAAAGAAAAAGTACCCATGATATATATTGGCCCCCCAAAATGATTGTCTCATCTGTTATTCATTGAATGATAAATCAGTATTGTAATTATCTTCACAGGGTATTGTTTAAACAAGATGGAACATTATTTAAAGGTCTGTATCTATGGTGGTTAATAACAACTTTTCAGAGACTAAATTTGATCTTGTTTAAGCCTAATTTAGTCCTGATCTAGACTTTTGGTTTGATCTTTTTCTAGGCCTGGTTTAGTTCCAGGTTTAGTCTCAATTTGGAAATATGTTGTGTTCAATGGTGATTTGTTTTATGAACATCTGTCATTACTGCTTACCTTTAAAACTCGTATAAACTTTTGTCTATGAATAAAATCTGTGTAAATCTTAATTTTTAGTGTACTAAAAATGACGTATGAAACAAGTTCTGATTTCTGCTTAATCACTGTACAAATTGAAAGTTGGCTGAGACTTTTTGGGCATTTTTCCAAGAGACAATTTGGACCCCTGATTTAAGAGCAAATGAAGCGATTACGATCTGTGTTAGAAAGCCTTAGAGAGTGCTGAGAGAGTGAACGGGGTAAACTCTGTAAACCAACACACCAACACTATAAATAAAAGTCTGCTCCAGGACGGTCCAGTGTGGAGCAGATCTAAGCACAGGTTACAGTGAGACAAGGTTAGTACAGTGATAGTAACTTGATCAACTTGCTAGCTCTTAATGCTGTTAGCCTTATTTATGCTGCTTCAGTTGTTTAGACTGCTTCAGTTTTTTACACTGCATCAATGCTCCAGAGGGCCTTACACTATGAAAATACTCCAAATGTATGTTTTTCCAGTATATATTTCCAGTTTACTCTGTGGTTCCTTTTGTTAGATACAGTAGTTTTGGAAGCTTTGCATTTTTGTATTTTTAATAGTATTTTAAAGATAGTATTTTATGCATTTATAGCCATTATGCATTCATGTCAACATTGTTTATTTAATCTCATTGTTTTACTTGTTTTTTTAAATGTTATGTTTATGCAGTTATTTTAAATGTATTGCACCTTTTTATCAGGGCATTGAAGGTCATGGTTGGCATAGTTATGTACTACTAGCAACTGTATTATTCTATTATATGATTCATCGGTACGGTATCATTAACCAAAGGCCAACACAGACTCATTGATTCAGCACCACGGACAGAGATCTAATGATATTTTTACGCGTGTCTCTATAGCCTCCCAATGTTGTTTTCATTCTTTTATTATGTTTTACACTTGTTTTGGCCCATCCACTCCCAGGCCTGAGCACATGTGGACTCCCTGTGCTGTACCCGGTCTATCAGCGTCTGGTGTGAGGTGTGAGAAAGGACAGTGATAAGGCACCTGGACTGTCAGATTATGAGGCAGTATCAGTGGAGACAGGAGGAGCACAAGTGAACAAAGCATGGCACCATTCCCACTCACTGTACGGAGGTCCCACTTGCACGAGGACGCAGGACATGTGAGAGCCGGGCCAGGGGTCACTGATCAGGGACAGACTACATCACACGAGGTTAACACTTGTCCAGTGTGAATGGAATTTTCTGAAATCAGTTAAAACACCTTATTGTGAAACTGCAATGTACCTCGACTACTCAACTACTCACATCCTGCAAAGCTGTTGTGGTGGCCTGTAAATTCTGCACTGGTTTACAATTTGTATGTTGTAGTGGTTGCTGGTGCAAAGGGAAATGGGGCTCTCATCAGTACAGCTTTCACTGTGTTCACTTGTGGTGATGTGGTCAAGTCAAAGGAAGTGATTGCAGCTGTTGGGTGTGTGACAGTTTTCTTCACAAGAAATTCTTTGAGTTGTCTAGTTTAGTGTATCTGTTACTCAATATGTAGTGTTTTCTGTAGGGGAAAGTATATTGTATTTCAGAAACTTAAAAAAACACAGACATTTTGTGCAAAGTTTGTATTGTTTTTCTGTGTCTGGATAGGTTTCCCCCAGCAGTAAAATGATATGATATACCTATAGCAGAGATTTTGAATCTAAAAGGGAGTTTTTCAGTTGCAATAGAAAATAACAATTTAAAATTAAATTCAATTCAATTAATATACTTTTTAGTTCTACCAGATTGTAACCAATTTGATGCTACTGATGCATCTTTTGGAGAAATGTTATGAATTTCTTTCATAATGTCTTTCAAAGTACTTGCAAACACTGCAAGAAGTTGCAACTCACTGCAGTAGATTACATTGTAGTCACCTTATGATACCTACTTTTCAGTTGCAACATCTCTCTTCCTAATTGTCTTTAAATGAACTTTTAGAATAAAAAACTCAACTCACTAAACTTTGTACAAAATCATTTTATTAAACAAATTCTCCATTTGTGTCTCCACAGATTTCACCAGAACCTCCACCTGCGGCACCCGGACTGCCACAAAGCACAATCCCACTGCAAGCGTCAGGGAGACCCAACCTCCACACTCATACCACTAACAATGGACTGACCACGGATTCTTCCACATCTGTCAACATGGACACTCTTACCTCTAACTCAAGTGTAAATGAATCCATAGAAACATAGCAAACACAACCTGATGTCCACGCCCCTGTGTGATTTTGTAAATATTGTACAGAGGAGACATAGGGACCTTGCAAAGAGTTGTTAAACATATTGCAGAATTCTGTACATAGACTTAAAATCATACCTTTAGTGTTTATATATCCACCATTAGTAATCTTTATTTATTATGTGCTGAGAATAATTTAGCAAAATATGGCCCATGCATTTTTCAATACTGAAGAAATTAGCAAAGTACGCTATAGCTAAGGGAAGACATCATATACAGTGCACTAAATCAGATGCATATGTTAGCTAGACAAATCATTGATTTAAAGCAACACTATGTAACTGAGATGTTAAGTTTAATTAGTTCATTTTAAAATTCCCCCAACATTAAAGGGTCAGTAGCTTCTTTACATAGAACTGGATGCTATGCTACTGTGATGTTAGCTTGTCAGGGAATGCTAACGATAGGGCATTTTAGCTGTAGTATTAATACATAAAATTAGTCCTGTATTTTAAAACAATGTTATAAGCCTAAGTTTCAAAGCATCTTGAAAATGTATTCTCCCCAAGCATAATTTGCATTTTTTTTTTAAATATTTATCGTCCAAATATAATCTAATTTCGCAGGCTTCAGGTTACACACAATTATTAAAACACGCTAGGCGAATGCTGAGTGAAGTTTAGAAACCCCCTTAAGATTAGTTAGCCAGCTTAGTTTAAAATATGTGAATGAGTTTACATGTCCATGAAAGTTCAGTAGTGTTGCTTTAAATACAACTTAATAGGAACGAAAAGACTGAAAGTTACAAAAGTGAATACCTCCCCTTATTTGGTCCTAATATTCTACCCATCCATCCCTTCCATTGTAAACTACCACCTCCTTTGTAGACACCTTGTATTATAGCGTGTTACCCATCCACACATAGACTTTGCCCAGTCTTTAGTTTAGCCCTATGGCCCCCCTCACAGAGCCTGTACCCCCCTGCACCGCTCAGACACCAGCCTCTCACTCAGCTCCCATAGGCTGACCGCGCTCCCTTCGTCCTGGGCCTCGAGGGAGGGCAGGCACCGGAAGCAGTTGTTGAAGTACATGCCTCCCAGGCCCTCCAGCTCCGGGGCCACTGCGAGGTACACGGTGGTGGCTGCTCCTTGTTGCTGTAAGGACACAAAGAGAAGAAGATGGAGAGGTTAGTGATCGAGGAGGCAAGGGACTAGGAGACAGAGGAATATAGCGTGGCCAAGAAAGCAATGGACTAGAATGCAAGGGACTACAGATATGCAGGGTGAGAGACCAAGGAGGCAATGAACTAGGAAATGAGGGACTACTATACAGCAAGTCCGTACTCAAGGGGGCAAGGAACTAGGGAGCTAGGGATGGCTAATACACCAATTGGGCAACTATGGAGGAAGGAACTACGGACACATCAAGAACGGGACCAAGGAACTAGGAGCCGAGGGACTACTGACACACCAAGAAAGCGACCAAGGAGGCAAGGAATTAGGAGACGAGGAACTACTGACACACGGACAAGTGGACTACGGTTCTGTCCAGAGAGGTCTTGTCCTCAACCACTCCGAGGACAGACTGAGAGGACAGGGACACAAGAGACAAGAGCTGTTCCCCATCGGCACAGCTGCTACTGTACATATATTTATATAACAGTATATTTATTTATTTGTCTACTGAACTATAATGGGACCATGTCAAAGCAGAGAGCAGGACACCAGCGTTGGTCTGGAAGGGAATCACCAGGACAACCACAGCTTTTCAATGTGTCTATAATAATGTGTATATTTTGTGTTTAAGGGTTGTCCAAGTGTGTTAAGGAAAATCTGTTCACAGCGTATGTAAAAAGTAAGAAACACATTTAAACAGGCTACATGACTTTCTAAAATATTTCATTATGATTAAGCAAAACACATTTCATTTGACATATGTGTCCTTTATGGTGTATAATCTAGGGCTGCACAATATTTTGTTATATTATCAATAAGAAAATAAATATATGGCTATGTTCTTTATCAGACAGAAAACTATGATTTTTTACTGAGGTGATGTCAAGTTTGTAATTTATAGTGCACCTTTAAACTGTATTGTGTCTTTATTTTATTTTTAATGATCTCTCCAAATTGGCAGAATGTCATAGTGTCATTGATTGATTGATTTTATAGTCATATGGTGCTTTTCTGTAGCCCTATGTAATAAACTAGGTTAATCATTGATATGACAGTATTTAATATATTTTGTGATACAAGAAGCTGATAAAATTTAAGTAAAAAATGTAATTTGGAAAAAAAAAAAATCTTCACAACTAAATCAAAATCAAAATATAAATCAATTAAATAAACAGCAAAAACCATCTATTTACATTTTTCAGTTAATATAAAAAAGTAATACAAGTGTCAGATGAAAAGGTGATATATAAATATATAAATATATAAACTGAAGAAAATGAGATATTGTGCAGCCCTAGTACTCATCATTTGCACTGGTGTCCTTGGCCTCCTGTGACTTGAAACACATTACTTCTCATAGTTGTGTTTTGCTTAATGGGCATATTTCGATCAAACATGGAAATGAAGACATGTTAAATAGCTTACGCTTAAATTACATTGAAAAATGTGTTTCTAACTTGTAAAGCTCAACCCGTGTAATTAACAGGATAATACCACTCAACACGTCCAGACCTACTCACACTCATTCTCAATAAGTCATTACATATTTAACTCTTCACCGGTGTAAAATCCACTCCTTCAACAGTAGAAATGACTCCGTTTGCTGTCATCTCACTTGGACATAACCTGCTCCGTTCTACACGGCCGCCCTGTCACTTTGTAATTAGCCTGGATGTTCTCAGAGAAGAGAGGGAGAGTTTAAAGAGCAGCAAAATAAACATGTCATAGAGAATTACACACATAACCAGCTCGCTCAGACACGGAGCTTTCAAGTGCTCAAAGCTCCTGCCATAGCTTCCCTTACAATCTGCTATAGAGGGGCTCAATAGAAGAGACCAGAGCAGAATTATTTTGTCTGAATTTTGCAGTTCAAATTTGTCCAAATATTAAATTGGATTTGTTATATATTTCAAATATCAAGAATCAATTTACAGAGGATTTTTTAACATTTGACAGAAGATTGAAAAATTACTGGTGCAAAACAAAAATCAACTTCATAGAGGTTTAAATGACAGGGTCTCCAGACCAATTTCAGGATTATATAGCAATTTTCTAAATCTAAATTGCATTCACAGTGCAAAAAAAAAAAAAAAAAAGTCCTGTTATTGTAACTGTGTAACTAAATACGTTATTCACATGCATTTCAGAATATGTTTGGCGAGTGCATAATTGCAGGATTTAAGACCCCACTGAGGTGGGATATTTAGTTTTCTGCAATAACAAATTATATTGGCTGAATAATTGCAGCTTTTGCATTTTACTAATTGCAACCGTTTCCAATTCTGATCGAGATTTCAATTACTCAGAGAGTATTCAGAGAGAGAAGCAAGGATAGGGTTAGATACATTGATCTAACTGGCACGCACATAGTCAGTCGCCAACATATATGCATAACGAACCACATGTAACGCCAACTGAACAGCTTCCTGGAGCAGATGTGAAACAAAATGCACAAGAAATGCAAATGTGGAGATTTGTAGAAATGTTTCCGAGTTAAGTTGTGCCAGTAGTCCTCTCGCGCGCTGTATGGCTAGTGTAGCAGAGGCAGATTGAGCGTGTTTGAAGTCGCGTCATGATGAGAGGGAGGCTAGCTAACAGCCACATGAAACGCCCATGTCCCTGCCTGTCTCTCACCTGCCCCTCTGCCGATAAGTCCATGTCAAAGCTCTATCAAAGACCACCAAATGCCAGCCCAGTGTCTCCGGCTCTGAGCTTCACAGGCAGGCGAGCTCCAGTCATCTCGCCCTGCGCACAGGCCATCTTGATTTAGCTCTGCTCAAATGTTGGACCCTCTGAAGATTTCTGACTCTGCGGTGCCCCCTTGAACTGGGCTGACTTTCACAGCGGTTTGTTAGCGGCTGGTGCGGTTCAAATGAGCCGGGAATACTTTCAACGTGTAATCCAGATGCATGGACTGAGATCAGTTTGTGTGTTTCATATTAGTTTGAATTTAGCTACTCTGATGGAAATTCAAGTGAACGCCATAAGAAATCCCAACAGCGGTTTAAAGGTGCACTGTGGAACTTTTCTGGTGTAGGGCCTTGCTTGTCTCCTTGGGGATGTTTTCTTTGCCTGGAATGTTCCACTGTATGACATTAAACATATCTACCTTGTATTTGTTTATTATGCTTTTTTACTTTAAGTGGGCTCCACTCTCCACAGATCTAACCCATAGCTTGGTTTCCATGGAGATAAGAATAGATGAGATTTATGTCAGAGTGCGGAACATTCAGACAAGACAAGCATGCGACTTACCCTCACCAGAAAGGTTACATTGTGCACAACTATAGTTAAAATATCAGATTTATTTATTTACTTAAATTTTTTTTTTGCACTGGATGCCCTTCCCAATCAGCGCCAATATAATGCAGGACAATGTGGGACAATGCAACAACAGTATGCACTTAAATGAGGTTCCAACCACAAACGTCAAGTCTTTCTGTAGAAATTTGTTGGAGATGAAGTTAAAAATGACATGTTACACAGTTTTTTATTGACTATTCAAATTTTAACCATTAATCTTGTACTAATAATTTTCCCAGACTAATTACAGTGGCTCATCAGCTTGTATGGGAAGCTTAAATGAAAAAGAAGTCTGAATGAGATGGAATATTTAGGAGAAATTCAGAGCAATATCAAGTGATGGAACATAAAACAGGCTAATTATTTGATGCACACCACAGCCACATATCCATAGGTGCATGAGCATGTGTCCACATACACAACACCGAAGACAATCTGACCAAAACGTACATGACCAAGTGTACAGAAAGACTTCCAAATGTGCAAATATAGGCCTACAGTCTGTAATATAACAACATGGTGAATTTTGTTGTGTGTCTTCTGAAACTTGTGACTCATGACATGTTGTACATATATGCTAATGCTAGCTAACATCTGTGGTGTTTCGGACAGAGGTGTTTGGAACTGTTCACCCGAGCCATGCATATATGATAAGCAATGATAGTATAGTATGCATATGATAAGCAATGGCAATACAAATACAAAGGTCAACTTGGACTCGTGTTTTCAAAATTCAAAAAGCACTGCAGAAAATATCAGTTTAAATATGCCTTGAATTCAGAATATTTATCTTCACACAGTATTTTTTTCTATGGGGTGCTAAAATAACTACACTACAATAACAATGTAACGCCGTATAACTATAGATATAACAGGGCATGACACATTTTAAAGGAACCTTACATTGGGCAAAGTATTTTGAGTTTATTTCAATATTTCTTTCTTCTCAAAGCACAAGTTACAGTACAGTACAGTACAGTTACAGTTATTTATTAGGACAATAACATTAAAAGATAAAACATCTTAAACCATTGTTGGATTATTTTGCCAAAAAGAAATTTATTATTTTTACAGTGAATCATCTAAAAACAAGTAAAAATGTGTCTTCTCATCAACTACACAACATAAGATAAACATTCTGAATTAAACCCCAACTAATACATTTTTTTTTTGCAGTGTGTTTTAGCAATATGGCAAACCAAAGGAATAATTATGAGTTATGGGTCTAATGAGAATAATGAGTCTAATATGGCAGCACACCTCTAGTTTCTTCCTAGATATTTTGCAATAAGTAACAACCCCCGTCTTCCTATTCAGACACCTGAAGGACCTCATGGACTCTCGACAGAATGGTCATTGTACAGAACTGCGCAATAATCTGTTGTTTAAAAAGCGTATCAAAAGCAAAAAGGGTTAAAGATGTGACGTGTTCTTTTGCTGTGTTCTGTTTAGTGTCTTCATCAGCTATAGGTTTTCTGACCCTGTGCATGTGACCCCCAAACATGTGTAACATTCACCTTTGACCCGGTTGTAAATAAACCCACTGTAGAGCTGCTGTTTTTGGCCCATCCCTGTATATAAGCATTGTAAATATGAAAACACCTATGCATGCAAAAAAACAAAATAGCAATTCTTTCAGGTACTTTTATAACCTCAAGTTCTCATATGGCATGCACTTCAAAATAATCCTATAAAAAGTAGAAAAAAAGGAAAACTAAAAATGACTTGATGCTATCGTCAGGCAATCCCCTCTCTTGGACAGTGTTGTGGAGTGGTCCTGTTGTCCTTCCTGTGGGTGGTTCTCCTTTTGCCTGTCCGTGTTTCTGCGCACCATCCGTGTCAGTGTGCTCAGTTTGTGCAGCTCCAGTGAGGGCTGAGGCATGGAGGCCACACGCCTGCCGTACTGCTGTGCAAGAGCTTTGTGCTCATGACGTTTTCTGTCATTTTGGGTTTGTGTGGCTCAATTCTGTCTTCAGAAGCCATCAGAGAGAAGGTTTAGGAACATTGGTCACTCTTTGGCATTTAAACAGAAAATGTTAAGGTATATTTTAATTAATATTACAAGTCTCGTACTTACAATAGTGTAAATGTCCAGAATACATAATTGGAAAATCAGTATTTTTGTTGCTGCTCAACCAGAACATATCACCCAGTATTTCTTGTTTCTTGTAATTGTAACTCTAAACACCTGACCTTGGATTCACATAGTGACCATGCAGTTGTGCCTCAGCCCTCTGTCCAGTCGTGGATCCTCACAGTGGGACTCCAAAGGGTTTGTAATTCTGTTTCAGGAATGTTTTTATTTCCACCTGTGATGTTTCAAATAGATGGAGGTGTCTGATTTTTAATCTGTGATGAAGATATTTTACATTTAATAAATAAGCAGTGAAACACATGCCTTATGTCTCAGTGTGTTGTGGAGCCTCTGGGGCTGACAGCTCAGCTGAGCGTGCCTGGCCCAGCTGTACAGGGAATCCTGGGTAACGCGGTCCCCTCACAGATAAACAAGCTGTCCCTCTATTCAGCCTGACCAGTGGACCAGGAGCACAGGAGATTAGCTCCTCAAACACTCAGCACACAGCTCACAGAGCAGTGACACCCACATCATGGTTCAAGTAACCTCTGTCACCCTGCACCAGGCACCCTCAGGTCACACAAATACACACCGACTAGTACTTCTGAAGTACACATACTGATTACTGAGTTACACACTATATACAGAGGTAACACTAAATACAGAGGTAACACTGCATCCTCAGGTCACACCCAAATACACGCACACTAGTACTTCTAAGTTACACACTAAACATTAGGGTAACACTGCAGGACACATACTGACTAGTACTTCTGTGGTACACACTACATATAAAGGTAACACAATACCCTCAGTTTACACACAAAAAACACACAGCAACTAGTACTTCTGAATACACATTAAACACAGAGGTAGCACTGCAGTACACACACTAAACACTGTGATAACAGCACAATACACACTGTGACTACTGAACTACACACTATTACAACTAAATAATAGAGGTAATACACAAATCCTCAACATTATGGCAGCAACTTTATGATCTGATACCAGCGATACTTACAACAGACAAACAGAGGTTAGAATTACCCATGTTTTAGGTAACTCCCATCTACAATATATTGAGCTCCCAGTGTACTGGTCATGTAAACTGCACTAAAGTCTCCATTAGCCAGAGAGCTGATGGCTAATACTGACCCAGAGATGCGCTGGTCCCCGGAGGAGCGTTAAGAACAAGATGAACGCACTTCCTCCACTTCTCCATCTCTCCATTACGTCATCCATGTCATTTTAAATCTGGGTCTCTCTACTCTACCTTTTCTTCTTCATCTTTGTCCTGTGATGGCCCCGTGTCCCTGAAGAGCCATCACTCAGCACAGGAGCAGGTCCAGATGCAGTGAGGCCTTATGGGACATGGTCATAATAAAAGTCTTGAAGGTAAGTGAATTGAAGCTTGATGTGAATACAATGTTTATTTGTGTAAAGGCAGCACAACAGATTGCAAATTCAGCAGTGTCCGTCACGACTGGATATTTCAGATTTCAGTTGTCAAAACAGAAACTTAAAGGTGCACAGTGAATCTTTCCAAGTGGAGGGTCTGCCACCGTGTAGATGCTGCTGCTTTGCCTGGAATTTTTCACGGTATTTCTATTGAGACAAGCGCCATGCAGGTTTACGTTTCCAATTTGTGGAGATGTGGGCCCACTTACAAGAGTACATGTTTTTCAAGGAATTGTTTTATTGTAAAAACAAACACACACACAAAAACACTGATAATTACTACCCTCACAATTAAATAATAAGCCAGTTTAATGCCATTCTGTGGTACATTCCAGGGAAAGCAATCTCCCTAGCATATCTCCATGGAAACAACCACTGGCTGGAAAAGTGTCATAGTGCACCTTTAAGTAAAGATTCAGGATGGGGTTGACAAAGAGATATGTGGATTATCTGTATTTTTACTTGAAGTCTCTGCAAGTTAACCTATGATGCTTTATTTGAGGTATTTTATTTTGTTATATACTATAACATATGATTGTGATTTTACATTTTAGCTATATTGATCTACAATGACTTAACAATATAACCATAAAAACAGGTCCATTGACTTCCTGTTCAAAACAACAGAATTGATTCCCTGCTGCTGGCTCCACCTCTTCTTAGTGGCATTTCACCAACAAGAGAATTCATTTCATTGACAGTGTTGTTGAAAAATGACAGCCCAACATTTATGAACATCTGTGTTCTTCATTTAAGAATCTTAAGTAAGGAAAGGGGGGTAGGTAAAAAATTATAAGTTTACTCAAACATACACTAATCAATCAAAATAAATAAACTGTTATATCATGATTAAAGCTTGTAAACTGTCTTTTGCTAATTTTTCCTTTGAAGGTGCAGTATAACTTCTATGGATATGTCATTGGATATGGCTGTACCGTGAAACATTTCAGACAAAGCAATAACATCTCCATGGAGAAAAGCAGATGGCAGACATTCAAGAGTACTGAAACCAAACTTACAATACTTACTATACAAACTTAAGAAGTGCTTAATACAAATATCCCTATAGCTACTGCAATTTCCAAAACAGTCACTATCCCCACACCATGTTTTGTCTACAACCTTGCAGTCCTAATTTCTCCCTGCTCGCACAAAGCAAAGGAAGGCTGAAGTATGTAGGAGTGACAAGTCGACAGGACAAAGGCGTGTACAAATCCCCACTGTAGTCCCATGCATTTTTTTTTTCAAATTTCCCCCCTATTGTACAGATAAGATCACCCACATGTCACCCATCAACAGCCTATAGCCACGACGCCATTGTTCAAGGTGTTAATGCACACTCTGCCATACCTCCTCGCTGCATGTTCACCGAAACAATGGAAAGTAAGAAACGATTGCAAAGGACAGTGGGAGGAGGATGAGGAGAAGGAGAGGAGGGAGGGATGGCGAAATGGAGGAGGGGGGGAGGGAAAGGTATAGATGGAGAGCCAGGACACAAGGCATCCAAGGGGAAAACGACGCGGACTCGGAAGGACTTGCCCAGCCACTGTGAAACTATCTCATTTTGATCTTGCGAGAGGACTTCCGAAGTGATCCGCACAAGCTAATTATTTTCAGCTAATAAAAGCAACATATGCTAAGACAATAAAAGGCCTTATTGGACACCTATTCATTAAAGGGGGGCAGTAAAAGGACCCGGACACTGGCGGTGGGATTAGCTTTTAAAAGGGCTTTTCTGTGCCTGGAAATGGGCTTCCTTTAGCATAGTCCACCGTAAAAGATGTGAATTATACATGAAGAGGTCGCCGGCTTTATTGGGCGTCATCTGCATTTTTCCCATTTTACCTGCGCACTGGACGGTGGATCAAAGTTTGGAGGAGGGAAAAGAGAGAAAGAACAGAACTGAATATACTGGGGAAAATATATTTCTGAATGTCAAATTTTGAGTACTGAAGTGCACACGTGTGTATATGTCTGAGGTCAGTTGTACCATGTAACTTTTCTGATGAGAGTCCACCACCTGCTTGTCTCCACAGAGATGTGATACCTAATATAGCTTGCATTCATTCAGATTATTATGAGTGGGGGTGCCTCTACACAGATCTGGGGCCTCATGTATAAAGGATTGCATCGGAATTTTCCCAAGCAAGTGTGTACTCCTAGTGGCCACGAGAGGCGTGCACCACACGAATTCCTGATTTATAAAATCCTGTTTACACTCTCCACCATGCAGTCTCTGCTTTATAAATCCAGCTAGAATCTGCACACGTACCCACACCTACATGACGTAGGTGTGGGTATGTGGGTACGTGACGTAGGTGTGGAGAGGGCGTGACGCCCTCTTTACACCTCCACTTCACCATAAAAGGAGCATGCAAAGTGACTCATGAATGAGACTTACCCAAACATGAGCCGATAATCAGTGGGTTTGACTCAGACGTGGAGAACAGAGAGGGAAGGGAAGATGCTCCACGCAGCATCACCAGTCACATAAAAGGCTTTGTTACAAATAAACACACAACTGAAAGTGACTGCACCATCTCATCTCTAAATTTAAATTGCCAATAAAAGCCCACATAGAATGCCCAAACTCTGTTCACCTCTTTGAGTGTGTGGACTCGGGCCATTCTGGTGTAAAGACCAACGTAAAGTGTTGGATCTACAGAATGTTTAGTTTCAGTGCTACATTACACTAAAGCTGCACTTATGTGCTGCGTCTGAGGGAAGAGTGGAAGTCCGTTTGTTATTTCATCCTCTTTGTGTTGGGTCACAACCACAGACTGTGGCCTACAAAAGTCTCTGGCCAGGGCGCATACTGCGGGAGATCCAGGACTGCCCCAGGTACACGTGCTTGTGCATGAGAGTGCGTGGCTTCAAATGTATAATATTGTTGAGAATAATGACTAATGAATAGCCCTTCTCTGTGTTTTTGCTATTTGATTAAACATACAAATCTAGATGTAATTACTTTATATGATGTAGCGTATTTTCTGATTTGATTCTGATTTCCTGGATCAAACACATCCTCAAACTCTTTTCACTTCTGCTCCTCTCCACAAGTGTCGCTTTTTCCCATGTGTCTCATACTCAGTGGAGTGTGTATGTATGCCAAGGTCCCAGCTGGAGCAGAAATAAGCAAAGTGCTATGCTGACTTTAATATAAATAAATACATAAATACATGAATAAATTAAAAGGTAGAGTTAAATTTTAATAACAAAAAAAAAGCCATAACAAAATATTAAAATGGCTCCCATTCATGTTGCAAAAGATAAAATAAATATATTTGTGCATTCTAATGAGTTCAAGTAATACATTTATTTTATTTATTGCATCCACATTAGTATTGACAAAAGTAAAGCTTATTCTTCCTGGAGTTCAAGTGAAAGTAAATGATTAATGTAATACATTTGTTTCTCTTTTACTGCATCAATAATATTTAAAACAATTGCACTTTATAATTGAAATTTGACATTGTGTCATATCTGTTTAGTTCAATAGTAAAGATCTCATATATTTAGCCCATAAAGAGTCATACTTACTAGTCCTGCTTGTGCACTCACCAAATACTAAAATCAAGGTTTAAGCAGAGAAAGACTCAAACACAAAGTTACACATCGCTAACGACAACCATTCAGGCGCGGTAAGATACGGCGATAATTCACAAAAGTTGGTTAAGTTGGTACCACCTGGTGCACAGAGCGGTGACTAGCGTCTGACAGTTTGACACACTCGAGTCATTATTCCATATGGTCAATGTACTATAAGTGTCAGTGTTTCTATTATGAGCTGAGCCGTGCTGTCCGTGTGATGAGCTGGTGTAATAGGGCCACCTCCTCAGTGATGCTCCAGCTAATTGGTCTCCCGCGGCAACCTGACATATCCACGCACACACACACACACACAGACATGCGCGCACACACGGAGGAGAAAGAGTGAAGGTGTTCCAGCCCTGTACACTGTGCTAACACTGGTATAGCCGTGCACAGGCAGCCCGCCGAGCACATCGCCAAATTAACTCATTATCACACCGCGCACTCCCGGTGACGAATGACATCCACCGCACCTCACTGCACCGCACCACTAAAATACTGCGAAAAGAGCCTAAAAAGAGAAGGGAAGAGGAGAGGGTCTACTGTAAAACATACAAGCGGTGATAGTGTTACAAAACAGGACAGAAATGCAGCATGCCTGTTCAAGCAGCGACTGGGAGTTCTGAGACGGGGACAGCAACAAGAAATATAAACTAGAAAACTGTAAATTTAAGAGTAACAATTGTATGGTTAAAAGGTGAAGAAGTTTTAACCAATCATTCTCACTGGGAAGCAACACCATAGCTCCAAAAGCCCAATAAGAACTCAAACCTAACAATTCTTGAGTTTCTACTACACTGAAACCAAGAATATCAAGACTGTGCACACTTACAGAAAATAGATGTGTCATCAGTTGTCATGAGCTTTAAAACCTCTCAGCACATGGCATGTTTTGGAGTCTGTGTATGGACCAGATAAACATTGTTCTGTTACTAAATAATAGACTAGAATTCTAATGGAGTTGATTTACTTTTAGAACAGGACCCAGGACATGGAGACTTTTTGTAAGTGGCTTAAATGGACGATACCACAATGGTATCATCCATTTAAGCCACTGCTACGCTTCAGTTGTAAGGGCTATCATACCTGTGATGAAGCAAGCGAAGATGACAAGGACTTAGCTATATAAAATTGATATATTTTTTTTAGCCCTTGTCATATTTAAGAATAAGCTGTTATAAATCTTAATTTTTTCTGAAACGGATTACTTCTACATGGTCTAGAGTATTATTAGGAACAATCTCTCTCCTCACTGCTCTCAAAATGACTGTAACTTGTTTCTAAATTGAGCATGGAAGCAAAATCAATATAAATTTGGAGCATTTCTGGACACATTATTTCATATCCAAGTTTGTCCAATTCTCTTAAATTAACTGTAGACTTAGAGCATAGACCGATCACATGTGCATTGTCCCCAAATCCCAGAAAAACTGGAGGCAGATTAGCCTATTGTGCATGTTTTAGTCTGATGGAGCACCCACTCAGACATGGAGAGAGAATGCAAACTTCACACACAAATCCTCCACATGTCACGGAATCCAACCCACATCGTTCCTGGTGCACCTGCTTCAATCCATGTTGATTTCCCTTTATAATAGCTTCCCAAACCAGTGACACAGTTTGCAAAGAACTTCATATCACCTTCAAGAACGGGAGCACTCTTCACCTCGCTGTGACCTGAGCAGAACTGTTCCACTGCCAGGTAAAAGGTAAAAAGTAGTCCCTTCTCCTCATTCATCTACTCCTCGGAAACCCATTCTCCTCTGCCCCCCTCCCCCCGCCATACTGGAGGTCGACACGGGGATGTTCTGTTTTAAATAAGAAGGCAGAGCTGGCCCATTAAACTCTGATCGTAATGATATTAATTTGGCAGGAACGTTGTCATTTTCACAGGAGAGCAACTAAGCTAGAGCGCCATTACCACACACACACACACATACACACATGCTAGCCCTACACACCAGGACCACGTCACAGCAGAGCAGCTAGCGGTAACATTATGAGAGACTCGTCGGGACCGGCTAATGGCATAGATTAGTGTGCCCTTGGTCACGATGGCTACAATGGAGTGGAGGGAGCTTACATCAATGTCTTCCCCTCTTTCTCGCCCCCTTCCCAGCTCCCGACCTGCACTTTAGCGCGCACTAACGGCTCCACGCTCACTGTAGACTAACCCGGCAGACTGTGAGAGCAAAAGATTGTAGTAATCAAGGGATCATTTTAGCATTCAAGAGAGGAACGCCATTTTTCTGTGTATGGATTGTTGTTAATGAGTGGCTAATTAGCGCAGAGGGACTAACTAATCTATAGTGGAATAAAAGTGAGACTGGATAGGGGAGCTTAGGGTGTGGGGAGTTAGACAATGGGTTTCTATTGCACACCTGAGAGAAAAGAAAAGGTTACATTCTGAAAGCTTTTTGTCAGTCATTCCTGCATTCACCTATTGTCTTGAGCTTTGGGTCATAAAAGGTTTACTCCACAGTTTACTCTGCAGGATATGTCTGTGTTCCCTTTGAGATAGGGTAAGGAGCTCTGTCACTGGACTAGAGCCGCTGCTCCTCCACATTGTGAGAAGCCAGCAAGTGGATTGGGCAACCGTTTTGGATGCCATCAGAGCCTGGCTCAGGCTGAAGGGATTATAGGAATACCCCTGGATAGTCCCAGTGGAGCTGAAACACATATCCGAGCAGAGGTGGTCTGTGGTGCTTGGATTAGACTGCTGCTACACACGAGGGGCTTGTGTGGGGATTGCTCACGTATTGTTTTTAAACATTTTAAGGCCTGAGAACGAGGAGCGAAAGCAGTCACAATCATGTCTGATGTGTCTGCTGAGATCAGAACCCAGACTCAGACAGTCTCTGCAGGGGCAGAGGGTTTGAGCGTCTGTATTTACCTCTTTGTGTTGGTATTCTGATCCATGTGTGTGAGTGTGTACTGTCCCGGTGCACACCTGTACATGTGTGTTTGTGGGGCCCAGGCTGACCCCATCTCACACTCCTGACCGCTTCAATGCAGGCTGCATAAATTAGCACTGATGCTCCGCGATGTAATTATGCTGCTGTCAGGACAGCCCCTCCACTCAAATTCATTTTAATACAGTTGGTCTCCAAGGTTACCGCCCGGGGGTCACCTTCTGTGTCAGCGCCTATGGATCTCACCGTGAGCAGTCTGTGAGTCTGCTGTGAGGAGGCTCTGAACATACGCCCCACCTGACCACTGTGCAGAGACATACAGGCTGGAATACTGAGGGTTGAGAGAGAGCTTGGGATATTCTAATCCTATAGTTTTGTTAGAGAAATGTGTCGTCTTCTTCTGGCTCATCCTTCAAAGCCACTAGGCTGTGACATGTCAGGAGTTTCATAATCAGAGGTACTTAGCTTAGTTTATTGTCTGTGTATTTAAGTTGACAGGAGAGACCAAAGCACATGAAAGAATCCTTCGTAGACACTGGGAGAACATGCAAACTCCAACCCATCAAGAATATTCCAGGAAACACTCCCTGAACCAGCTAACCACGGCCACTATGCTGCCAACTGCAAGAACAAGCAACAAAGCTGTTCAAAGTGGAGAAGATACTTGGAGAGCTCTGAAAGCATGTTAGTGGGCCAGGGGGACACAAATGAGCAGCTATGGGGTGTAGAAGGGCAAAAACAAGGCTAGAGAATTAGTGGTGGTAGAGATTAAAATGTACAGTGTAAGATTAAAGAAGGGGACAGAGGTTGGAGGGACAAGGAGAGGCCGAGGGAGAGTCTCCGTGGGCAGATGGTGAGCTGTATTCTCATTTGTCCTGCTGCTAACACTCACCTCCAGGGCACGCAACACGCTACTCGCAATTAGCCGCTACCACCCAGAAAAAGAGGGAGGGGAGAGTCCATGGGCACTGCAAGAGTTTAGCACTACAAACTGTTAAATAACATCTGTACTGGCCAGTGATGTCATGTTAGATGTTTAAAATGGAGTCAAGACAACGCAGGCCTCAAAATGGCCACAATGGGCCAGTCACATTTATTACACTCTATAGAATATGCACTGAATGGAGATTTGAATATGTCATGCAAAATATTTATTTCCAAAAACCACTTCCTAAAGAAACAAAAATCTATCTACCAACTTTCAAACAACTGTCTGCCTAATTTGTATAGTATTGGGTTGGCCTAAAATAATGATTATGGTGAAGGTGTATGAAGTTTGAAAACACAGTGGAGGACTTCCTCTATTACCACATTACATCACGAGGAGGCACACAGTGTTTTCAGCTTGAGAGAAGGACTCAGCCTAAATATGCAGTATTTGTGTGTTAAACATGTGTATATGAAACAAAACACAACTCTGGGTGTTTTTGATGAGGAGACAACATCACAAAATAGTGTAATAAAGTTCAAACAAACACATTACTAAATGAACATTCCAGAGCAAACATTTTAAACCACAGTGTCCCAGCCCTCTCCCTGTGGTGGCCCATCTCACAATGCAGCCTCGCCGTGTGGCCGGGGTGACTTTGACTGCCGGGGTAATAGTTACGGCCACACGCTTTGTTAGCTGCAGGTAATTTATGGTTGAACTGGCCTGATAGTGCGATACGATCCAGCGCTCCGAGAGTCTTCACCCACAGCCCAAAGACACACAGGAGGACTCAGTGTGGAGAGGGGAGGGGGAAGATGCATCGGCCACTTGAACTGTTGCTATGAGCTGTTAGATTTTCAGCTGCGCGATGGAGAAAAATAATCAAGCCCAAATGACAAAACATAGTAGGGAATGAGTAATACAGGGGGAAGGAAAGAGTTGCCGAGCAGTTAAGTTCACAGCATCTCTCTCAGAATTAGATTGCATTAAGGAGTGACAGTCCATTCATCTGAGCCACACCAAGACCGAACATTTAGTTAATTGAATGATTAATAAATTCAGCTCAGTCACACTATTTCACTCCGTGGGCTTTGGATAAAAATGTCTGCCAAACGGAATACATCATATATCACGGCTTTGAAATTCCCCGCCTCGCATCGAGCAACTAGTGTGGCTGTGTGGAAGTGTACACACATGTGGTGTGGCTGTGAGAGACTAAAACCTGATCCTCTACATGTCATTAAAATGTATACATGTGTTACTTGGCTGAATCTCTGCAACAGTTAGTCAAAAGCAGGGTATGTGTATGGCCATTGAACTTGTAGACAACCTTTGACTCTTTCACTCTCCATGGGCAGTAAGGACAGCTACTACATGCTGGCCTGACAAATGATAACACTACAAATCGCTTGGTAGACTGGTATGACAATATTCCATGACCATAATATTAAGACCAAAGTCAGTAGTGTGTCTATGGACAAAATGACAGTATGCACTTGTCAGAGTGGGGATTAGACCAGGGTCTATGTAGTTTGGTAGGTAGTCAAAAGGCCCAGTATCTGAGACGTCACAGACCTGCATGAAGATTTCTGATTAGTTAGAATGCTGTTTGCAGGTCTGGATAGGTTTCCTTAAGTATGCAGCTTTCACTTAAAAACAAGAACAATATACTAATCCTCCAAGTAGACCTGACCATAAACCTGGCTTGAGACCTAGAGAAGTGGCTTTTTACTGTTTCTGACATATTTCACAAGTAGCACTGGAAACAAATGTCACCATAGATGACAATTTTTAGAATAGAGCAAAATGTAACCTGCATTTTTCCTAGGTCTAACTACCACACTCACAGAATCAAAATAAGCTATAACCACACTTTCTACCTGTTCCATAACAAGACACAGATTGATTAATTCAAATTCCACCCATGTTCTTTGGAGTTTCGTCATCCGGCCGCTGAAGTTAAGTTGCTGGATCATCATCAGAGCATCAGAAGTCCTTCAAACTACAGCATCATCTTAAACCACTGGAGATCTGGTCTGCCTGGTCTGTTTCGTAACTCCTCCAAGAAACAGCAGTCTGCCATCCACTCCCATCTCCATCTTCCATCCCAGAAGGCATGACCATTCTGGGGCTTTTCGTTTTCCTCCGTCCACAATTTGGGCTGACAGGTCCCGACTCGTGCTAACCTTTTATCTGGCACCTTCAAACGGAATGAGCCTGCTTTCATAACAGCACTTGAGTGGCAGGAGCGGAGACAGCGCTGTGATGTGAACAGCCATTTTGTCCTGTTAAAATATACACTAATGGAGTATAAGAAGCCCGTCAGACAGACAGGTAAGAATGGAAGAAGACTAAAAAACACAAATGATCAGATCCGGAGATGCGAGAGAGAGAGGGATTACATCAGATGACGAGATGAACCAGGGGGCAATCAAGAGGAACACTGTGACCTTTAAAAAGTGAAGAAATTGTGGGTAAAGTTGAGTAAAATGCAAGAAATTTCATGATTTGCAAGTTTCATAACGACATTTTGGAAAATTATGAATATTTGTGGGGTAACACTGACAAGAGTAGAAAAGAAAGCGTTCATTGTGGACAGTTGAGAGCCCAAGCACATATTGTTTTTGAATGTGTGGACTAAGATAAGGATAAAGAAGGATAAGCACATTAAAGCTACCTGTCTTTCAAAGGAGTGAGTAGATATTTAAATTGTTGTACATAGTTCTAAGCTCTCAAAAACCCTTTGGCACATCACTAGCAGGAACAATTGGGGGCATTGCACAGCCAACCTTCTCCCATCCCAAAACTTTATTTTAGCATGTTCATAGTTTGAGTTAACTTTAGATTATTTTTATGCCATACTTTAAGTTTTACTTTTGTTTGCTCCTGTTAGTGTTAACACAATACTAAATCTTCAAACTCAATTTTTATACTAATAGACTCGATACACAACACAGATTCTGATACCACAATGATAATAAAAATACTCTTTCTCTAGACAATAGAATGTAATTTTCAACATTATATAATAGTAGGTCAATTATTTTACCATGTGGTCTTATATCAGTGTAGTTCCTTGGTGGTCCAGGTAGTTTCCATAGTGGTCCATGGGCATACAATAGTCACTGTGGTCTTATACTAGTTCTGATACAGCTCAAGATCATTCTGAAGTTATTTAGGATAGGTTCATTTCTGTCCTGATATCCTGTCCTGAAAATGGATTTGGTATTGATTAGTATCTGATTTTCGATACATTCAACAACTCTAGCTCCTGTATCTCACATACAGATTTGAATGCTTCTTCCACCACTGCAGGCTAATTCTTCCACATTTACAATTTAATTTTGACATTCATTTGAAACACTCTCTGAAAAAGTTGTGCATTCCAGTTTTCAAGCACAAGTTTACACTGGTCCATAGATATGAGCACGGTTTCAAGATCAAATTCGCTTTTTAACTTGATAAAGCAAACAACTACACTGATTTAAAAGGCCTTGTTAGCGCCTAGCACAGTTTGTAGTCAGACTGTATACACACCTCTCTATATTTCAGAATTAGCATTGTACAACTGATTCCACACTATTCCCTTTAGCACAAAGGTGCTGATTGATATATCAAAGATGAACCGATTTCCCCCCAAGCCACAACACTCCAATTTCCACGTTACATTAGCACACCAAACACTAGCAAGCACACTCACACTTAGAGCTTATGGACCCAGCAGGCCGTCTTTGGGATAGATAGCACCTGCATACGAGAGAGGGGGGTCACACAAATAGGATTTGAGAGGGAGGCAAGCAGGTGGGGGAGGGTGGGGGAGGGTTGGTAGACTGTACTGTATATACGGACGGTTGCGGGACGGGGCCGGAGTCCATATATAGGATTGTGTAGGAGGCAGGGAGAGCTAAATAGGATTGTAATGTACAGCAAAGGGTGTATAAATAGGATATGGGAGTCATAGCGGTGTTCTCACAAGTTTCAGGTCCCAGTGGTGGAGGAGGTCTTTGGGTTTGTTTATCGTGTGGGTGGGTATTTATGAGATAGTGGGGACTGAAATCTGTATTATTAGATCAACAACATCATTTAAAGAAGACATTACGCTAAATGAATAATCATTTTACATTCTGTTCATTGTAAACTGCAAAATTTATCTAAATTGTTAATAGATTACTTAAAATTTTATTAAAAAGTAAGTAAGTACAGAAAACTGGGCTTAGAAGTAGGTAGGTAAAAACAGACATTTTCTGAGCGCAGGATTCTTCAAACATCATGTATCAAAATACAAGTTTGACTACAGAAATGATAAGGGAACACCATTATAAGATGGTTAAAAACTCACTAACGTTGATTTTACACAACATCTCCCCTTTAAAGTTAAGATACATGTTAAAATAAGGTTAGGGTTTAGGTTAAGCAAGTAGTGACTATGGTTAAGGTTAGGATCAGACTCCAGGAAATGAATATAAGTGAATGTTATGTCCCCATACAAAATGTAAACCCAACATGTGTGTGTGTGTGTGTGTGTGTGTGTGTGTGTGTGTGTGTGTGTGTGTGTGTGTGTGTGTGTGTGGGTGTGTGGGTGTGTGGGTGTGTGTGCGTGTGTGTGTGCGTGGATTGGACGTAAAGGCCATTAAAGTAGGGCCTAATCTTGAGGCAGCTGTCTCCTCAGGCACAGTGTGACCTCCATGGAACAGGTTCACCCCAGGTTTGTCCCACCATCCAATCCCTCTCCCCCTAACCCCCGACTCTTGAGCGTGGTCCACCTCAGAGACCATTCCCCCGCACACAGGTACACACCCAGTCACACAGTCATTTGTCTTCTCCGCACTCGACCTCTTTAAACATTCAAAACAACTGCTGCTACTGTACTGTGGATTGTACTGTGGATTGTAGTGTGGAGAGATGTTGGCCGAAGTGTTGACCAGAAGAAAGAAGGGAATAGGCATAGAAAAGTAGAGGACTATACTGACCTTTGGATCACACAATGAGCGCTCACCAAACTGAGAAATGTACCAAATAAATGACCCAAGTAAGAGTGATAAGGTATTTGAGGAATCTCCAACTACTCAAGTGGCTATTACACTGTCAATTATATTACTCAAATAGAAGTGATGGCATCATAGTATTCAGAGAAGTACAAAAAATTGCAAATTATTGTTGGCCTGGATCAATGTGGTGATCTTCTATAAGTTCTTCTAGAAAAAGGTATTCAAAGGCACAGTGAGGCATTCTCTATTATACTGGTAAATATGCACTTTCCTCACTGTTGGACAGTCAAAGCTTTCTTTGTTTTTAACTCGTTATGGTCTTAAGTTTTGGCCTGAATGTTCAACCCTGAATGTTCTAGCCTGATTTATCAGCTGGTTTCACTTCATGGAAACCGTCTGACCTCGCAGCATTAGAATTCGTTCGCTCAACGGTATTTAACCAATTGCTGCTATTTGGTTGTGACATAAGTAAAGGGGCTAACTGATATATTAAGTTTTTCCCAAATCCAATTGGAAGAAGGGCAATAACGTATTTCCCCTTGATAAAATTCACCAAACATTCTCTTTGTTCTGCCTTTAAATCCTTGATCTCGGGAATCGTTGCTAATGCAGAATGTATGGCTCTTTGCTGATTGGCTGGTGCCTGAACTCGCACTTCCAGGGTTCTTGCAAACCGTCTAGTGTATTGTGATTCCTGACCTAGTTACTGGGGAGAAATGAAATTGAGCAGAGGCACTAGGTGGCGCCAGCCTGGCTATGAATGTTCCGCATGCACATAAAGAAACACTCCTGGTGGAACGGTATGGAAGACAAGACCTCATTGGCACAGACACAAAACACATCCTAATTTGAATATATAAGTTGTTTTGAATTTCATCTATTACCAGAGTGTCCACCATGTCTGTCCTCCTGCCTGCCTCACCTCTTGCCCCCCTCCCTGCAGTCCTCTCTCTGCCTCTCTCTTTAAACTCGTCAGTATAACTTGTCTGCTTTGCCCTGGCCTCTTTAAACAGGTACGCTGCCACTCGTGCTGGGCGTACACGGATTCCCCTCTGCGGAAGGTCGCTGCTCCCTCTCTCTCTGTCTCTCTTTCTCTCCATCTTTCTCTCTCACTCTCTCTCTCTGGTTGGACTTTGGGGTCAGTAAGCTTAGGGAGCTGTCAGAGCAGTGGAGGTGTCGGCCGGCTGACGGAGCAGGGTCGGAGGTCAGGGGTCAGGAGTTAAAGGGCGGGACGTGACCCCAAAGACAAACAGCGTGGGGAGTGGGTCACAGCCCTGGAAAAGTCTGTCATTCTCCACACAGGGGGTAATGTAATGTTGGCATACACAGAGCAGCTCTTTAGCCAGGGCTCACACAGCTTCAGTTAGAGCTTTTGTGCATGTAAATAAGAGATCATGATAGAACTTCATTAAGGGCAATTTTCTTTGTCTATGTCAGGGTATTCTACTGATCAGTAAACCAGAAATAAATGAAAACATAGGTGCTGAAAAGTTGTAGTCACATGCTATGTTGGGGTGGCTCAGTGGTTAGTGTTTGGACCTTTTCCCCGATTTTGAGATAAAAACACTAAATAAAGGCGCAATTTATTTACTGAGTTCAGAGACTGCACTCAAAATAACTCCATGCACTACCAAAACATCTCCATCAACCAGGACACCAGCGCATACCTGTTCACCAGCGGTACTTAGTCACACACTGTAAACAATACATCCATACAGGCTTCATCACCATCTTCATCATCATCGCTTTCACAGCAAGGTAAACGCGCGTGTTTGTACTACGGGCCCCTGAGAGCTTCACGGACGGGGCCACGGATGACAGCACGTGAACTGACTTGAGGAAAATTAAGATAAAGATGAAATCCAAGCTACCCATGTATTAAACTATATTCATATCAGCTCCTCTCGTGATGGATTTATGAACAAAGACGCACTTCAACCGCGGAATAAATGTTTGGACAATAGTGGCTCTTTAAATAATTGATCTATGAATCACACACAAGAGATCCGCTGAATTATGGAGACAAATAAACTGGTCATATATCAGAGCCCTATTAGAGGAGGTTAAGCATATTTAAGCAGATAGCACTGTATGCGCCAAGACTGGGACATTAATATTTGGCTTAGAGGTGTTCTGCATACAGATGGTGCAGCGGCTAAGGCAGGCACAATTAGAGTGTTGCCAGGTTTGGTAATAAAATGTCTCCCAAATTATTCAGGAGTAATTGCATGTGAAAAAGGAGTCATGGAAATGTGAGCACTCTGGTAAGTTATGGCCAGGACTGTAGTAGTGAAGTTTTTAGGGGGGAGAAGTAATTAGATACTTAAACAAATGCACTTTTACTTTGTTGGACTCTATTTAATGTGCATATCTGATGTATGTGATATATTGCTTGATTGAATAATGATGTAACCTTGTGATGTCATGAACTGGTAGTTTTTAAGCGAAGAGCATCCTTTTACCTTTTGTTTTGTAGGCATTGGCAATTCCAGGGCTGAAATTATCCAAATGATTCTAGTGAAGGTGTATGGACTTTAAAAACATGGAGCACTCCCTGCATCATATCCCAAGATGGAACAGAGTGTTTATTTTGCACAATAGGTCCACTTTTAAAAGGTGAAGAAGCCCCCAAACTTTTCTCTGACACTCTCTCACAGGACAAACATAGTTCTTCCATGCTGGTCTCCTAGAAGTTTACACTCCACTGCATAAGCGCATAACCCAGTGTGACACTTCAAACCCAGGCGCTAATGGGCTGTGAAGTCATTAGTGAACAGAGTCTGACGCCCACCAGCACTCAGACTGAAGAGACCAGACTGAAGAGCAGAGACCAGACTGAAGAGCAGAGACCAGACTGAAGAGCAGAGACCAGACTGAGGAGCAGGGACCAGACTGAGGAGCAGGGACCAGACTGAGGAGCAAGGACCAGGAACCAGACTGAGAAGGAGATGAGACAGAGGAGCATGGACCAGACTGAGGAGCAGGGACCAGGGACCAGACTGAGGAGCAGAGACCAGACTGAGGAGGAGATGAGGCAAATGAGCAGGACCAGACTGAGGACCAGGGACCAGGGACCAGATTGAGGAGCAGAGACCAGACTGAGGAGGAGATGAGACAGAGGAGCAGGGACCAGACTGAGGAGCAGGGACCAGGGACCAGACTGAGGAGCAGGGACCAGACTGAGGAGGAGACGAGACAGAGGAGCAGAGGGACCAGACTGAGGAGCAGGGACCAGACTGAGGAGCAGAAACCAGACTGAGGAGACGCGACAGAGGAGCGGGGACCAGACTGAGTAGCAGGGTCCAGACTGAGGAGCAGAGACCAGATTGAGGAGCAGGGACCAGATTGAAGAGCAGAGACCAGACTGAGGAGCAGAGACCAGACTGAGGAGCAGGGACCAGACTGAGGAGCAGGGACCAGACTGAGGAGCAGGGACCAGACTATAGACTGCATGACGAAGTTGTCTAAGGTTCCAGTCAAATGAAGTTCACGAGGCTAGAAGTTAGAGGGGTAAATTTGGAGCCAGTTCCATATTAGGATAGGAATTTATTTATGGTCAAAACAACAAAATAAAAAAAACAGGGTCATGTAGGGTGGGTTAATGAACATTTTAAGACCAAAACTAAGAAGTTAACAGCAGCAGTTACAAAGAGAGGGGTGATAATTTTTCAATGTAAAATCGATGGAGCTGGAAGCGGCCCCAGGTTCATCTCCAGTTTGGACCACAGTGACTAGGGGGTTAGTTATGTCTATTTACATATACAGTCTATGGACCAGACTGAGTAGCAGGGAACAAACTAAAGAGAAATTGTACTTGTAAAGTGTTTGGGCTCTTATCCATTCTAAATAAATATGAATTCATGACTTTTTTTTTTTTCTTACTTGAGTATACTTGCAAGCATGAGCATCACCAATCTGTTGGTAGGAGTGATAAATCCTTCTATACCATTCATTTGCTACCAGCTCTGGACAAAATGAATCAACATAGCTGTGCATTGAGCAAGTTTTGAACCAGCTACCTTCTCATCAATGGGCAGATGCTTACACCGCTTACACCGCACCACTGTCACCCCCACATTTCCGTACAGACTTTTACATCACTTCTACCTCCTCACCTCATCTCTTTACTCCACTTAGCCCCTTGAAACCTGTTCCCCATCCCTCCCCATATCTCCATACACAAGTCGCCTCTTTCATAGTTTACCCCCCTTCCCCTCCTCCCCACCCTTCGTCGGCCACTCCTCTTCCTCCTCCCCTCTGGATTAAAAGTACTTTTCATTACGCTGAAGGGGAGATATGGCACTTAAAAATCACCCCATTATCATTTTTCACCCCGCAAACAGCCACCCCACACCGAAGCCACATCCACATAATTACCAAACCCTGTCGTAGGCGCTAGATGGAGAAGGGAGATTTTTCCGAGCTGGGCCAAAACTGTTGCCTGCCTGCGCGCTTCTCTTATTGATATTAAAAGTGTTGCATAAAACGGCATTTAAAACGGCTGTCAGGAGCGAGGGGGAGAGAGGGAGGAGAGGAGAGAGGGAGGAGGAGTAGAGGAGAGAGAGAGAGGGAGGAGGAGGAGAGAAGAGCACACATCACTGGATCTCGCCTTGGCACTCGCTAATAGCGTGGAAAAACAGAGTGTATGATTCGGAAGATTCACATAGGAGTTGTGTGGAGAGCGACAGAGAGAAAGAAAGAGAGGGAAGGAAGAGAATGTGAAAAGAGGGAGAGAAGGAAAAAAGAGAAAGAGAGGGAGGGAAAGAAAGGAAGGGAAAAGAAAAGATAGAAAAAGAGAGAGAAAGAAAAATGAACAGAGGGAAAGGAGTGAGAAAGGGAGAGAGAAAGAAAAAGAGAAAAGTAAAGAAAATGCATGAGTGAAAGAGAGCGAGAGAGAAAAGGGGTAGGAGAGTGAGGGAGAGAGAAAAAGAGAGCAAAAGAAAGAAAAAAAAAGAGTGAGAAAGAAAAGAGGGGGAATGAAAGAAAGAGCAAAAAGAGGAGAAACAAAGAGAGTGAGAAAACAAGGAGAAAAAATGAACAGAGGGAAACGGAGCGAGACAGAGAAAGAGAAAAGAAAAAAGAGAAAAGAAAAGAAAAGAAAGAGGGTCTGAGAGAAAGAGTAAGGGAGTGTGAGAAGGAAAGAAGCGAGAAAGGAGGAAGGAAAAAGCAAGAAAATGAAAGGAAAGAAAGAGTGTGAGAGAAAACAAGACAGTGAGAGAAAGAGAAAAACAGCATGAGAGAAAAAAGAGAGATAGAGACAATGGGAGAGAAGGGAAGAGGGAATGAAAAATATAGTGGGGGAAAGAAAAAGTGAGAATGTGAGAGATAGGAGAGAGAGAGGGATGCAGAAAAAGAAAGAATGAAAGAAAAGAGAGAGTGCTGAAAAAGAAAGAAGAGGAAGAGGAAGAAAGAAGAGAGAAAAAGAGAAATGAAGAGAGGGAAAAGTGAGAAAGAAAATGAAAGAAAAGATAGCATGAGGAAAGAGAGGGAGCGAGAGAAAGAGAAAAAATAGAGCATGAGAGAAAGAGAATATGACAGATACAAAATGAGAGAGGGGAAGAAAAAGAAAGAATGAGAGAAAGAGAGAGAGAGAGAGGGATAGAGTGAGCTTTAACCAGTCAACACTTAACACATAATGAATAGGGAGTTGTGCGATGAATGAAATTTATGGCGCTGCGTGTTCTTAATGGGTTTGAATTGCGCGGCTGGGGAAAGAGGACTTAACTCATTCACTGCAATGTTCATTTACAAAAGCCACATAAAACGAATGTGCAGAGGAACCGGAGATGAGAAGAAAGAGCAAAAATATTTATATCGATCACAAATACATGCGCAGGTCACAAGTCAACTGCTCTTTGTAATAATAAGGGCTACTGGAGGGTCCGCCACCAACTTGTCTCCATGGAAATGGTATTGCTTTGTCTAGAATGTTCTACAGTATAGATTAAACCTATAAATCACAAGGGAGACAAGCAGGTTACAGCACTACACTACATTACAACTCAGATCTGTGGAGAGTCGCCCCCATCCACACCAAAAATTATTGCATTTTTGAGTGATAGAAACACCCGTAATGAATAAATTCTAGATGTATATGTTTAATGTCATACTATGGAACATGAAGGCAAAGCAATAAAATCTCCATGGAGACAAGTAGGTAGAGAACCCTCCATAAGATAAGTTGCACAGTTCTCCTTTAAGCCAATGAACAGACATGCTTTTCATTCATTCATAATAGTCACATGGAGTGTTAAGTATATACATGTTTAAAAGACTCCCCACACCCCTAAATCATCCATCACCATGACAACACATAACCCACCCCTCCCCCACCCACCAATATGACTCCGTGGGGGCCTGCCATTGGCCTGTCACACGAATGGCTGTCCATAATTATGCCTGCAGATAAAGTGGGGTCCTGCATGATGAACTGGGGGCTGTTTGATCACATTTGACTAATTTGTGGTATAAATCTTGAAGCCGACGCCCTCCTCGAGACCATTAGCCCCCACACTGACACAGGGTGCTCTCAGGGCTCTTAGCAGCTCCATCGGGCAGTCTTTGAGTGCTGATAGAGTATAGACAGGAACAGTGGAAATGAATATAAAACATGTTTAGTTTGCTCATGAAACAAAATGACACATAAATCAACTTACTGTATATAAATAAAGAGGGAATATTATGGAAAATTGACTTTCTGGGACTTTCTATCATGTTAATATATTGTTCCTTCATCACAAATATGCCTGAAAAGGTTTGAGCATAGACTGTATAAAGAAGTGGACTAAGGGATTTTGACATCACCCGTGGTGTTTGGCTCCAGTCAAATGAAGCTCACAAGACTAGCATATTCGGAATTGGAATGTAAGTAAAGTAAGTCTTTATTTATATAGCGCTTTCACAGACATTTTCTGCCCCCAAAGACGCTTTACAGAGTATTATTCAGCATTATTCATTCAGCATTCATTCATACAGCATTATTCATTCACTCTATACCCTGGTGATGGTAAGTTACTGTTGTAGCCACAGCTGCCCTGGGGCACACTGACAGAGGTGCGGCTGCCATGCCACTCGGCGCCATCGGTCCCTCCGACCACCACCATCACTCACACACACCACTTTCATACTAGGCAATGTGGGAGAAGTGTTTTGCCAAAGGACACAATGATTGAATTGATTGTATTTAACTGACCTTGACTATCAACTGTTATGGAGACCTGTAGCATGTTTTGGGTTGATGGGGGAAACCGGAGCACCCGGATGAAACCCATCCAGACACAGGGAGAAACATGCAAACTCAACACAGAAAGGCCCAGGCAACCCGGGGATCGAACCAAGAACCTTCTTGCTGTGAGGCATGAGTGCTAGCCATTCAGCCACCGTGTATGTATTTACAAAATAGTGAAATAAAAACCAGAATCGAACCAGGACCGAACATTTTAAGACCAAATGACTCACTGCAGTAATTATATAGATTTTTTTATGTCAGTTGGAGCTGATGAAGTCGATGGAGCCTGAACTGCCCTCATGCTCATTTCCTATTTAGAAAATGGCGACTAGCAGGTTATGTCCATTTATATATACAGTCTATGGGCTTTAGATGTCATCCATGCATGTTTGAGTAAACAAGCAAGCTCTCCCAGACACTATTCAAACCTGTAAGATTCTGTTTTCCCACACAATTCCAGGAATGTTTTCGTTAAGGTAACAACATTCTAACATGGCTTTAAGCTCACAAGAGTAAATTTTGGATTTCATATAGGATCTGTAACTAGAGTATTGCCAAATTACACAGTGTAGGCTAAAGCGAAAGCAAATTAAGTATGCCACTGTTGTCAGTAATTGGGAATAACCATTAAAATTGTGTTGTTTCTTCTTAAAATAATCACAAAACAAAAATAATCATAAACTGATACTGCGACATCTCTACTCTCTGCTCAGTCAAACACCTATCTCCAGACTGCATGCTCTCTGCCTAAGCATAACCCTATAAGTAGCTAGATGCAGGTGTGGCTCTGTATTATAATATTAAGCAAACATGAGCTCAGAGGTCTAATTATGACACAGGGGAGGTGAGAGCGGGGCCAGCACTGAGATTCACTACTCTGTGGCGGGAGAGGATGCTTGCGTCTGCACAAGAGCCTGGGTCATTTGTAAACAGGTAACGATGCGGGCCAGGTGTACCAGCATATGTACCATGAGCGGTGAGGAAGAGGAGGGAGAGGACCGCGAGTCAAGAGCCCAGCGACCAGGAGCCCAAGGAGGGAAGGGAGGAGAGCGGGGAGGAGGTAATTAGGGTGAATTTACAGTGCCCCGTGCCAAACAGCTAAAATGGCCAACTGGGCACGGAGATTTATTAGCGGGTTAAATTAGGCTGCGTGCCGGGGGTGGGAGGACCGCCTGCAGATGGTGATTGTCACGATGATTATTACAGCTGTAGAAGAAGACAACACTGATGAAACATATGCAGCGCAAACAGACAGCTACGGAGGCCTGTCAGGAAAGAGGACGTGGAGGAGTCAATATGGCTGGAAGTCTGTGTCGGTGTCAAAAACTGTTACGGGAGGAGTTTGATGTGTGAAGGGGCAGGAGGTGATGTACCTGCTATAGAATTGCAAGTAAGGTTTAAGGGGTTCATTGTCAGCCCCTTCTACAAATCATGGATTTTAGTTTGGAGTGTCTAGCTGTAGTTGTTATGTAAATAAAACATAATATGCTTTTAATCATGTTTTAACTGTACTTGCTCTCATTATTTTACTCAAAGTTTTCTTTGATCAAATCATACATGTTTGAGTAATCCTGTATCGCCCTATTCAAAGCTTGTCTGGCAAATCCAGAATATCTCTATATATTTTTCATACAGGTGGATATCAGTCTGGTCCCCACGTGACTATAGTGGTAATAGTAGTGTTTGTCTCCTCACCGGGGTTTGGAGTTTAACCCAGGCTATGACCAGTGAAATACAGTACTATTGAATAAAAAATGTAATGTTACATCACAAAAATGCAATTTAATTTGAAGTTGTAAGGTATTTTCTATAAAGCCAAACATACCCAGAATTCTTTGCAGTTTGACGACACTCTCTCTATATTCATTTCTGTTTGGGACAATATCAATTTAGTCAAGTGCGTGATTAAGGGCGCTGCTCGGGCCCATTTAGCATGAATCAATGGACCTCCAGACGGAAGGTTCCCAGAGTCTTTGCCTCCATTTGCATCCTTGAGTATCCTTGATCAAATCTGCAAGGCAAACAGCTTTAAAACCTGCTGGGGGATATTAAACTTGCAGATTGAGGCCGGCGCCCACCCTTCGCCTGGACAGGACTGGCCAGAGTGGAGGGGTTAGCCGTGGTGGCGTGGTCGTTAGCAAGGACACGACGAGGAGGCCATGTGTGCTGATACCTTCATGGTCGGTTTACATTTAAATATCTGACTGACGGGGAACATGGAGCCGTTATGGTTTCCCCAGGGTCCAGAGCACGAGGAGGAAATGGGCAGATAAAGATGCCCCAAGGGAGAGGGGAGAAGGAGAAGGTGAGGGGTGAGTGAAGGGCCACGCTGCACAGTATGAAGTCTGTAAGATTCAGATTGGAATTAAAATAGGACACATTTTATTGTTTTTAATTATTGTGTCTTTTGAAATATTTGTTCTTATAGAGCAGGGCATCATGACAAAAAAAAAAATTCATAGTGATCAATTCCAATTTCCGTTGTCAAAAATCAGCTACTAATTGATTCTAAAACTAGAATCAAAACCAGATACAAACAACAGAAATGAACTTTTCCTGAAGAGTTTTAGAATGATTTCAAGTTGAAAATCACATTCTATTGTCTAAAGGAGTGTTTTCAAATATCATTGTGGAATCAAAATAAACATTATGTCAACACTAATAAACAGCCCAAAACAAAGCATTTTTTCTTAGCAACTTCTTACATATTAAAATCAAGGAAAAACACAACTCCAGGTACATGTGTTAAGATGTGGAATAACATTACAAAACCTCATAAAAGTAGATTTTGCATAACATATGACCTCTAAAATCGCCCTGGCTCTGCTCACACCCAAAACAACCTTGTCTGGTGCCACAGAAGCAGGATTTATCTAGCCTGACTTACGGCCCCAGCCTGACTCTCTCCTGATGGCAGCGAGGGGTCATATAGCATGTGTGAGTGCGCATGACCGAGTGGATGGGAGCGCATAAAGCAGAGCTGTTCTGTATCACTCAAGCGGCTGTGTGTGTGACGGGACCTCAGCCAATGTGCAACAAAGGGAGGTTTTAGCACACACCGAGCTGAGCGGGGTTTTGTCTTCATTTAAGAGGACGATTCTTAAAGGTGCACTGTGTAACTTTTCTGGTGGAGGAGCTGTCACCTGCTTGTTTCTATGGAAATGTCATCGCTCTGCTTACAATGTTCCTAAGTATGATATTAAATAGCTCTCTTTATTCAATTTTATAGATTATAGCTCAAAAATACCTACAAAAAAAAGGCATTCTGACTGTTAGCGGGGTTGCCTCTCCACAGATCTCACCTCTAACTTGGTCTGGTTTGGTCCCAAAGATAGAATGGTTTAATACCATTCTGTGAAACATTCTAGACAAAGCAATAACACCTCCATAGAGAAAAGCATTTGACAGACCTTCGACAAGAGAAGTTGGAGCCGTTTGAAGAGAAAATGAAAATGGTTAATAATCCCAAACAAATAACCCAGGGTGTGGCCTGAGGTCTTATGAACCTTATACTCAATTAACAAAACAGATACAGATACTTTTTTAGTAGATGGTATGCCACCTGCCCCTGATATGATATTGTATTGTCTAAAATGTTTCATTATTTCATTGAAATAAGGAATCTCTTGGAATTCATACACAATCATTTTAGGTCATTCTAAAGGGTGAAATGTGTGAATTGGTAAATCATACCTGCTCTGCACACAGTCATAAAGCAACAGAGTGTAACTTTTATGCATATTTCACCTGCATGATTCCATGCGAAAAGAAAGTTACTTTCTCTATGGAGATAGGTAAGTTTTATGCCATACTGTGGAATATTATATTATATCCAAAGAAACAACATTTCCATGGAAACAAGTAGGAAGCCAAATAAGGGTCAGGTTTGTGGAGATGCAGTCCTGCTTACACTATATGGATACATGTTTTTTGTATATTTTCAGCGTACTAAAAAGGAAAAGAAGAAAAATCCTAATCCTAGCAAATCATTCATATAGTGTAGGCCACAGCTAATTTACAATTAGGCTCTCATAGCTTTGGCACCATCCTGTAGGTGAAACAAATAACTTCATCCTGTATAAACAATTCCAGTTTCTGCTGCTATAAATTGTGAATGTTTTATTTGCTAAATGTCCCATAGAAATAAGTGTAGATAATTGGATTAGATTCATAGTGTCCCAGTGAAATGTGCAGTAGTCCTGAGGTATACACAGTAATAGGAGCCTGCTGACCTGTGATGAGATGAGCCCTATCATAAACATAAAGCCGTTAGCTGATTGGCTGCTGCTGCTGCTGCTGCCTGGATTCTGGTACAGCATTTTCACACAGGGCCTTCTGTTGGCACTGAACTCTGCTGATTCAGTCATCCTATAGGAGGAAGTGGCTGTTTTCTTCATCACGGACTGTACTGTATTGACATCCACAGTGTTGCTTTGTCTACCAATACTCACCAAGACTGCCTGTTGAATGGGCCAATTAGGATGCAAATTTGACTTTTAATGAGGTTTTAACCATGTTTTGATGTAGAAATCTTATCTAAAACTTATAGAGATGTCCCTGGTTTCTTTCAGGTATATTGAATCCATTTCCATCTATCCATTTTGATGGTGTTATTATCACTTATAAGGTCTCCTCCTTCCATATATTGTGGTTCTTTAAGTAAACATGCACAATGCAACTTTTTGGTAGATGGTCCTCATGGAGTTATTGCTTTTCCCGGGATTAGCTGATGCAATTTTGAGACATCCAGGGACAAGATATTGTCAACAGGTTAAACTAAATCAACTGGCTAAGATAGCTAAGTAAGCTAAGTAAGTCCAGTTGGTTTAGTTTAACTTGGTGATAATACTTTTTCCTGGAATTTTCCAAAATATGGTGTTAAACCTTAAAACAAGCAGGGCACCAGGCCACGTTAAGGTTAAGGTTAATAAAACACAGGTAACTGAGCAAATACATATAGCTAAGTTTAATGTCATATTGTGTAACATTCCAGGCAAAGCAAAAATGTTTTCATTTCCACTTTTAATATTGCTCTCTTCCCAGTTTATGTTTCCAAGACAAGCAAAAGACTCCCAATCCAAACATTATTAGAACCTACTTTACCAGAACTTTTGCAGTATTAAAAACACAAGATATCATGAGATAGAGTATTTTTTTAAAAGCCAGCCTAAAGCATAATATATCCCCTTTAATTTAAGTGCAAACTGGGGCTAAATGGCTGTCAGAATGGGTCAAACATTACAGCAAACATCTTTGAAACACTGATCCAAATTAGCACTAAACCTCCCTGACATTTGGCTGGTACAGTCTGAACACTGGCACCAAAGATCCACTCACAGACACAGATCTACTTTTACCTCTCCATTTCCCACAATTCAGCTTTTTTAAGAAGCTTCTCCCTCCTGGCTGCCCCCGCGCCACTGTCCGCCGTGTCAGGGCCAATGAGGGTCAAGTCCGCCGCGTTTCTCTTAAGGAGCTCGTTTGCATCCCGCCGGCAAGCAGCCAGTCAGACGCTTGTTCAAAGGCCCAGCTAATCCAATCAGATCGCGGGATCGGTGGGGCCTTATCGCCACGGACACGGGCATCTGCGGGGAGCACATCACAGGGCATCAGAAGGAGCCGCGAGCTGATTGGTGGAGACAGAGAGTCGGAGGGAAGCGGGCTTGGAGCTAGGGGGAAGTGACAGGTGGGTACAGGGGGAGGTTTAAAACTGCGCTGCCGGTGTTATGACTGGCGCAGGTGGAATGGCACAGATGCATATTGGGCGTGAAATACGGATTAGAACTCTTGGATGTCAACTCTATCGACTCAAATCTATCTGGTTGTGACACGATGAGAGAAATATCTAAGCTAGATTCAATGTATGAAGGAAAAGGAGGAAATTTAAAGTGACAGACAAAAAGACAACAAGCTTACTGCACTACAGCTAAGGGATTGGATTGCCATGCACATTCACGTCTTTGTGTTAGCTAAGTCACTAGAAAGGTGAATGTCCCTCCTGCGCTTCAACCCCATTTTATGCTGATGCATAGGATCTCATTTCGTGGTTAGCCAGAGTGTTGGAGATGTGTGGAAACACTTTTTAAAATATTCCATCCAGTCCTTGTATTTGCAGAGGTCGCTGGTGTTAGGCTAGTGCATGTCAATGGCCATAGTTAGCCTGTCACTAAAAACAGTCTTACCCACTCCACAGTGCACCTGAGGCAAATCTATTATTACGCCAGATTGTCGACGCGAATGTCTGTGTCAACAGAATAAGTTTAGAAATAAAACCAACCTTGCATTTGAAGGATTTATGTCAGAGCAGCAGCAGCAAGTTGTACTTTCTGATAGAAATCTTAGCAGTGGCGAACTGATATCACCTAGCACCTATCTTAACCAGCAAAGTAAAATTCCACTGCTGCTGAGAAAATAGTCCCTCAACAAGCGACAATTCATGCGATGCAAGGGTAGTTTTATTTCAAACATTATTCTGTCAACACAGACATTCACATCAATAGTTTCACGTAATAACAGATTTACTTCGGGTGCTTTATGGAGTGGGTAAGAACTGTTTTTAGTGGCAGGCTAACTATGGTCATTGACATGCACTAGCCTAGCACCAGCGACCTCTGCAAATACAAGGACTGGATGGAATATTTTTTTTAAAAAGTGTCTCCACACATCTCCAACACTCTGGCTAACTAGGAAATGAGGTCCAATGTCCAAAATTCCAACTCCAAACAACAAAAACTAGAATCATTAGGATAATTCAGCCCTGGAATTACTAGTCTCTCCTGAACTAATAATAATAAACACATTACTCAAAACCATGTGAATGGAACAAAACATAACTCAGAGTATGTTTTTGAGGAGGTAACAACATTCTAACATGTCTTAAAGTTCACAAGAGTCAGTTTTGTGTAATATAGGACCTTTAACAATAAGAAAAGCTAGAGCTAATGTCCAGGTTAGTAGGTCTATAAGAGCTGGTGTATATACTCTCTGGCCCATGGGGAAGTAGACAAACCTTGTGTAGGTTAATGTCTAACTTTGAACATATGGCGCATACATCCTGCTGGTGGAATAAAAACCCTGCCTGCCTGCCCGCTCCATGTATACACACGCTGTATAGAGGTGATCTGGCTGGACGAGTGACTTTGTGTCCCGGGACGTGGCTGGACACTTTGGGACGGCGGGGACGCTGGAGCAGACTTGGCCGTCCTTGCGCCGCTCTGACTGGGTCCCCTCTGAGACTTCCAATCCCATCCGTCTCTCCTGCTCCCTCCCTCTCTCCCTCGCTCTCTCTCCCCCTCCCTCCACCTCCGCACCAGACGCTCCTGTGCCTCCCACGTGCTGTCGGCCTGGGTGCCATGGTTAGGTGCGTGGTGCTGGTTCCACATGGTCCTCAGAGTGGAGAGGCAATGGAGCGTGCCATACTGAGACATCCATATACGGTAGAGTCCCTGTCAGTCGCCTCCTACTCCACCGGCCCCCTGATCATTAGCCTGGAGAGCAGCCAGATTGGGTTTAACTAGCCAGGCTGTTTTTTTTTCTTTTCTTTTTTTTATAAAAAGGTCCTATATTACATCAAGCAGAGTTTTAAGCCATGTTATAATGTTGTTATCTCATCAAAAACATACCTGGAGTTGTATTTTGCTGTCATTCACACATGTTTGCGTAAACCTTTATTAGTCTGGCTACATCTCCAAAGCTCAAAATGCTCTGTTCCACCTTGTGATGTCATGAAGTGGTAGTTTTCAAATTAACAGTTACCTTTAACTTTAAGTTCTGTAGAGATTGGTTATTCCAGCACTGAAATGATCTAAGTGATTCTAGTGAAGATGTATGTACTGTTTAAAAACAGTGGAGCACATCCTGTATTACCACATAGCAACACAAGGTGGAACAGAGTGTTTTTGGTTCAAGAGAAGAACTGGGCTTAAATATGAAGGGTTTGTGAGTTAAACATGTGTGAATGAAACAAAACACAACTTCAGGTATGTTTGGGATGTTTAAAACAACAGATAAAGATGTGTTGTTGTCATTGTGTCCTTATAGGCAAGTTCACTTCATCTACGTTGCCTAGTATGAAGTCAACTGCTCGTTTGCTTAGAGTAACTTAAAGGTCCCTGGTTGGTGTATCGCTTGTGGTTGTTCTTGATCTTGTATTTATTTATGTTCAGTGGTGGATGTTGTTTGTTTTTGCTTATGTCTTGCGATGTGTTTAACCATGTGACTGTTCCAAGACACATTTGTCCCATGAGAGACAATAAAGGATTATATTATCTTATGAAGGTCTTCCCCAGGGCAGCTGTGGCCACAATAGAAGCTTAACCCCACCATGTCTGAAGTGAATGGATAATGCAATGTAAAGCTCTTTGGGTGTCGCTATGAAAATCAAATGTATTATTATCAAAGTAACTCAGGTTGGACTCTAAATCACTTTAAGCTTATAATGTGGGATACTGCAATAGTGTTTTGTTCTTTCGTTTTCAGTTGTACAGGGGCTGTGTACCGTTTGATTTGTTTAAATTGCAGTACTTAACAATATCGGTTAATGATCTATTCTTTTTTTGGTGCCTGTATTTTTTGTAAGAGCAACTTAATGTTCAATATTATTAAGATGGAAGCCCTAGCTGTCTCTGGACATGTATATAAAGCTGCAGGTGATGAGTCAGTCAGAGTTGACCTGTAACTTGCATAGAACTGAATGTGGCATGTTTGAGGTCTAAATTCCTCACAGAAATAATACGGTTGTGGGTTTGTTGTTTCACTTAACAGTTTTTGAAAGAAATATCAATCTACCATAGAGTTATATAGGCTTTTGCCCATCATCAAATACTAGAATGTGCATTTTATTTCAGACATCAGATCTACCCCAGTGTCAGAAGGCGCTTCCATGACTAGTCTCTCTGGTCCTGTCTCTTTGTGTCCGAGCGTATACCTGCTCTTGTACAGTGGTGTCTGGGATAGGCCCGTGTGGAGAGGCACCTTAGGCCCTGCTCTCCTGATTAGTCATTTATCAGAGCTGGCAGCACAGACCCACCATAATCACTCTTCTCCTATAGCCTCTCCTCCTCCTCTTCCCTCCTATTCCTCCTTCGTGTGCAGCCGCTGATCCCCCTCTATCCCAATCTATCCCCCCAGATCTCCCCTGGATCTACAACAATGCTCTCCAAACCCCCAACATGAGCTTTGAGAGGAAGGGAGGCAAGCCTGGACTATGGCTCTATACTTGGATAAACTTAAGGACATGGCAGTAGGTGTAATACCAAGTATACCTTACCATATGGTGTAGAGTTTGGGACATTCTTTTTGTAAATGAGAGGAAAACAATTTTGGGTGAAAAAAACTAAACAAAAAACAAAACATCAGCCGTGATTTAATTCTAATGTAGACCGTATACAAAACAGTACTTTGAATATATAATTCAACTTTAAAATATGCATTCTTACTGTAAGTGAACTCACCTATTCCAGACAACATTTCCCATGGAGAAAAGCAGTTGACGGACCCTCCACCAGAAAAATTACATAGTGCACCTTTCTTGCTAAATTGTGCTTGCATTTTAACTCATAATTAACACAACAATTCTACATACAATCAAAATCCTACAAGCTTTATCTAGTGTAGAACTTAATATCTCCAGAAAGTTACTGTGATTATTAAATATTGTCTTGACCCATTGTGAATCAAACAGGACTTGTTCAAGCTTCTACCAAGAGATTGACAAGATATTACTACACTATTTCATGGCATTGCAATAACAAACAAGGTTGTCATGAGAATGCATTTGTCAAACGTGTGGCTACAAATTGACACAAGATAGAAAAGTCCACCATATATATGCAGTAAAGTGTCCAGGGAGGAGTCTGAACTGAAAAGATGCATCCAGATCATGGGAAAAAGGATCGGGTTTGGGGGAGCAAATGAGACTTGGATGAACAATATGGAGATGGTTATGGTAAAATGAATTGAGATGCATGTAAGGATTTATGTGGAATGCTAGGTTGCCCTCTTCAGGGGATCAAACCCCTGCCATACAATGTAATAGAGCAAATACATATGCAGTGTTGTATATTTCCCTAATGTAACATCTATGTGTGTCTCTTGTGTTATAAATGTAAATCAGCAGAGGGATCACTGGTGCATTTTGGGAGGAAATATCTTTTTAAATATATATTTTTTCTTTTATTCCAAATAGGGATCTCACAACAATTTGAATGAGATTGACAATTTAATATTTCTGGAGTCTGAAAACCTGTACACAGAAACGGATATAAGCTAAGAATTTGACTATATGTTTTCTAATGAAATAGAAAAAATAAATACGCCTTGCACTTGTCCTGAGGTAGACTGATAGACTGATGGAATCGAGGCTCCCAATCTGCGCCATTGGTCTCTCCAACCACCAATACATAACACCTTCATACTAGGCAAGGTGGGTGAAGTGTCTTCCCTAAGGACCCAATGATTCACATCATTCTCCAATCTTCTGGTTGGTGGATGAGTGCGTTAACCACTGAGCCACTTTTATTTATTTATTTATTTATTTTTTTGGGGGGGGGGCTTCCCTAACCTCATCGTAAATCCAACTCAATCTCTTATTTTTACATTTCCACCGTTATGCCTCTGTTTTCTTGCTCAAAATTCCTTCTTTTTGGAGATATGGAAAGCGAGAATGATAGCGTGCACGGCTATATGAAAAAGAAAAGGGGCATATATGGAAGCATGGTCTTTCAAGTGCCCACAGTCTGTAGAATCCCGATTACATTCCGCGCTTCGTGGCTAGACAGCTTTTCCAATCTAGTTCCTGTGCTGGAGAAGACAGGTTGAGAATAAGCGGGTTGCTGGTTAGCTGCATTAGCTCATTTTGGCCTGCTCCGTGTGTCTGCTGCATAATCCCCCTGTGTTGACATGGCAGGACGGCCGAGTGTGGCGCTTGTTGATAGGGAAGTGCTCCTCCCATATCCAAACGCATCATGCACTACACTTCGCTTCATGTAAAACTGAAACGGACAAATGGGAATGTGCCTTTAAAGGGAGTCTTAGGGTATATAATATGGGTTGCCCACATGTTGTAAGAGGCAGGAGAGGAGTTTGTTGTAAACACAGTTTTATTTTACAATTTCAGTATTGCAAAAGCCAGCTTATCTAGAACTGTAATGAACACAGGATAGTAAGTCATTTATTCAATAAGTTCCCTTAGTTGCTGTGACAGCTATCCTCAGTCAGAAAAAAGGGCTGTCAATCTATTCCAATGGCCTCTTAAACCACCACAAATCATTCACACGCTACAGTAATACAGGCAAGTGTGTTGCCCAAGGAAACAAAAGTACTAGTGAGACTGGGAACCACAAACATTCCAGTTATAAGACAATAACCTGAGCCACGGTCTCTGGTCTGTGGAGTTCGTGTGGGGTTTTGGAAGTTGTATCCATGAAGAAGTTATTACTTTACCTGGATTGTTATACAGAATGACATTAAATTCATTCATCTGATTAATTTCAATCTATGCTCGCACACACAAATCAATGAAATACCATTTCTCATCAGATAAAAACAGTACATTGATATAGATAAAATGTATTGATAAAAAATACCTTGAATAACACATCTTCTTACTGTGAACGAGCCTCCCCACAGATCTGACCTGTAAATTGGTCTGGTGGCATCACCTGTTTCTAGGCGGTAACCCATTTTTGAGTAAATATTCACTCAATGATGCCTGGGTTCAAAACAGATGTCCCCTGTTGTGAAACAGGAGTCCTCACCCTTTTACAGCCTCTTGAGAAGACCGCCTGTTTTAACCCATCATATCATCCCGCCCCTCTTCTCTCCCTCCACACCCTCCACACTCCAGCATACATCCGCTGAACTATTCACCTGCTCCCCAACACATCAAGAGCTTATTAAGAGTCTTTGCCCACCATAGAAAGGCCAAGGATGTAATTTGCCAGTCACACTAGGCTCTCACAATCCTTCTCTTTAACACATCTGGCGCCCATCTCGCATCCTTAAGTCCCTCTCAATGAGACAATTAGCGCTTCGCAGACAAGGCCAGCGTCGCTCAATGCACGGGCAGCGGCGGACATGAGCAGAGACAATTTAGCCCGCGAATACATTGTGAAAGAGCGAATGAATGAGAGACTGACAGATCGTCGGAAATGGACTCTTAAGATCCGGGGAGAGGGGGAGTTTTACGAGCGCCACTGCGAGAGGCAATCAGACCCAAGTGATATCAAATAAGGGAGCGCATGTGTTGGACAGCGGGCGCGTTTCATTGAGCACTTTTACTGATTGTCAGCGAAGGGGTCACGAGAGAATAAGTGATTTGAAGAGTCGAGACGTGATCCGCACTCTGCTGGCTCCCGAGTTTTATGGGAATGTTTGAACATGCGCGTCTCGAATGGGAAGTGCCGTAATCCAATTTGTTATATAATGTATGCGTCTTGTCAAGTACATTGGGAAGCCTAAAAGCTAATTAATTGAATAAGCCTGTCCTACTTTGTCTGCTAATAGAAGTTTATCTTTTGTCTTTAGAAGTGCATTGGATTATTGGAGTTGGAGATCTGTATTTGATGCTATGGGATTCCTCTGGCTCCCTTTGGGCAGAGGGTGCTAATGTAGCATGCAGCTGAATTAAAGGGGTGGGTATTTAATTGTGGCCCACAGATGGCCTCATACATCTTGGGATCATTTAAAGGGGCGGTGGGCTGAATAATGCGAGTGACACGGCGCTGTGTTTTATAAGAGGACCTCTATTACACAGACGGCTCTATAAACTCAGCAGGGAAAGGCACACACAGGAGCGCCTGTAATTGTTCTAACACTGTTTTAGACTATCACGCACACATCTCACACACCAAAATCACACCTCCTTATCTTTGAATTCAAATATATTTTCTATTGTTGTATTGTGGTGTGAAAATGAATGGATACACATCCAGATTTAGGAGTACTGCTTGTGGAATGCCACAAGGCTCAATTTTGGGACCTAAATTATTTAAATTATTGTTGTTTTTGGTTGATGGTGTTAAAATCTAACCCTAACACACAATCTAAGGTCTCAGAAAAAAAAAAAGTATTGTGGTAAACAACAAAGTGAAATATGTTCTTAATCAAAAGGCTCTTCACATCTTGGATTGCTCACTCATACTTCCATACTTTACATATTGTACTGAGATTTGGGACAACAATTACAAAACTTTACTTCTTTCCCTTTTCAAACTGCAAAAACATGCTGTGAGAATAATGTATAAGGTTGGTTACCTGGATCACACAAACTACTTGTTTTTCAATTTTTTTATTATTATTTTTTTGTTTTTTTTTTTATTTAGTGAAATTCTGCACTGCTTTGCTTGTGTATAAAGCAAACAAAAATATATTGTCATTTAATATCCAAAAACTGTTCAGTACAGAAGAAGTACACTCTGAATTAAGGGGAAGGGGTAAGTTTAAAACAAACCACCAGGAAAAGCATGTGTGTATCTGTGTGTGGGGTCAGTCAAACAAAAAAAAACAAAAAAAACTGTAAAACATAATACAGTACTATTTTTAAAAAGAAAGAAATTGGGTTAAAATTATATTTAGTATGCATAATATGTAATTTACTTTACTATGTGTAAATATTTGTAAAGTTTCGTGATGAATGTACATAAGCCACCACATCATTTTTGACACTATGTCATGAATAAGGGTGAGTTAATATTCCGTTCTTCTGTTGTTTACAATGTATATGTAATATGTATATGATTATTGTTTCTCTCTTGGCACAAACTCGAAAAATAAAAATCAATCAATCAATAAAATAGATTCAGGTTATAGAGAATGTTGTGTTGGTGGCTGGTTAGTGACATTTGTCCAATCACCAAAAGTTACCAGTTCCATTTACCAGCATCCTGTCATGATGACCATCCATTCTTGAAAAATGTAAATGCCAAGAATAAAGGCCTGGATGACAAAACTCTTCAAGACAATGTATAGTTACAGACAATGCAAGGTAAAAGGCAAAATGGTACATGGTCACATTTAAATAGCACTTTTCTACCTCCAATGGGCACTCAAAGCACTTCACATCAATGACCCACTCACCCATTCACACTCAGATAGATCCATACAGCAGTGTGCAGACACTGGGGGAGAGGTGGGTTAGGTGTCTAGCCCAAGGAAACATATGCACCTGTGGGAACTGAAAACTGAAAATTTTACCAACTGAGCTAATGTGGTTCAAGCTGCTGACCAAGAGAATTCTTTTAAAACATCCAAACCAAAATGCTTTCCAAAAACTAAAAACAAATAATCAAAATTCAAAAATGTTAAAGTCACAGTTCTAGGTTTAGTTAAATCCACATGCTGGCACACACAACAGAAAACAGAGGTATTCTCGAAGTGGTTTGATAAATACACAACTGTGTCTATATGCTACAGTTTGTGACTTACAGTAGTTGTAGGGAGTGTTTGAGGCATGTAGCTGTAATGTCCCATATCTGGTAGAACAGCACATGTGTACAGGCATGTCCTGCTGCAGTGTTGTTTTTAGATACTGCCCTCCCACAGGGTATCTTTACAGCGTGCACAGTATAAAAAGAGACAGATGGGTGAGCGCAGGAAAAGTGGAGAAGAAGGAGAGAGCAGAGGAGAGCAGAGAAGAGCAGAGTAGCTCACAGGGATGTGTGTCTGGGTCAGAGACAGGAGGCAGTACAAGCACCAGGCGGAGGAGAGGGGAGAGTTTTTCCTCAGGTGAGCCCCGCTGGAAGTGGGAGCTGATCTGGCCCTATCCTGTCACAGTGAAGATACCCAGGGCCAACTGCTCACCACACAAACAAATGTAGACCCCACTCCCACACTGCAGCACGCTCCTGCAGATCTCACCTGTTTTAGACATGGTAAACAATGCTCAAACTGCATCAATGTCTGTTTTTACAAATTTTAAACTAGCCCGCCCAGGGAATACAGGTGGAAACTAGCACCAGGCCAAAGACCTAACACCTGCTCTGCCTGGTGCTATATGCATATTGTCCACTGTCACATGAACTAAATAATCATGACCCCAATGTGGAAGGAGGGTGTGTAGCCTATGGTCTTACTGATTTAAAAGCTTGTATTGTGAGGCCATTAATTGCCACTTGCTTTCTGACTACTACACACATGTCTTGATAATCAAAACACCCAATGACCGCATCAGCAATTTGGCCATCATATCCAATGTTTTTGTAATTATTATACAATTGTTATCAGTTAAAGCAATATTTGGCCCGCCTGTGTGCTTCTTCTATACCACAGATTCAATATGACAATGAAAATGTTGTGGTGGTTTTCCTGCCGTGAAAGTATACATTTTTATGCCTGTATCTGTGTTCCTCCCACATCATCCCAAACACAAACAGTCAGCGTGCAGCGTCAGGAGCGCCACCAAATGCTCTATTTTCCACACAGTGATTTATAAAGGTGTTTCTCGCAGCGGGCGGAGAGAGCGCAGTGGAACGCTTCATTTCATAAATCTATTCTCCTCCGTTTTCCCATACCCCGCTCCTGTGTGTTTGAGCGCCTCTCCCCGGACCCCAGCGCAGGACTCCCTCACACAACAATCTGCTGGAGTGTGAATGCCGAGGGGGCTAGGAGGGGGCACATAAGTAGGCTTTGTCTGTGCTCTAGGTAATGATGCAGGAACAAGCAGGGCCCGTGTAAAGAGCGCATTCTCAAGGGGCACGAGACAAGCACACCCCCTCTCCTCTCACGACTTCACAGTGTATGCAGGCCAGGGTAGTCTAGCATCAGGCAGAGGGAAGTTGTGTAAACAAAAGTGATAACAGAGATCCAAGTCCCCAATGAAGGCGCTATTAAACATACACATTAATACTGCCGCTACCGAGAGGGTCTTTGTCAACAACAGGGAGAGAGCTGTGCAGGGGTTTCTGAAATACAAATAAAACTTAGACAATCATATTTGTTCTGTGTATACAGAGATGGTTTTCACAAAACTGATGGATATAGTTCTAATTTTCTTCCAAAGAATACAATAACTTGAGAATGTGGATGAAGAACAAGAATATTCCTGTTAATAGCTCATTATCCAAGGGCGCTTGATAAGTATACTAGTGTTGTCATGATACTAAAGTTTTAGGTTCCATAGTGGTCCATGAGAGTATACGAGCTCATCTGGTCTTACACTTGTTCTGATACAGCTCATGATCATTCTCAATTGTTCAGGAAAAGTTCATTTCTGTCCTGTTGATGTGAGTTTTTTAGCATTGATACTGGCTCAAATGAGTATCTAGTAATGTGAAAGCATGCCTTATCTCACCTCTGAACTACACATAAACAATAAAGGGCAGTCAGGGGTAAGACATGTGAACAAAAATGTTGGGGGAGGAGTTTCTGTCTCTATTATAACAGAACAATTATTTATCCCTCTTCCATTGTTTATTAGATTTTCTAATAAAGAAACACAGTACACATTCACAGAGACCATGGTACAAAAAAAGCACAGAACATGACTGCTCTAATAAAAATAACCTGTTTACAAATGGTGTTGTCATTTTTTTCCATTAAAACCTACCAAAAGTGTCAAAAAAGCTGATGGTGTTGGTGTTTTCAAACCACGTGATGCAATAGTGACAGCTGACTCACACACCAATTAAATCAAAGTTGTCTTAACGTAAATATGATGACATGTGTGGTTGATATTATATGATGTGAATGAAACCACAAATGGCAATAAGTGTTAATAATGAAGTTGAAATTGCCTGTATGTATTTATTGTTATGGTGATAATAAGTACATTCTCGCTACCCTTCCACTACTCTTATCTATCCCATTGTCATATCAGCACCAGCCTCCTCAGCCTCTCCATCTCCTCCTCTTCATCTCTACCAGTGTCTATGCAGGAAACAAATGCATAATCCTCTGTCTGCCTTCACTGCCCAAGTCTAAGCGCCCAGGTTTATCAGTTCCATAAACATCAATTGTTTGCTGGATGATTCCAAGAAATCTACACAACTGCAGTTTCCATGTGAGGTCTACCTCAGCATCTACACCCCCATTTGCACATCAAATGGTCAACAGCATTATGATCTCAGGTCATCAGATACAGGTGAACAGGCGGAAAACAAAACACTTAAAACAACCTCCATCTGCGGCAGAAAGAAGGGAGGAGGAGAGAGGGGAGAGCCGGGAGAGGGGCCTCAGTGAAGATAAGCCACTCTTGTTCCTTATTTATGTCTTATTATAGCTACAGCAGGGCCAGGCCACAGACACAGTCACCGGGGACACAATGATGAACTGCTCAACACGACGCGGCTGCCTACTCCCGGGGAAGGCTCACTCCACTATAGCACTACCCCTACTAACACTTCCCCTCTCCCTTCTCTTGTTTTTAACCCTCTCCCTCCCCTCTTCCCTTCCCTCGGTATACTAATTATCCATTCTGTCTTCACTGTGTAAACGGTGAGTAACCCAAAGGTGCGGCAGTCAGGAGTGGCGGCAGGGGTGACATAATTAAGATGTCTCCCCCATCTCGGAACGTGTTGGTCGGCGGGCTGTGGGGGGGGGAGTGGAGCTCAGTGGTGGAGGTTCTCTGGTGGGTTGACCCGCGGAGGTGCAAGTGACTGAGCTCAATTACCTGGCTTAATGAGAAGACAGGGCCGAGGGGACGACAGCTGCGGGTTTACCTGGACGAGAGGAGCGAGACGAGGCATGTAAATACAGCCGCTGAGGCTCTGACACAAGCAGGATCGGTTTAACAGCTCCTAAGAGAGAGAGCTGCGTCGAGCCCACAGGAAAGGGAAGGTGGTGCTAATGTAATAGTAGGAAATACAGTGGCAAGATGGGTTGGTCAAAGTATTGATATCTATAGTAACTGATATAAAACTAGAATTGTAACTAGATACTCATTTGTACAAGTATCAGTACTGGGAAAAAACTGAAATCTATAAACAGGACAAAATGGGACTATTCCTCAATACCAGAGTGTGGATTAGAATGGACTTGATCTACTAGTATATCAGAACTAGTAAAGACCATATTAAAGACGTTACTGTTATTTTTTGTTGAAAATAAAGCCATAAGTGTTGCCACAATACTAAAATTTCAAACGTGATTTTTATATTAGGAAAAAAAGTTTGATACAGACACATTCAAAAACTATTCAAAAAAGGTAAAATTTGTCATCATATATGTTGCAGGCATGTAATTAGTATTGCAGTACCAATGACATCTTAAATTTTAATAAATTCATAAAGTTTTGTTTAAAGTTTAGCCTTGATTAATGGTGGGAGAACTGTCTTGCCCAAGGACACAACTTCAGCATTCGTTAGAGCTTGAATCGATGGCACATTTTCCATTTATATCATATCATGACTATTGTAGCATCTGAACCCCTATAATATGACATATCTTGTAAATTGCCCATTTTGATTTGTGATCTTCTAAATGTGTTATACGTTAGTTTTGTTGATCCTGATATAATTTGGGTTTTGATAGGTAGTACAATCTATTTTGTTTTATATATATATATATATATATATGTGTGTATATGTGTGTGTGTGTGTGTGTGTGTGTGCGTGCGTGTGTGTAATTATTACGGTATTATATATATATTATATATATGTCTCATGATGCAACCCTAATCGCAAGTCAATCCAGGTTGTCGCATGTATCTGGGATGTTGTTCTACAGAATTACCCTTGTACCAACACGGGCTCTTCCGGTGAATAAAGCTTTTTTTGCCTGGTTCAGGAAAATTAATGTCTATGAGAGCAATACAATCCATCATAGGCTGAAAGCAGAGGTCATTGAGCAAATGATGGAGGTAAGATAGGGCCCTGGTCCACGCACACACAGGTGGGACAGGACTCTATGGAACACGGGATCACCCAAACCCTTTGCAGCACATTTACTTTGTGACTTTGTGACTAAGTTTAGGTTTAAGAAGAATGTACTATGGTTAATGGAGGGACATTTATTACTTGATGATGATAATCCTACCAGTGTTTCTTATATGCTTGGTTGGGTTTAATGGTATGTGTAGCTTGCACTTGTCCTGATTTAGTAAGATGGTTATCTGGCAACACAAAGTAAGGAGCTCATCTGTCGTTCTTATTGGATGGACTTAACAGAAAAAACAAGTGTATAGTGAATGTGTGACAATCAGTGTTATAATTGCCATAGGTAAAAAAAACAAACACAAAAAAAAACATGTTATTTATTTAATATTTGCCGAATGTTCATGCGGGTTTGTACTGATGGTAAAAAACAAAAAACAAAAATGTCTTTCATTGTTTGTTTTTTTATAACTACCACTATGTTTGCGGTTTTATACAATTTCTACATATACTATTATTAAAGGGCAAACTTATTGACATTATTGGGAACTTTGTTCTCTAAATTTAACCCATCTGTCAACAAGTGCACCTGGAGCAGTGTCAGGAGCAGTGACCAGGACTCTACAACAAAGGTCTATAGACAATGGTGTCTGTGAAGCAAAGAAGATGGAAAATCTGAGGAGGCTAACAGTTCTGCTGCATTTACTGTATTACTTGAGAGGTCAGAGGTGCTTGGTTGAGATTGGCCAGCTGTGATTGGCTGATTGTGATAAATATTACTACTTCCTGACTGAGGTCACTATCCCAAATCAGAACTGGAGCTTTTCACACTTCTCATCTTTTATTGACTATAACATAGCGCGTGCATCTTCACTATTATCGACATATGACTTAAATGTGAAACCATCTTTATCTTCAGATATGACTGTCACTGCGCCCAAGAGACATGCTCCTTTTTGAAGCTTTTTGCCTTCTCCCCTCCTCACCGACGCCCCCTCCTGCACATGGGGGGACATGTTGGCAGATTAATCACATGCATTAATTATTGACAGTAACTTCAATGTGCAAAGCAAACATCCGTCACCCCGGGTTCGCTGTTTTAAATCATTTATACCTCTCCTACATGGATAATCATATGGCTATCGATTTGGATACTTACAGGCACAAGGGCGTATTGATAAAAACATACTCTCTTTACATTCAAGATGAGCTAAGAAAGGAGTGAATTCCGATGGAGGTGGACTAAGGTGTGCACAGAAAGCTAAGGTGTGGGGCAAGAATGGACCTAGTGAGAATTGTGTGTGTGTGTTTTTTTTTTTTTTCTTCAACCTGACAAGATGAGGTATGAGTGGTACGGTTGTGCTCTGATGCTCTTGTCCTTTTAGTAAATCAGCCTTCAGAGGTGTCACCTAGGCGACCCACAACCACACATCACCCTGACACCCTACAGCATGTCAAAGAGCCGGGCCAACACACACAGAGGCATTACATTTACTTAAGAGGGTATAAAAACACAACCCCAACAGTGTGGAGGTCTAGAGAGGCTTTTTAGTAGAGAGGCATGTGCGTTTTGGCATGAATTATAATAATGTGTTGGTTACATACAGAGCCTTTATTGACATGTAAAGTGGTTTTACTATTCAGTCTATAATTCATTCATGCTTCAGTCACAAAGTTGTTCCAGGACAGACTAAAAGAAGTGTGGCTGCCAATTTGCCTTTTTTCCCGCCTTTCATGGCAATTAAGCAATTTAAATCTAAATATTATATCTTTTGAACAAAGAAAAGTCCTCACCGGGTCCTCACAAAGTGCTTCAAATCAAGAAGGAGTTGAAGGAGTTGTTTGTCTGAGTATCATGAATATGCACCTAAGCTCTCTTTGCTGATGAACATTACAAAGTTAAACCTGCACATTCACGTAGGTTAAGTGGGTCAAGTGTATTGCCCAAGTGTGTGTAGCTTTTGCTGTCCTCAGTATTTATATCCCAGTCAACACAGAATGCAAGATTTAAAAGTTAAAGGGCACACATCAATAAAGGGGCACTTGACATAAAAGTTGTAGAAATTGTCACAATAGATTTGCTCAGCTCTCTGTTGCAAATGGAAAAGTTGCCGTATCAAAAATGGTGAAGTATAAATGTCATCACTACAGATAAAATATGACAAACTGGCAAATCCTTGGTAGTTGCATTGAAGAATAGGTGGAGTGCAGAACATAAATGTCATTAAAGGGACAATAAAGAGTAACTTAGCATCATCCAGATAAACTCACTGTCTTGGTGATTCATATTGTTTTTAATACTTTTTGGTGCCAGGAGCTAGAAATACTCCAATCAGAACATCTCAACATCATTGCAATGACTTGCCTATTTTGTACACTGCACTATGAGAAGGAAGGTTCAAAATTTCCAGGAATCAGAGCTGGAAAATCGCACCTTAGCTTGGTCTTGAGATGACGTCAGACATAGCTATCCACATCCCCATAGATTCTTTCACAGATTTCAACACCAGTGGAGAGGACTATATTGGAGAGACAGTAGTTGGTAGAGTGTTTGTCCACTGATTCAAAGGTTGGCGTTTCGAACCCCGCTTTCAACATAAACATCATTGGTTGAGCAATCAGACCCACTGAGCCACAGGTTGGCTGGTGTTTCAGCTCCCACAGATGAATGCTGTCGTTGTGTCCTTGGGCAAGACACTTAATCCACCTTGCCCCCAGTGTCTGTGTACACTGGTGTATGAATGTGTGTGTGAATGGGTGACTGGTTCCGTGTTGTAAAAACGATTTGTGTGCCTTGAAGGTGGAAAAAAAAGTGACCATTTACATTGTCTTTGCATATGTGGTTAAGCAGAACCAAAGACTTCTCCAGCTCTTTCAAGTATAACTTGGTAAGATGGACTGAATGACATCAGTGGGAAGGGCATATCTATAGGCGGTTTGAATGCAGAGAAGTTGGTGTAGGTTCTCCATCATCAGTAATCTATGCTTGTGTGTGTGCGGATGATCACAATGATGGGAGAAGGAGAGGGGTCGATACGAGCCTCACACAAGATCTATGAGCTCCTGATCGACTTTTCCCACTGATCAGCCCCGCACCAGACACTTCCTCCTCCAACATAGAGCCCTGTGCACGTGCAGATACAAAACCACAACATCAGCACTTTCACTTACTGGACTCCAGGCAGCCATCTTGAAGGAGTTTCCTCTACTTTGGTACAGTTTATAAAAGAATCTCATCGTGAATTTAACTAAAAGCAATATTTTAATTATTGTGAAATTATTTAATCTAAGATAGACAATTTATGCACAATGGGCTAATCCCTCAGATAGGTACTCTTGACCATGTAACTGGATCAAGATAAGAAGAATGGTCCCCAGGCGTCTAGTGGTTGGTGGTGATGAAGATAAGGAAATGGAGAGGCTGAGGAGTCTAAGGTCTTCTAGCTGTAAGAGCTGGAGGAGAAGAGAGGGCAAGCACTCATATGGTTTGAGATTGGTTGAGAGGTAAAGGTGCCAGGTTGTGATTGGACTGGTGACAGTAGGTGAATGAGGAGTATTGACTATTACATGTTAAATGCCTGCGCCTGATTTAAATGTTTTCTTGTTAATATAAAAGCATTTTATGGTAAAAGTATATAATATAATGTATTCATTTTGCATTTTCTTAGTAACAACTAACACTAAAGCTACTGACAGCAGCAGTTACAGTTTTTCATCCAATCAGGCACATTGCTCATTAAATATTATGAGACTTTTCTGGCCAATCACAACCAGTAAATAGTCCAACCATTCAACGTTCCAGCAAATTTTTCAATATCATTGCCAATATCAGTGCATCCCTAGCACACTATCAGAGACAATTGTTTCGATGTCATGGGGCACTATCACACTGGCAGAAAGTCCCAAGGAGGTGAGGCCAAAAGTCAGTCTAAAACATGTTCCTGACCCTGAAAATGTCAGCCTGACTCAACAAATCTCATCTACACTAGATCAAGACAGAATAGTGCATTGTATTCACAGAAAAATGTGAATACAATGCACTATAACCTGCCTCCTGACTGTGTTACCAGCAGTGAGAACAATAGCGTACGCACTGTCGTCACCGCCTGCTATCTTAAGTGCATCTTATTGCAATTAATAGCCGGGCACATGGGGGCTAATTCACACTGCGCTTTCTTCTACTACACACATTAAAATCCTTCACCATTCATTGTAAACATTTAGGCCATTTAAAAGCGATTGCCTCCTAAATGGCAACAAATAAAGGATCGTGCATTACGTCCCAATAATGTGGCTATAAAAACGCTCTTACACGTACAATGCCCACTACATCACCGGCTATTCTACAGTACCTCCCTTCGCCCCCTTCACACCCACCCCTCCTTCCCGTCACACTTGTATCATATGCATTCCACATAGGACAACCCCGGTATAGTGGTGGCCCCTCCCCTCTCTGCTCCCGTGGGTGCTCCTTCTGTGATTGGAATGAAAGGTAATGGTCCTGAAAAAGGAAGAAAGGGGACTTTGCTACGCTCTTATGTCTTAACACCACACACACACACTCACACGCACACACACAGACACACACACACACACGAATGGGCATCCTATGTATAGACAAGACATTTGGTGCAAACTGCATATAGTAGCTGCCGGATGATTGCCGAAATAACATTGGTTTAATTGTGGCGTAGTTCAAAGAGAGCTACGAAGGGGGCATCGGGGAGGATGAAAGAACTCGGAACAGTTTTGTCTCTGGCACAGAAAGATGTAATGCTAAACAGATACAAAGTAATTTAATCGGAAGTTTAAAATATTCATAAATATTGGATGAATCATTTATAATAGATCTTAAATGAAAAGTCCTTGAAGTATCGGGGATGTGCGGAGGAGCACGATAGAGAGGGGAGTGCAGGCGATAAAGGATTAGCCCCGCAGACATGATTCCAGCTGCTGCTAACGCGGACTCACTTTGATAAATGAATATTCATGTTTGATCCAGACAAAGCAGAGAGGGCAGAGACTGATATGGCTGCCAGCTTACATGACTGGTCGGGGGGGCTTCAAAAAAGACAGTTCAGAGACAATATTTTCTGATTGTAAACGCAACATGATTAAAGAAAGAAAAACATTTACAAGAAGGAATTTTAAATATTTTTAGATGCTCTGCAGCATTTATTTTTATGTAAATTAAGATGCTTTATGCTACATTTAAAATGAAAGGTTCAATATTAAACAAAGTGCTGACTCCTGTGAGCTTTAAGACATGTTGTAATGCTGTTATCTCATCAGAAACATACCTGGAGTTGTGTTTTGTTTTAATCACACATATTTGAGTAATCCTTTATTTTTAGTCTGTCTACATCTCCAAAGCTCAAAAAGCTCTGGACCTTAACCTTGTGATGTCATATAGTGGTTGTTTACAAGTTAACAGCTACTTTTTACCTGTGTCTGAAATTATACAAATGATTCTAGGGAAGGTCACAGTGGAGCACTTCCTGTATTACCACATGGCATCACATGGTGGAACAGAGGATTTGAGGATTTGAGAGAAGAACTCCGCCTAAATATGAACAATTTGGGTGTTAAGCATGTGTGAATGAAACTAAACACAACTCCAGGTATGTTTGTGATAAATAAAAACTAGATCTGAAAATAGTGCAGTATGGGTCCTTTAAAATCTGCATTGTTAAAAGGTGGAGAGTGCTCATTTATTTATTTATTGGAGTCACTTTCTAACGAAATGAAGTAGTTCTCTATTATCATACTTTTACTCCTACTTGTATGGAAGTAAGAGTAATCTTACTTAAAAGTTTTAAGTCTATAAGTGACAAGAGATTTATGCTGTCATTTGAAAAAATTGTGTTTTTCAAATTGTGTAGGTCTATTCTTCAAAAATACCAGATGTTTTGTATCATTTGCTGTTACGTCTCTTCATATGTTTTGAATCCTACTTGAGTAACATTATTTTGAATGTGACAGTACTCTTGAGTAAACATTTTGAAGTAACAGGGCTCTTAATTGAACATTTTAGCCACCTCTGACCACCTCTGGCTATGCTAACATAGCTAATTGAATGTGAATCATTAGCGTGGCCATTAGCTGTATGAGAGCTGTTGAATAGCAGCGGCCCTATCTCCACACGCGTGCCTCTATGTGTTTGTATTGAGCATCCGGTGTGAATGGGACAGATGGATGGAGTTAAGGACACTAAAGCCCGCTCTGATAGTATCCTCTGTGCACTTCCTGCTGACTCTGCATCCTGCCACTGGAAGCTAGCTACTGGTGACCTGAGACTATTCCGTGCCTTGGCCTCAAAATCCCCCTGCGTTACGGAGAGGGGCGTGTGGCCAGTGTGTGCATGTGTGTGTGTATGTGTGCGTGCAGAACAGCTGAGTTGGCGTTCAGAACCACGCCGGAGATAGCGGTGTCTTACAGAAGATTACGGTGGATCCAATCGGCACAGCTAGCGGGTGCGGGCAGGACGGGCACAGTAATCATCCCAAATGGAGAGTATTGGTGTGGGTGAGGAGAGGGGAAGGGGAGAGACAGACAAACAAATGAGCAGTTTGTATGTGGTGTATATATGTGCGAGCTGAGTGTGGTGGCTGTCAGCGTGTCAGGGCCAGTGTGCTGTGAATCCATCATGTGTTTGAGGAATAGACAGAGGAGGGGTTTTCACATGACATAAGACACGCCCCCCCCGGGATGACTTCAGTACAAGTGGATTTTTATATAGTTCAGTATTCCATAAAGATGGAATATATATGTGCAAAATATAGAAATGGTAAATTATTGTATTTTTTGCCAGCTGCTGGCATACTGAAAAGAGAAGCCATTTTGAGCAGGTTACAAATACGGTTGGAGAGTATAAACACACAAAACACAAATTTATATTGTAGCCAGAAGCCTGCTTGAGATGTCATTGCTTTGCCTCAACAATCATCTGCATAAAGATAAACAGATGAAACCACCATGCCCATGATCAGATCTATGGAAAGGCGATCCCACTCACAGTAAGAAGGCATTTTCTGGCAATAAAAAGTTTAATACCAAACTGATAGCCGGTGGACAGCCTAGAAATTTTACATAGCTCTCCTTTAAAAATTAAGCGACAACATTGTGAACAACATGACACACATGGCACAGTGGTTTGACCTTCCGCTTCACAGCAACAAAATCACAATTTATTGTTCTTTATTTAACCAGGTTAGTCCCGCTGTAATTTGGAATCTCATTTTCAGGGAATCCTAGCCACAGAGAGGAGTCATGTTTTAGCTGTAGGTGAAACTGGAGCACCTGAGAAAAACGCATGCAGGCACAGGTAGAACATGGCAACTCCACATAGAAAGGTCCCATGGCTGCTGGGAATCTAACCAAGGATCTTCTTGTTGTGGAGTTGAAGCACTAACCTCTGAGCCACTGTGATGCCTAAAATAGAAATTTTGCACAAAACTAATGATAATAGAGAAGTTGATTTTAGTGTGTAATTTTACTATCCTTTTTATACTCCATAAAGAAGATGTGGAGGTGGAGAGGGCAGCAGGGCACTGGGGTTACATGCTCTCTCTCAGTATAAGAAGTAGTGTTGGCTCTGAGTGCACAGCGGGGCAGAAGGACACCCTCTGCTCAGTATGCAGCTGTGACATTGTCCACATCTGATATGGGACATTAGCCTCCAACTCCAGCACACGCCGCTGCCCTTCACTTTATATTACTTTATGTTAATAGAAAAATATTACATACAACATCATTTGTCTTGGTTAGCACGGGCCGTGTGGCTGATTTAAATGCATGTGTTTACCTCTGCAGACAGGTGAAGACAGGGGGAAGGGTCGCGACGAGCTCCAGTGGTGTGTGCGGGGAGCTGGGTAATAAGGGATGCTCCAGATGCAGGCGTCTCATTCAGATTTATTGATCGGGCCCCTCTCCCTCTCACCGCGACCCTCGGCTAACATGTATATAAAAGTAAAGGTAAGTGTGTGTCAGAGCAGCGGGGTCGTGGGAGCAGAGCGTGACATGACACCAATCTGCCCACCGCCAACGCCGCTGCTCCTGACCTCCGCTCATGCATGCTCCACGCTTTACTATCAGAGGGAGTGTTTTTTTTTTTATTTTATTTTTTTTTACTTTAGTCCTTTGATAAGCCTTTCAAAAACTGGACGTGCTCCTCTATGGTCGTAACTGCAGTCAGGTTCAATTAACAAGCAAATGCAACTTTCCAAATAACTTTATGTATATATTAGCAGTTATTCAAAGAGTGATTCATACATGTTTGAGTAATTTTAACTGACCTGTATTCACTTCACTACGCCTTTGCTAACCCTAACCACATTTTGGTCTTTCTTTGAAGTAATTTCAGATCAATTTTGCAATTTAAAATGTCCAAAGCATAAAATAAAGATGTATGTATCATATATCTTATATAGCAAGCAAAAAAAAAAAAAGATTAAATATCTTCACAATGCAAAAATTGCTTCTCCTAAGTGTGCACTTGCTTTTAGAATCCAGCTTTATTCACTACACCCTTTGGCCATGTGAGTGAAATGTCTTGCTCAGAGACACAACACACACTTGGCTGATGGTTGAACCTGATTCCCTCTGATCAATCAGCAAACACTTAACCCACTACACCATTGCCACCCCATTGTTATATATAGATTCATTGGATTGGCTCATTTCACTTGTTAAAAAAAAAAAAAAGCGTGCTTAAGACCATCCAAATGTCAACTGAACTCATTGACTCGTGCTCCTGTGATGAGACTTGTGAGACACTGACAGACAGGTCGATCTGGTCTGACTGTCCCCTGTCCTGTCTCCATCCTCTGGTCTCCACACCTCAGTCTCCTGCAGAGGTCACTCCAACATGTCCCCTCTGTCTCCACCATTACCACCTGCTCTCAGGCCTATATCATCAGAGCACCCATTAATCCATACGCCAATGGATCAATACTTCTCCCACCAAGCCCGAGGTCTGAAAGCTCTCAGCCGTATCGACCTGTCACTTAAAACCCACCCCGATCTCAGGAATTTCATGTAAATGCAACTTGGGCATTCATCAAAACATTTTATGATACTTGGAGAGGTTCTTAAATTTGCCAGATTGTCGTGTTGACCTGGCAGATGCAAAGTTCAAAGGTGGAAGTTGCAATTTACGAAGGTAGAAGCTCAATGTACAGCACTCCGTGAAACCATTGATCTTGTAGATGTGTAAATGCGCCTACCCGGCATGAATGTAAACAGCCGGCTAGCAAGTCCGTCAAAAGTCATCAGTTATAACAGCCTTGGTATGTTGAGGGTATGTGTGTATGTGTGTGTTTAATTACGGCACGTATGGCCTGATCCCCTTAGCGCTGATTATGAAGGCGCAGATTGATAGTTGGCTTTGACTGTGGTGTTTAATCATATCGGCGCTCGATAGCAAAAGAAAAATGGCATTTGTTATGAATTAGCATGGTGACATCATGTAGAGGTCATCCATTAGTAGTGGTTCAGCGGGCGTGTGACGCAGGGCAGTGGTGGCAGAGTAAATAATACACAGCGAAGTGAGTGATGTGAACTTGATCACACCAACACTTTGACTTTTGACTCCAGGCTAAATACACCTTTTGGACTTTTAAACATGTTATTAGACCGTTTCTTTATCCAAAACATACTGGATTTTAAAATTTATTTTCTGTCTCCTTGAAGTTATTGTATCCAGAAGTGCTCCTCTGTGTTCTTGAAGAGCCTCCGCTCCAGTTAGACTAATTCTGATCACACAGTACTGCTTAAAAGTTGTCTCCATGGAGATGTTATGACTTCGCCTGAATTGCATTTGACATATCTATCTAGTTTTAAGTCAAATACATGAGTTATGTTTTAGTGGAGTCACTTCTCTACAGATCTGACCTGTAAGCTGACTGGGAGGCATCACAAGCTTGACATTACTGCAATCAAGACAAGCATACTGCGTATCATCCTCCTGAAAAGTTACAGAGTGCATCTTTAATTAAAGGCAATGATAACAACGACTGTTTGCACAATGATTTAAACTGCTTCACTCTGTAGTGCACCAGTAGTAAAAGTCCTTGAACCAACCATCAATTTAGTAACCAAACGTTTACCAAGTTAACTACTGTTACCCCAAGAAATACTTATTGCTTTAGCATAGGCAAATTCATTTAATAATCACTAATTTCAGCTCTGACATTGCATAGTCCTTTTATATCACTGCAGACATAAAAGACTCTTAGAAGGAAATTGGACATGAGTTTTCCTCTTTGAGACAGTTTCTCAAAAGTGACAGGACAATATTAGCTGGAGCCTTTCAAGCCTTAACCAGCCCACATTCCTGCAGACACTTGAGACACATCCTCTCCCACTAAAACAGCACAAATGAAGCAGGAAGACCGCTAACCCAAATGGAGACTGGAGCCGGCCTTTGGAGCTTGTACTCATTACAATCAATTAGGGTCAAGTTGAGAGCAGAGGAGGGGGGTAGGCGGAGCTGGCGTTAGGCAAGAGCCGGGTGAAGGTAGGGGGTGGCATGACGGCAAATATGGAAAGAGCCCCAATTAAAGCCAAAGCAAAGGGAAGTATGAATGATTTAGTGCTTTAACACACATCGGGACATGCAGTACAAACATATAGGCGGTAATGTCAGGCTTAGTCTAATCCTGAGGGAGAAGCATTGGGCCGTGTTTTTTTGTTGGCGTGGACATGGAAACTAATAACCAAAAGGATGAAAGCAGCTTTTAAGATTCATAAGGAAAAATGCGCTGGAATACAGCTGTTTGGTAACATTTAGAGTTTTAGAATTAGGGCGGTAATCGAAAGTCCAAAAGGAGGAATGACGAGAAATGAGGCCTTAAAAGATAATCCTTGAAAAGAACGTGAGTACCTTCAGTCAGGAAGCCAGTTTGTAATTAGCTAACCTATTAGAGTTTAGAAAGCTAGAGAGGAGAGTGATGGAGGAGGTGAAGGGGCTTAACAGAGTGGGGAAAGGAAAGTGTTAGAAAAGAAAAAGTTAAACATTGGCAATTTGTGAAATATAGAAATTGGGATGTGTTAGTTGTTAAGCATTTTGGTCTTTATAAACCAGGATTAACTTGCAAGAATGAAAATCAATTCTTGTGGTTTTGAGTTCCTTTTCATAGTTTCAAGAATCAAGAGTTGACGGGAAGTGTAATTTGTTACTATACCTACAAAAGCGATGCAAAGCTATTTGAGCATGAATTTTGACGACTGCATACAGGCTTTTGCTTTCTGTTATATACAACATTTTGAGGACTTTTCCGATTCAAAGGGTATGTATATATTTTGTTTTAGATAACTAATCACTAATGAAAAGGTTTTAATTTTTTATCATGGTAAAGCCCACAAACATAATTTAATGCTTGTATATTCTGCAATGCAACAATGTGGGAAAGCCATTAATTCCTGGGCTATTTTACTATTAATAATACATGACAGTTGTATAGCTCTTTTTTATGATACCCAAAGACAAGCATAGACAAACACAAGGGGACAAGTGTAAACAAAAACAAGATGAAGTTATTGAAAGGCAGTTTTGAAGCAGTTGGTTTTCAGGGCTATTGGACATGTTGATAAATTACACATACCTTAAGATAATGGTAGGTAGTCTTACATTTAGAGCTATGGACATCAAGTTAAAAAAAAAAGAAAGAAAGGTGTATCACTCCACAATGTAGAGTGAATGATACTGGATACATTGCAGACACTGGAGGCATTGCAGGCACACACTGCTTTGGAGTTTTCAAGACACCAACAAAAACAATGGACATGCAAAAATGATATAAATACCCTGAATAAAACTACGCTGGAACTTACAACGCTTCTGAGATGGACACTCCTACCTGGAATTGCACCAACCCTCCTTTTCAAATCAACTTAATTCCCAAGCAAACTTACTTAAAATCTCTCGACATACCGTTATACACTGCTTTACAGACGCCGCCCTGATTAGGATTACTGACATGATTTACTCCAGCGTTTCTGAATGTGGACGTAATTGCTGCATGACTGGTAAAAGCCAATCTGCAGACGCATCTCCGCTCTCATTAGCAGTTAAAAAGTCAAGTGCGGAAAAACAGTCCGAATCTACATTAAGCGGGAATAAAACACGATGTATCCATGCGGCATCGTGCAGCCGTGTGCACATCCCGACCATCTAAGTGAGATAATCCAGTTTTCCGGATGAATTGGTCTTTGTGTCTGCAGGGCAAAGATTAAGATAAAGATATTAAACAAACAATAATGGCTAACCTCTTACCCCTGCTGTTACCCCCACTGTTACCCCTGCTGCCCTGGCCTGCTCCACTGGTTAGCCTCCACACTAGCTTTAGCATGCTTGGTTGCTTCTCTTATTATTTGTGTTTGATGGAATGTTTTGCAGGAACTGGGAGTGAAAATGATGGTTGTAGTGCCCTGCTCAACGACACAACTATGCAAAACACAAATCTGGCATTGAACAAACAAGCTTGTGGAGTGATATGCTTTTTTTGGCTTGATGTCTACACGCTCAGCTTTTATCCCCAATTGTTGGTTGCCAGATTTGAGTTTTGCATAGTTGTTGTGTCCTTGGGAAAGGCACTTCAACCATCACAGTGTTAATTTTGTTTAAATATATGAACCTATGCTTGGCAAAAGTAAGACTAATTTGGGAAAATATTGACTTGGGCTTATAGACGAATATAATGATGATGGCAACAAGATAGAATGCCTGAGGAGACGGACTGTTCTGCTGCTACAGAGGAGAAGGTGGGGTGAAAATCTAGTAGAAATTGTACTTGAGAAGGAGAAGCAGCACTTTTCAATAACTGACTTAAGAGGTTGACTAAGGTGGCATACAGTTGCGGATATGGAAAAATGGTAACAGGAGGTAATAAAAAAGTATTGGTTGAATAACACAGTGTTATAACTATCAATTATGAACTAGAATACAAGAAGAAAAAAGGAATATACTTAGAATTTTTTTATTTATTTATTTATTTATTTTGGTGTTGCTTAGAAATATTTCCAAATAGAAAGGACCATGTAGCCTATAGATCATCCCCTCCACCCAGCTTCATATGCAGGTTCTCCCTTTTCTATCTCTCCTCAGCAAGCCGGGGAGAGGTGGGCCAGATCAGACCAGAGCAGACCAGAGCAGACCAGAGTAGACCCAGGCACTGCGTCTCGGTAATGTTAGTGTTTCATGTGGAATTGATGAAGTCTTGAGGCAGCACAGGTTCTCCCTGGACAAGGAGCAGGGCCCTCTCGAGTGAATGCAAACAGAACAGAGGAAAGAGGCTGAGGAAACGACTGACTAGTATAAGGGGTTACTGAGAAAAGTGTGGCTAGTAGGTTTCTGCTGAAGGGTTAGTTAAGAGCCTACTTTTGATCCTGGTTTAGTTCAAGTTTAGATTTGGCTGTGTTTGTGGACTGCTTGATATGAGCTTTTGTTATATCCACTTCAAGACCAGACTTTAAACACTTGGTCAATTGTACACTGGAGCACACCAAAAAAGACAACTTTTAGTTAGTAGTTTCAGTTTCTGGAATTATTAGTGCCAGTGAAGTCCTGGTGTAAGATGTAGTTCTTGTTTAGTCCTGGTTTTAGCCAATTTTTTTCTATAGTTGGTTTTGTCAAAATATACTACTATTTAGTTTATTGGTCAAAACGTTTTGCAGCTTTATTTTGCACTTAAGTAAAATGAGTAAACTACCTAATCTCATTTCTTGTTTTAAGCGTGGTTCAATTGCTTCCCTGATAAAGTGGCTGAGTATTGAGACAGCAGTGGCCCCTCTGTGCAGATGATGTAAGGCTCTTCAGATGTCTTCAGAGCAGGCTGGGCTGATGTAAACTCTGGTTCTAATCACACAGGAGAGAGGAGAGCTGCAGATTTAGGTGCTTGTTCTAATCAGGCTCAGCTAGGCTCCTTGGCCCTGCCCACTCTGCCTCTGCTGCCCTGGGTTAGGCAGAGTGACAGCAGAGGCGGACGAGGAGGTCATGCCTACACTACAGATCTATGGAGGATATTAAGAGCGCAGGAGATGGGGCGAAGTACAGTCGTGAACAATTTGCACACAGGAAGAAGGTCCGATTCGGTACATCATCAACCAAAACAATGTAATGGCTAATCCTATGGTAACACTTTATAATAAATAAACCTTAAAGGTGCACTATGTAAATTTTTGGTTGGGAGTCCGTCACCTGCGTGTTTCAATGGATATGTCATTGCTCTGCCTTGAATGTTCCACAGTATGACATTAAACAACTCTACCTTATATTTAGTCAATTACAAGTGGTTTTAGAGCTCAAAAATACCTAAAAACAGGTATTCTGTGTGTGAGTGGGGTTGCTTCTCCACAGATCTGACCTGTAACTTGGTCTGTTTGGTCTCCATGAAGATAGAAATGTTTACTATGACACATTCCAGACATAGCAATAACATCTCCACAGAGAATTTGATGGACGCTCCACCAGAAAAATTGTACAATACACTTTTCAAGGTCCTGTTCTTGATATTTTCCATGTATTTTAACAAAATTTGTCTACCCCCAGAATATGTCAGCATCCACAGGCCATACCAGTGTTCTCAATTCTGAATATGAAGGACAATGATATTCCATTTTAACACAATAAGTTGGAAAGAAGTACAAACTTGAGTGGGACTGTGCAAGCAGATAATAGCTGTTCACAACTTTTTCGAATCTGCCAAAGAGAGTATACATCTCCCACTAAACATTTGGCAACTCCACAAAAACATTTGAAATCTTCATGAACAAACTTCTAGCAAACTACGTGCGAAGAGGGACATCACAGTTTTCACTACACAACGATTAAGACCCTCAAAAACCAAGCTGAATTGTAGTCCAGTGTCATTTAGCATGTCTTCAGTCACTCAAACAGGAGTGAAGTGAGGTTTAAAGTTCTACTCCCTCTTTCAAATGTGACCAAGCTACTGTAGTACACTCCACAGCCCTCCCTGTGACTGGGCTAAAGGGAGGGAGAGAGAGGAGATTAATTAACAACTTTTATGCAAATGAGCAGTGTGTGCCTAATTATTTCTGCGATTCCAGAGGCTATGGGAGATTTGATTCACCAGCGGTGGATGCAAAATGGCCGATTCCATCCTTCTGGGTCGAAAACACACAAATGATATGTACTTTTAAATGACTGAAGTCTCAAAAAGTTTTAAGTTTTTTAAATTCCAATTTTAACCATATTGAACACTTAAATGCAGTTTTTTGTGTTCAATTTTTTTGTTGCTCTCAGAAATAAAAACAAAAGATTACTTAAACATGTATAAATTTAATCAGAAACCATTCCATAGACAGTGAAAACATCATTATAACTTGTAAAATGTGTGTGAAATTAGCATAACAAACACGTCTCCTCTAATTGTCAGAAAGTGTTAGCTGTGTTGGAAAAGGGACGTGCCTCGTGGCCTGTTTGGTGCTAGTTTATGGGCTGATATTAAAGGCAGTTATAAGGAACATAAAGGGGATAAACTTTTACTGCCCAAATCCAAAGTGAGAGATGTGGTGAAGCGCCATAAAGAGTCGAGGTACACAGTGAGTATGCCCCTATCTGCAGTCATTACACAGCCTGGTATGAGCACTGGGTTAGAAGGGTTTGGAAATGCTGTATCCTGTTTACATTAAGTAGTAGTCGTAGTAGTAGTCACAGAAGTAGTAGCAGCAGTAGAAGTAATGGTAGTAATGGTAGTAGTATGATAAAATAATACAACAATAAATTAAAACCACAGACAACACCCAAGATCCTATTTGTTTTTTTATGCTTTTTATGTCAGATGCCCTTCCTGTCACAACCAGTCATACCAACTAAGGAAATAAGAAATATAACTAGTTGGGCAAGTTTCAAACTGCTAACACACTGGTTGGTGGGTGAATGTTCAATCAACTGTGCCATAGTCACCTACAGGTAAAAACTACAATATGAAAAAAATGAGAGAAAAGCGTTTGAATATGAAATTATTACATTAAAAGTATAGTAAGTATTGTGTTCTTTCTGTGCGTTTTTTAAAAGCCAATAAACTTATATTTATTTGTTGTTGAGACTAGACAGTGATAAAAGTAATCCATAACAATCAGTCAGACAGGACATGCTTTCTTATTTGAAATCCTCATTTTACTTTTTTTTTCTTTTTATTTAAATTAAGATAACTTCATACAGTCATTATAAATCTTGATGCTTACTTGATCTTGAGTTTCCACCACAATCACCTAACATACTATATTCTGTAATTTTAACCACATATTCTTCATGCAGTTCCCCTATGCTCCATCCTAATATATCTCACCCCTATTCATAACAGTGTAGTGTGGAAGTTACATTCTCCACTGACTGTTCTGATAAGCGCCTTCCTCAATTACATGTGCACCCAAAAGGCCTCTAATCTGCATGTGAGCATAAGGATAACTCGCTTTCCTCTCTGTCCAATCTCTCTACATTCTGACACTTTATGAACCTCTGATAGGGATTGCAGAGTGTATTACGGTTCAGCGCTTCGCCAAACTGTGTAGGCATATGTGCATTAATATAAAGTTAATAAGATGGGAGATGCTTTGAACTCTGTCTAGCTGTAGCATACATTTATTCTGCGAATTTGTTTTATAGCTCGCTTGTTGTCATATGTTATTTTGGTGGAAATCTGTCTTGTTAGGGTCTTTGCATTGAAATATCTACCGAGATTATGTGGGCTTTTGTGGTGCGCGGCGAGGGAGATTAAGCCTAAACCGAAGCGATGTCCCGGAAGACAAACAATGCAAATGGAAAAAAAGCTGGAGATGTCAAGTTTGGCTTCATAAAATCTCCACGTTAGTATATGAGGGTTAGGAATGTTTTCAAGTGAAGGCATTGATTGGGAAGTGAGGTCGTTTTGAGTGATGGCTGGGAGGGAGCGCTGGTATTCTGGAAGAGAGAGAGTAAAAGAAAGAAAGAAAGATAGAGAGAGGAAGAGAGAGAGGAGGCAGAGCGGGTATTAGTCTGATGAAGTCATACAGGAAATCAATGTGCTATTGAAAGGAGAAAAATGCCCTGCCCAAGGGTGGCTGCACACAAACACAGACGCCCCCGACAATGACTCCTCCTGCAGAGGGGTGGGGGGCTGAGGGGTGGGACCTGGAGAGGAGAACAGCTCAGAGTTCAACTGTGAGTTATAAGCATAAAGACAATGGAATCTGACCAGTGATAAGTATGTGATTATTTCACAGAGAATGCTCAGGGGTGGAATAAGCCTTCAGTGCTTCTACTTAAAAGTTACATATACAACTTTCATTTAAACTTTCCTGTATAAAAACAAGATCATGCTGTTTTTTTTTTTTATGCTAAACTGTGCCAGATGCAAGTTGTGATTATCTGCTCACAATGTGCCCACAACTGGGGACTGTACAGTTATAGGAATTTCTGGCATGTTTGATATTTGATAAAACATAGCTCTTAATTGGCATGGAGCATGGAGGGGGAATCAAGGGCAAAAAGAATGCCAAATTCACACTGGGAAGCATCTTAACAAGTCCAAAGTAGTTTAACCAGTGAAATATGTTATAATGTTCTTGCACAGGTGTATAGTTTTACTATCAAATTTGAGTTATCCTGTTTGGTAAATATATCCAACACTCAATACAACTCTACATGAGTAAGTGAATCCAGGAAGTGCTGTGTGTTTTCAGTCCATCCAGTCCTTTTTGGTCAGACTCCAGTGCTCTTGCCCCTGTCCAGGAGCAGTCCCTAGGAGTATTGGGGAACATTTATTTCAAAGGCGTGCAGCACCGAGCAGGAGAGTCCTTTAATAATGCATGTGCAGAGACAGGCCTATAGCTGGAGATGGCTGAGTGAGTGAGTTGTCGGCACACAGCCGTGCTCCATCTTGTTCACACCAGTGTCACACGTAAACACACATGGTCTGGTGCTCTTGATCTCCACTCCGACCACATCAATTGTTAATAAAGCCAGGGCCCAAGCTGATTACTGAGGGCTGTTCCACTCTTTATTCTGATCAATAGAGCAGGCTCTCCCTGCAGGCCTGCAGATGTTTGAAGGAGTGAACAAGGCAGTGAAGCAGAGCAGACAATGAGGAGCAGCTTATATCTTAATGACTTTAGTCGCAGCGCTGCAGCACAGGCAGATCCTGGCCTGGGGCTACTCCTACAATCCTTCTACTGTGGAGCGGCTCCCTGTCCACACAGTGGGCCAGATCACTAATAAATCATGATCATAATTATGCATTCAATTTATATAGTGCTTTTTAGACACTCAAAGATGCTTTCCATTCCATTATCCATTCACTCAACACTTGGTGGTAGTAAACTACTGCTGTAGCCACAACTGTCCTGGGGTAGACTGAAGCAAGGCTACCAATCTGCACCAACAGCCCCCTCTGACCAACACTAACACATACACACACACCACATTCATACTAGGCAAGGTGGGTGAAGTGTTTTGTCTAAGTCACCAGTGCTGCTTTGCTGTGGCACCTGGTATTCCCAATGGGTTCCCAAGGCCCGGCCATGCTTCATTTCTGAGCTCTGTTGAGATCGGGAATTGACAAACCAGTATGGCTACATGAGGAGCGGATATTAATGCCACTGACCAAGTGTTCCACTGAGGACCCTGTACAGCATCAGTCACAGGCCTAAGCTCTTCAGGCCTATTACCATGGTAATCTGTGCCCCAGGCCACAGGGCCAGGCTGCTGCTGGTACACACCTGTGTATGTGAGCATGCATCAACACTCATTAACACTGGAGCACAATGATGTGGCCCACACTAGTGTTTGTGTTCAGCCGGCATACCATGTTCACAGAGTAATTAATCATAACAGAGGAGGGGGAGGGGGCGAGAGGGCTCAACAACATTATGAGACTGGGTAATTGTCTCATTTTCCTTCAGAGAGCCCAACCAGGAATTGAAAAACAAACTGCTAAAGCAGTCGGCCTGATGCAGGCAAGAAGTGATTAAGAGCATCAGCCAATCCCTGCTCAAAGGGCAAACCCAGGACAACTCCACACATTGGACTCCTTTGGAACAAAGAGCATATGGCCTCACCTTACAACCAAATCAAAACAAAAGAATATCAGATTTTTTGTTTAAGCATGTTGAAGAGGATAACTTTAATGTGGACTAACAAGACGAGGCCTGTAAGCCTGAGCTGCTGCAAAAGACACAATCACACATTTGTGTGGGGCAGTCATCATGGAGGCATTACTCCTAAATCCACTCACAAAGGAATGAGACAAACAATGGAGAGAAGAGCAGTCTGTATGAGACAGACAGACAGATGCACTTGTTAGCCTTCCGGTCACCCATAGCACTTCTGCTAACGGTAGCACTTTACTTTAAAGCCTGAGCAGCAGGACAGAATAACAAGGTAAGTGTGAAAACAACTCAAAGTTAGCTGCACTTCAGCGCGAGCCGTTTCCAGTCCTAAAATTAATTGCTTCTTACTGGGGACATTGAGTGCACATGACAGAGAAAGTCAAAGAGGTAAGAAAGGCATTGCCGTGGTCCACCCTTTGTTCCACAAATGACTAAATATTTAATGTTGCGGGGCTCTTAAGATTAAAGCTAACATGTTGTCAGTAATAGTGCAGCTACTTCAAAGGATGTGAATTATGCATTTCTTTCCTTTAGCGTGGAAATCAAAGCAGGTAATGAAGAATAAGGTTTGTGGAGCAGAGCTGGGTCTGCAGCAGAAGAAGACAGAAGGAGTGGACCCAGTGTTTGGAAGGTTAATCTATTCGGAGCGGAGGTTATCTGATTAAAAAATCATTGTGTTCATTTAATCTGTTCCACTGGAGTTGGTGGCGTAAGGAGATGGTGTGTCACGGTCTAAGCAGCAGTCAAGAGAGGCTCAGGACCAAGTGGCAACTGAAGAAGTGAGGGAGAGCTGTTAGGAAACATACTAGAATACAGTTTAAGTTTGTTGCAGAGCAGAATATTTCTAACCTTATGCTGTAATTGTCAGAATGTTTGAGATTTCAAACTCATGAGAATCCATCGTATGGCTCCCAGCTAGTCCACCGGTGTTGCACTTTTGCAACAAAAAACTTTATTCATAATTGCTAACAAGGTAGGGGAAAAAGAGGTGGATATGCCGCTACAAACTAATTTAACCAAAATCCATATTGTATTATTATTGAATGGAAGCCCAGAGTACTGAGCTAACCTGTGATTTCAAACTGACTTTTGCCAGGTTAGAATTGTACAGGTGAGGCATTCTAAATACATTTTGTTTTGGTTAAGTTTAGTTAAGTTTAGTTTCCCAAAGATTTTTCCCAAAGTGTGAAATTTTCTTCCCATGACAACCTTCAGCCTACATTTTTCATCATTCAGTGCCACTGGGTCATTGTGCATGTTTTAGTTTGGTGGGGAAAACGCCTGGAAGAAATCCAAATAGATAAATTGAGAACATGCAAACTGCACTGAAGTGCTCTATCCAGGAATCAGAGACCTTTTTGTGAGATGAGATTGCTATCCATTTTGCTTTCACACAGTTTCTGAGAGAAGAATCAGCTATAGACACTGATGACAGCATGTCAGTGAATCTTCCGTCATCCAATCTGGCAACATAAAATAAGGTTGATGTACTCTTCTTTCTCCCAGTGCAGACCTATTGTAACTGAACTAAGACATTTCACTTTTCATCCAAGTATTCACTTTAATCTATTTGCTGTTCATAACTATGTCTGTATTGCTGCATCTTAATGTGCAGTTGATAGTTTTAATTGAACTTATTCAAAGGAATCAAATGGAAGAAAATGTTGTTTCTTATTTGTAGGGACAAAGGTTCAATGGAAGCTGTGTGGACAAGATTTTAAGTTGAAGAGGTTTTGCCAGGCATCCAAGAGGCTTTACCGAATCTGAAGAAGATGGGTTCAGTAAACTGCATAATAGGTGTAGTTTCAGTTCTGTGTTCTTATTGTTCTTATTGCAGTATAAAGCTTAACAGTGTCTACAAAAACGCAGATACTCTATTTAATTTAATTTATTTATTTGCAGCACATTGGAAACACCTCAAAACCGTACTGTCCTCACTCGACCTTTGCACTCTCTTCCACCCATGTCTTCAAATAGGGCTGAGAGAGCGATCAGTCAGATGATTTCTCCCCAAACTCCATCCGACACACTCCCCCTCCATTGTCTTCTCCATAACCTTTCCCCGCTCAGTGATCCTGCCCGATATTTTGGTTCCCTGCATGCGTCCCAAAAGGCTACTTACCCCCGGAGCAGCCAGCAGAGGAGCTTGACATTTGCGTATGTGAGAAATGAGTGGAGAGATGGGGTACTCCGCTCTCATTCCAGGCCCCTCTCGCACTGCTCCTCACTAGCGCGCTAATCGGCCCATTCCATTACACTGGATGGTAGTGCTATACTGCTGCTAATGATGCTAATGCCCATTTGGGGGAAGTCACAGAGGGGCCGCCAGTGCATCGCCACGGCAACGGGGGGACACACAAGGCGGGCTGTGACTTTGAGCTGACATGTGCTGAATAGTGGTGAGAAAGTTACAGATTAGGCTTAGAGCTGAAGAATAGTGGAGAGGTGAAGTTCATAGGGATGATAAATATGAGGAAAAGGTTTTAAAAATTGAACTGCTTTAGTTTTTTATAATTTTACAAATCATCTAAAAGGCACAATAGAGCTGTTTGACTATCTGACTATTTAAAATAAAATATTACTTAAGTCCCTGATTAACCGATCCCCAAATTTAACAAACTTTTAAAATAGTTGTTGCAAACCTATGGAGCACAACAGTCCTGCATTCCTCAAATTACACTCTGGATTCAATTTCCCATTGTATTCATTTTAAAAATTCATATTAAGCAACCAACCAACAGCCAATCAGTGATCATTATTTTTTCAAAAGACCTTATTTCAATAGGTCTTTGAAATGTATGGGAAATTCTTTACTTTTTGAAAACAAAGCATGGCCACTGCAGAGCTCATATGATCAAGGTGTAGATCTTATAAAAACTGACAAAGATTTGGAAAGTTTGGACAATGGAAATGGGTTTGATAAAAACTGATCTTTAACAAAAAAGCTAACAATATTGATAACTGTCAGAATGGTGGCCAAAACAAATCATCAGAGGAACTTGGGGAATTTGAATTCCGACCTAAAACCCACTTGAACAAGACTGCTTTAAATCAAATGTATTCACAAAGATTTGATTAGAAGACAGTGTGAGATCGATGGGTACACTTCCTCCTCCGCTCCCCTGATCTGAAGCTACATGCTGCGGGTGTTACTGTACTCTCACGTGAAGTGCTCCCCTCGCTCCTCACATGCAAAGTGAACAAAGCCAGTGTTATTCTATTGGAATCAGATCCCTCTTTAACTGAACATAGACTTATCGACCACAGGCATGAGGAGGAGGAGCAGAGGAAGGGGTAAATAACATCTTCCTCCCCAGCAGCAGCAGCAGACAGTCAGGCATCATTAATCCAGTGAGCGGCCGCACCCTTTGTGTATTGGTTCATTTTACAACACTAAAGTACTGTCTAAATATTGACAAGTCTCTGCTGTCGGAGCTATTGACTGCCACCAGAATGGTCCTCTCCAGAGCACGGGAGCAGGGCATGAGAGGAGGGGGGGAGTTTACTGTTCAAAGTGCGGGCTTCTGAGGAGCATCACCAATCATTTTCATGGTCTAAGATACAGACATCTACTGGTGCACTGAAGAGAGAAACTGTTTCAATGAGGCTAAAAAAGTAGTTGCTACATTTGAAAAAACACTAACAAGAGATGCATCGCGGTGAAAGCAATTTAAGCACTGAATAAGTTGGATGAAGGTCTATGGTTTTTATAGGACATTTAGTATACAAAAATTAGCTTTTATTTGTTGTAATTGTTTCACCGTCATCATTAACTCACTCAAAGTTGTATCATGAGTGATAACTGTGTGTTTGTGTAATCTTTATTGTCCTGCATTTGAGGGGCCATTGCTCTGAAAATTCTTGTTTTCACCTACCCCCCACACATGTCCATTGTTGGGTCTATTGTTCTTGAATTCCTTTGGAGGATATGTATTTAAATAATAATCTGCATTTGTTAGAAACTGAATACCAAAAGCATATTTCTTTTTAAAAATTGAAAAACACTTTTGGAAGGTTCACAGTGCAGGACATAACAGAGAAGTTGAAGAAAAAGAAAAAAAAATACATTAATACAATAGCACCTCAGAGGTAGAGACAGGCAGAAAGCAGAGTTTTGGTGGGATTATCTCTTAAGCAAAACACTTGACTTTCAAACTGTTGCTGCAGTTATCTAAACAAATTCACCTTCACACACCTCCAATGACATCTGTATAAATCATGATGTGAGCACAAACGCAAGCACTGATTTAAATCCTAAACATCTGGACCAAAAACTATTCCCTGTGGGCCTCCCTTACCTGCCTACTCCCTCAGCATATACTGTAGCTCACTACACCAGAACTCTCCAATATTCATTTTAATGTTAAGAGAATAAATAAGTGCAGATTTACATTATGCTATAACTCTGCTTCTTTATGTTTTCAATGCGCTGGAACCCACACGCACGCCTCTCCTAACAAGCCTCGAATGTTCAAAAAGGCCCTGGTAATTACATGACAAATGACTGTCTGTTTAAAGCGCCAGATGAAAGACTCTAAATGGGGGGAAATACGCTGAAATAAAACCCAATCTTTCTTCTTCTGGGCGGTTAAGTGGCCGAAGAGGGAGCGGAGACGATGTTTAATGTGGCTTAAGTATGCAGTGTGATTAAATTATAGCGCCAGATCTACTGTCGGCTGGAAACTTGAAAAAATATTGGTCCAAAGCTGTTTAAAAATGCATCAAACATGGTGTTGGGTTAGCGCTCTGTGTCTATCTGAGGAGGGAGAAGGAGAGTGCTGCGGGGAGAGAAAGAGAGTAAGCAGCCACAACGGCCAATCAGGGAGAGGCTAGAGGTCATGTGACGCAAATATAACGTTAAAATGAGAGGTCAAGCATGCTTAATAATTAACTAAATGGAAGGAAATTATTAGAGATTTGATCTAAACACCGCTGGATAGTTAATTAAAATAATTGGTTGCCATAATGCATGCATAACTGTAAAAGACTTGTTACGCTCTATGGTCCGATTCTAGACCCTTATGGATTCAAACAGAATGTAGAAGAGACTAGCTGGTCAAGCAAACACTCCAGCATATTCCAGAAAACATGGAGGGCCTGCCACCTTCTCGGCTTTATGGAGATGCTATTGCTTTTGACTATAATAAGTACAATGGTAAATCTTCACCTCTGGGCAAAAGATAATACTTGCAACTATGAACATTGTGCAGTGTCAATGAATTCTGATTTTCCATTACCACATATAGTTTGACAAGCAGCGAGCTACAAGTGGCTTTATTTCCTGAAGGTGTAGAGCCTACACATTTATTGTCGAGCTCTAGCTGTCTTGTGATAACAGTGAGCATTTAGAATTTTATTTTTTTATACAGGATAAAGATGAGCAGAAAACCACAAAACTAAAATATTAACACACTCTTTGGTCTTAAACCATAAATGCTTTGTTTACTGTTCCCTTGTCACAAACATAAATATATACCTACAAGATTAATCTCAACTTTTAAGATATTATTTAAGCCTCATTTAAACTGCATTACTCTTAGTGCGCAGTAGATGGCAAGTCTTTGATTATGAGCACTACATAAGCAGTGGTGCAGAGTTAATTTTACTTTTAATACATACATTAAAAGATATATAGGCAGGGGTGTGCAAAGATTGTTCAAAAGGCCAAAGTTTTGCAAAACGTAGTACCTTAAATTCTGGCACTCATAAATATACTGAACCCTCAAACACATTGTATGCGCCTGACAATGAATCATGGGAACAATCACCTTCTCACATCCTCTCCAAGCCCAAAGTACAGGCCTTTACTCTGTCTTTCTACTCCCAACATGGAACAAAGCACAGGCCTTACCAAGCTCTGCTCCAGCTCCTTCAATGACGGAACAGAAAAATAAATAACCCACAGAAAGTGTTAGAAGAATTATTGGGTTCATCCACATTGCATCAGAAGACCGCGAGACACAGAACACACTCCCCTGCAGCTACAACGCAGAGTAATGGGGAAGTTATTCATAAAAATCTGACCATGTAAGCACTTAGGCAGACATGATGTTTAATTTGTACTCGGGGCAAAAAAAAGACGAAGTTTTCAAGTCCGGCGGCGCATACGGTACAATAATGTCACACTTGAGTGGGCAAACAGGTCACGCCGGGTCTATTGTGAGCGCCGTGCGGCTCTCCGGAATCTGCAGGGTTAACAGGCTGAATGAACTGCGCGCCGGTAATAGGTTGTCCAAAATGTAGGGCTTATCTTATATGGCATACTTCCATAATTTGGATGGAGTTTGTGCGCTGTTTGTTTGCGAGGGGAGGATTTGGGCATGCCCTGCTTCGGTATGGCACAGGTGGAGTTGTTGGGGTACTGTAATTATAAACTGGGGGTATATACGGTAAAGGCGGAGTGGTGAGGATATTTTTTCCGCAAATGTTGTGTAGCTGCCGGAGTTGGTGTTACCCAAACTGCGGTTTCCATCACAACATTGTGCACTATAAGAGCCATTTCCCTCTGTAAAACTGTAGCAGATTTTACAGCTTATACCTAAATGTATCAACCAAAACAAGACGCTTTGGCAAAACTTAACAAAGACACGCGGCTCTGGAACCATATCCATTCTGTCCAATTTGAGAAAGGTGTGCTATACAGGGAGATTAACCAGTTAGTGAGATGCATGATCTGTTTGTGTCAAAACAAACATGGTGGCTTTCTTACTTACATAAAAAAGGGGGGAAAATTATTCAGAAGTCATGATACAAGTTAGTGGACTGTCCCAAGTTAAAGCAGAGGTTTGTCACAGGCTATGGTGATTCCACCTCATGGATTCAAAGAGAATGTAGAAAAGACATGGAGGGCATGTCACCATCTTGGCTTTAGGAAAATGCTGTTTCTTTGTCTGTTAATTTTAAGGCCTTAGTGTGGAACTTATTCTCTTCCATGTAGACTAGAACTGTGGAACTTTCATAAAAAATGTTACAGAAAATGTCAGCTGAAAAAAGATGATTCTTACACTTTTGTATTTTGTTACCTTTTTTTTTTTTTTTTCATTTTACCCATATTGGACTGGAGAATACAGACTTGATTATGTTTTTCACCAGCCAAAGAGACTGTCCCTGTTGAGCAGTATTTTGAGTATACATAATTAAAAATGTTAATATAGCTTTGCATTAACGGTTTCTCTGGGATATTTTAAAGTAATTATTTCTCTCAATCCGCTTTATGAACAAATTTCTTCCATAGTTCCATATACTGTAAACTGTAAACACAATATGAAATACTATAAAGTGCATATGACATTAGACTATTCAATACAGTAAAACACAGTTAACATCCAACAAAAATCATGCTTAGGTTTTAGGAGTAATTGTAGTTTTACTAGTTTTACCTGGCAACAGAGATGACATATGTAGACGTACTTCCATAACTGTTATCAAGCAACCAAAGACCAACCTTGTCTACAACTGCACAATATAGTTATTATAAGATTGATAACAAAAGAAAGTGTAAACCACCAGAAAAAATGCCTTCCTTGCATGTAAATTGTGTTTTGAATAGAATTATGGCACCGGTAGACGTATTCCTTTTCAGAACTCAGCACTGCTTCCTGTATTTGTCTACTTTTCTTCTAGATTTATTTCCCACAAACTGCCACTTATCTGATGTAGAAAAACATTAAAAAAACCTTTCATATACACTTCAAAGACCTGAACGTGAGTATGTGCAATCATCTGTGTTGGCTACATGCTAGCTCGTGCCAATTTACCACACTGTAGAGCATGTGTGCCGCTGCCCCTGAGTTCACAGGGCCTGACTGCTTTGACAGCTATACCAGATCCTGCCGATAACCCTGCCGACAACGCCACAAAGCCCCCTCAGCCCGGCTCCAATTTCCCACCACCTAGACAACCTACCAACCACGGGGAGAGGGCCCACAATGCTCTGCCCTCATCCCCACCTCGCTAACACATGAATGGAGAATCCCAATTGATTCCTTTGCACAACCGGTCCATTTTCCCAGCCACAGAGGGGGGATTTTGTGCTCATCTGCCCTTCCTTGTGTACCTCATATCGGGGGTAGAAGACTTATAGAAAGGCAAAGGTACAAAAAAAAGGGTGGGGATCTTTATCAGAAAGCGAATTAACGCTGCTCAAAGTGCTCCATTTGGAAGGTATATCAGGCCAATCCATTAAAAGGGCCTTCAGAAAAGAGGCGGCAGAGGACACCTTGAGAGTGAACACAGGACCTTGCTGAATTAGCAACTCCTCGTGCACACCGGGGGAGAGAGCGAGATAGAGATAGAGGGGTAGAGGATGGGAGAGAGAGTGAGAGAGGGAGGGAATAAGACAGTGAGTAAGAGAGAGTGATAGAAGGGAAAGGAAGGAATAGGAGAGTGGGAAAGGGGTGAGATAGAGAGAAAGGCAGAGAGGGAAGGAGAAAAAAATGGGGGTAAGTAAGAGTGAGAGAGAAAGAGAGAGGGAGAGAGAGAGAGGAAAGACAGAGACAGAAAGAGGGTGATAGAGGGAGGAGAGAGAAAGAGGGAAGACCACATGGAGCGACATAATCATCTGCTAAATAAGCCTTGCAGTGTGTAACCTGATGGAAACACAGGGAGTGGAACGGGAGACACAAACTTTAGGCAAATATTAAAGGCGCTGCACCTGATTTTTCTGTCTTAAAACAGAACTAGTTCATTTTAAGCAGTTTGCAGTTGTCTAAACTTGTTCCTCACTTAACTTATGCATCCAGTGAATCCTAATTAGTCACCGCAATGAGTTTATAAGTGCTTTTCACATCTTTTTTCATCACAAAGTTTTACCATGACTGTAAAGCTAACAACTGCTACCACGCCAACACTCACTTACATAGAAAACAATTGCATTACAGACCCTTTAACCTCAAATGCTGCACTTTCTTGAGATGCAATCATAATTTTTGCTAAGAGAAAGGTCAGGGAGTCAATCTATCATCTTTGAAGAGGACATATATTGTTGTCTGTACTTTCCTAAATAAAGCTAATATTTGACAACACTATGATATGTACAAAAAATATTTCACAATATATGCCTTCATGTAACAAAATGGGATATGTGTTAATATACTGACTTTTTTTCCCTTTTATTTAGCCAAAAATAATTTTATATTCTATTTTAGAGACAGTGAAAATGAACACTTTTAATAATTTCCAATTACTCATTAGAAGTTGGGGCAATGTTTTACTATACTGATCAGATTCTTTTCACATTTATAGATTAAATTAAAGTACAAAATTCACCCAAACGCCAAATACTACCTTCCTTAATGTAGTTGTTTTTCTCTTATTATGGTGTACACTTGAACTAAACCATAAAAGTACAGTGATTTAGTAGTACTCCTAAGGCTGCTCTGTAACACACACACAGCTCCAGCAGGGACTTCCATTAATCTTGTCCGGGGCCTGTCCTCTGCGGGCTGACCCAGGTAAGGCAGGGGGAGGCTGGGGTCAGGGGTGACTGTAGTGCCCCTGTCTGGATGGGTGCCTGCTGAACATTAGCCCCTGGCCAGTGGGGTGGGGGCAGTGAGAGACCACCCTATACCGGCTACAAGAGGTCAGCCATTAGGAGGAAAGTGATTTCTGAGAGAGCCACGGGGTAGAGCAGGAGACTGGGGTACGGTTTTACTGAAACCGTCCAATGCTGCTACAGTGTGGAGATACAGTAAGTTCACATGCAGAACCACTGACAACCAGCGCTCTAAGGATAAGGTGGTTGTTTTCAGAAGGTTGATGGTTCAATCTTAGCTACAACTAGAGCATCCGGTTGAATGTCCGTAATGTAATTTCATCATCCACCATGGCTGTATGTAGATGCATTCAGCAGCCACATCTCTTCCAGGCACTCCAAGGGCACCTGTCACTATGTAACAATAAAGTTTAATGGGTGCCAGCCATGAAGAACAAAAACTACAAGATTCCAGCACATGTCCTGAGCAGGATTTGAACTTCAGCTCAAGTCAGTGTTTCAGCAGCTGCATCATCACTGCAGGGAGAACATAAAAGTACGTGTATGTCAATGTTTCATGTTTGACATACACATAAAGCAATATTTTCTTTCATTGAAGTCAATGGAAACAAAATCTATTTTAATGAACAGTTCAAAAACTATAAAAGTGAGTTGTGAAAAGAGAAAAAGTGATTATATCATCATGCAGTCACTCAATCAAGTCTCTTGAGTGTCCAAAAAGCAACACAAGACTGTTACCACCAATATCCCCTGCTCACCTGCAGTGTTGCTTTTTTTCAGAAACCTATACTGGTTAAAACTCAAATCATTCATTCATCACATTCAAGTTTGCAGCACAAGGTCAGGCCTGCAGAGTGGGTTTCAGTTTCAAACGTGCAATACCAAGGCTGATAGGCTGAAGATGTAAAAAGTCTGAATAAAGCTTCATCAAATCTTTCATGAAAGATGCAAACCTAGAGTCACAGTCCATACTGAACTCAGTGCAAACCCATAGCATAGAATAAAATCCATACATGGCTGTGCTGCTGAGGAGAGGCATGTTTACCTGAAGTTAATGTGATGCCTCAGCAGTCTGACTTGGGCTAACTGGAGGCACAAATGATCTGTTTTTGTGAGAAATTCTATTTTCTGTAACCTTAGCCCAGCCCTGTGGAGGTAGACTCAGGAATATATATCATTTTGTTATAATGCCATCAGCAATAAATGTACATACGACCCCTGCATATTATCCTAAACTCAATTTGAGACTACCGCCTGTCACCGCTCCCAAGTAAAATGAAGAACCCAACAACTCCCAAGTATCTCTTGTACAATATCATGGATCAAATTTACACTGCACACATTTAGGCAATAAATTATTAACATCACACTATGTAACCTGACATCAAATATACAGCCTCAAATATGAAAAAAAGAGAACTTGACCAAAAATATGCACCCAGCTTTGGTGCTTTGCTTTAAAAAAAAGTTTCAATTCCCTTAGATGACCCCTTATGTTCTTGTATTTGACCCAGCCAGACAGAATCGGGTGTTTTTTATGTTGCATAAAATTGGAGCACCCATGGAGAACACACACATGAAGAAGAACACGGTCTGGGAATTGAACCCTAGAATTTCTGGTTGTGGGTCTTGAGTTATGGCATTGTGCTGGAGTGGCAAGGCAGGTTTTATCAGACTTAAGTACTGCGATCCTAATATCAACTTCCATGACTTTATCACAAGAAACCATAATCAAAATGATATGTGCCGCAAAATACTGAAGAAGTTGGATAACCTTGTTTTGTTCCTTGTTTAGACATGACCATTGTTCACTGCTTGATAATTAAACAATTGACTAATCGATAGGTCCTTGTTTTCAAAGTGACATTTCACCATAACAAGGAGAGATTTTCATGTATATGTTTTCATTACTGAAAAAATGGCTATGTGACATTATTTAACCACACATGTTAGACCTGGCCTCTGACTTTGAAGTTTTCCATAACTGCAAGTACAGAGCTGTAGGCGGCGATAGGGGGTAGGTGAAAATGGGAATGCTCTGAGCCTCAACTGCAGGACAACAAAGGATAATGCAAACATTTATGAATCAATCGATATACAACTCTGGGTCAACTTATAATGAGGGAACAGTGTTGGATGGATAACAGCTCATAAAAGTTGGTTTTACATATTTGTGTCCTAAAGTAATATGCAATATGAGATCAGGTAGATGGTACAGTGAGGAACATGGCACTTGCTGGTGCCACCCTGCCTAGGCCTCCTCTCTGCTGCTGATAGGAGCACAGTGCAGGGCCTCTGGGGTCAGTCTGGGCTTTGACTCTCTCATACAATAGACAACAGCTCCAGTGTGAGGAGACAGAAAAGCTACACAAACATGAATGCACCTGATGAGTGAGGAGGTGGGACAGGTCAAACTACACTGACTAAATACTTCTGGATCACACCAAAATACGAAAGTTTTACATGTAAAAAGCCCAGGTTCTCTTGGGACTAAAAGAAAATAATTAAAATTTTGGTATTATTTGGACAAAGTTTTGGCTTGTACGTTCAAAGCTTTTTTCACAGTCATGGATAATGTTAAAAAGGAAAGGCAGAGATTCTGCCAGTTTAGTTGTTAGGCATATGTATATACTTTTGATTGATAGTGACAGAGTTAATTTCATGCTAAAACAAATGATGAAGAGCTTCTGATGATATTTCACATTATATTGTCATAATTCTAGCAATTATAAAGTTTATAGAAGTCTACATATTTAAACAACATTCAAGTTCAAAACTTGTGGCTGCAGAAAACATACACAAAACAAAACTTGAACACTTGCTTGTTTGATGAAAAAACAGAAATTTTAAGTTTAAAGAGCCAAATAACAACTTGTAAAAGCACATGGTCATCTGTTCTGCATGCCCCCAGCTGCTCCAAACACACTTGAAAGTGGTGTTTAAACGTTGCTTCCTGGTGCAAGCCGTGGGCCTCCCCTGGCTCCGGTCTCCTCTCCAGCCCCTCATGTCTAATGCATGAAGCAGAGAGAGAGAGCGCCCGCCCGCAGTACATGTGGGGGAGAGAGGGGCGCTCTGAGAGGCTCACCCCAGCACGCCGGCCCTACACTTTCATATTCTAATAAACCCTACATGAATACGCGCGCACACAGAAGAGGGGAAATTGCATTGCTAAAAGTCTGTGTGTATCAAAGGGCATTGGGCGCAAACATCTCGGGAGCACACATCAACATGCAGTCCGGCATTTTCAGAGCCAAGCTCACAACACAACAGGCCACAGGGATTAGAGTGTGCTGACGACAGCACGCTGCAGCACAAACACCACTACTGCACTGCTACTGTGGACTGGAAGTTCTCACCAGAGCTGGAGACTGGAGACTGGCCATGTTCAAACAGAGCTTAGATCAAGGATGAAGATAGATATAATTAAAAGTCTTACAAAACTATGAACTATGTAACTTTTTATTGGAGGGTCTAGAAGGCTCTAAAGTCTGGCATTAGTGGAACTGAGCAGGTCACACAATAGGCCAAGTTACAGGTGAGCCCGGCCAAGCAGAAGTATACAGCAAGGCCACAAATTCAAGTTAATGCATCTGATATAAAAATGTATTCAACAGATAGCATATGTACTCTAGTTTATTAAACTGTTTACCTTTTTTCTGTACCATTTTTGGTTCTAAAGTTCCATACGTTTTAAACATACCTTGTATGCAACATGGAACAAAAATTATTCCCCAAATTTCAAAGACCTGCAAATCATGTAAATAAATATGTATTTCATCATATCTTGTGTTATTTGATCTTTGAACTGTTGATGAAGGTACATGATTTTTTCAAAAAAAAAAATTTTTTAATGATAAAAAATAGCTTGGAAGGACTGACATATTTTATAGAAATAGTTGCCTTTCATTTTGAAGTAATATTTAAGTATTCAGAAGAAAAAAGCTGACAAATTATGCAAAATCATGCACCTTCTACTTGCTTGCACAATTTTCCCTCTGTTACTTTTCCCTCCGTTACCATGACCTCTCATTACTCAAAAAGTAAGAGGTTTTTCAACCTAATCTTGTACCATATGGTAGAAAACTATATTAAGCAAATATTCAAACCAATTTGTTAAGGATATGTAAGTGAGAACCGCTAGTTATCACTGTTTGGATTTATTGCCCAAAAAGTGCTGCATATTTCATTCCCTCCGTTACCGACATGAGTTTTTTTAATTTTTTGTCAACAACTTGAAAGAATATCACAGGTTTAACTTGACCCTGTTGGAGTGTTAACTCTTTCCTACATTCTGATACCTTACTTATTTCAATAGTCCCTTTAGTTTCTGAATAAGAGCTATTTGAATGTAAAAAATCTGCCCGTTTCCCTCCGTTACCGCTTGAACGGACCCAGGTCAGATCTGTGACAAAGCAAGACAACTCACAGTAAGAATGTGTTGTTCAAAGGTACTTAGGTCCTAGTTCATAGTGTAATGCTGTGTCCAAGGAGAGCAATAACATCTCCATGGAAACAAGCAGGTAGTAGACTCTCCACTACCAATATTACTTTTACTATTAAATTTACTCCTCTACATTTGCCCTACTGTTATGTACGGTGAACACATAGCAGTAACAAGTATTCATTGATCAGATCTTATATATGGGTCAAGACAAGGGTACTAACCACTTTGCAATGCCACGATTTATGTTCTTAATTTATATTAATAACACATGTCAAATCATGCATATTTTGGGCTCAAATTGAAAAAAAACAAAAACAGAATTTCAGATTACAATTGACACCACGCACACAAACACACTCTTCTTCTGGAGGGCAAGTCCTTTAATTCCAGCTCTTCTCACTCAGTTAATATCTCATGTCCCTGGTCTCTGGGTTAGCCCGTGATCCAGGCTCATTGACAGTGCGTAATGTTGGCTGTATGCATTGATTATATGACACCTCCCATTCAGGTGTGCTATTAAAAGTCCCCCGCTCTCTTACCTTCTGGATAATGCCTCATAATAGGAGCGAAGGTGGAGAATAGAGAAGGCCAAAACCTGACAGAAACACTGGAGTGAACACTCCAAAGCTAGATTAAAAGTCTTGATTAGATTTAAACCAGGCTTCTTTAAACACATGCTAATGAGGATTTGACTTTTTGGTAAGGTCAAATGTAGTCACAAACATTTTTATCCTGAATGCTAAAGATATCCAAATGACATTTTTAGTCAGTTAAAGCTTTTGTGAATGAATGAAATTTTGTTTTTCCTTGTAGATGTAGTCATTGTAATTGCAGATCTAATTGTAAAACTATTAAACGCAAACTACAGCATGCTATGTTAGGGTTGTGAAAAGTATAAAAAATCAGACACTAATCAATATTAAAACTAGTATCGAAACCAGATGCTCATTTGAGCAGGTATCGATACTAAAAAAGATGAAGCTGAATAGCTGTAGAGTGATGTTAAGTGAGTAAGTAAAAGTAAGTATAAGGCCACATATACAGACTAGTATATGTCCATTGATCACTATGGAATAGGGATGTAACAATAACTGAAATATCATGATATCGTATCATCAAAGTTCTCACAATAATATTGTGGACCATCACAATATATCGAATTACAAGTCTCTTTGCTTAAATTAAGATTTAAGAAACAGCATTAGCCAAAAAAAAAAAAAACATAAGGAACTACACAGACCATAATCCTTTGCTCCACTTCAGTGTAAACAATAATAGATAAATTAAATAACAGTTCTAAGCACTTTAAAATCTTAGTTCTTTGGATTAAGTCTTGTCAAGGAATTTAAAGAGGGAAAAAAGTAGATCAGTTTTGTTAGCCTCCACAAAATATCACAATAAATGTTGTACCTTGAGATGTATATCGTGAAAATATTGTACTTGAGAGATTTGGATATCGTTACATCGTGAGCCTCCCCACCACATTGTGAACTTCCCCATGATATCACAATAAATATCATACCGTGGATTCATACCGTAATGATATCATATCGTGAGACTTGGACATTGTTACACCCCTACTATGGAACATAAATGAAAGTAATATGATCACATCAAAATCTACTGACCGAAACAGTGTCATACATTGAATGCAGTGTGCAGACTCTGTCTCATATTCTAAAATAAAATAAAGTACTATGTTTTAATGTTGAAAATGACAAATGTCTAAACAACAAGCGAGATTATCATTGTGGTAACAGAATCGGTATGGAATATTGAGTCTATTCCTTAGGATCGAAATAAAGTAAATTTTAGTATCACGTAGTAATAACACTACAAGCTATAAGCTGCTTTGTTGCCTGTATGTTGGCAGCCCATAATATTATTGTGTATGTGTTAGTATCCATACATCGGATCATTGAATACTGTGTTTATATATGTTTGGAGTCGTTACACACCCATTCGCTTTTTTTTTTTTTTTTTTTTGGCTGATTTGATTGGTGAGGTGCATCTTCTCTTTTTCCTTTCTTTGGCTTGTGTTGCCTGTTTGAATTACGGAATAAACAGCATAACAGCATAGACTCAAGAACACTCAGCAGAACAGTTCTTTCCTTATCCAAGTACCACTCCACCCCTCTGCTCTTCAAGTGATAAACCCTTGTGGACACGCCTCCGTCCTTCACATTTCTACCACTGCCTATAGAAGAGAGAGGAGGGACGAAGGAAGGCATCCTTTCATTTACATCTTATGAGGGATGCTTGGACTAGTCTGGTGCTTGCCTGACACTCTTTTTCTTAAACCCCTCTACCCCCACACTTACAGACTTCGTATATGTTGTACAAATGAGCAAACAGCTATTAAGAGCAGAGGAGATATGCCTTTCCTTTAATTAGCACGTGGTAATTGCTAAGTGTGTGAGCCCGAGTGCTAATAAGTGCAATGGCTTAATATAGCGGTATGTTTTGTTAAGAGGGTGACAGAATAAGGTAAATGAATAGTTAGCAAATAAGGCCAATTATTTCAGGGGAGACTGGTATTTTTATTGTTACAGTGAGAGATTAATTTTGGAAAGTGTTCTTAGTAAGCCTGAAGTAGAAGTGAAGATTTGTTTTACATCAGGTAACTATGCATAATTTGTGTTTATTTGGTCCTCTAAATTGTAATTTTAAGTAAAGCTTATTAAAAAAATTCTTCCAAGATTTCAGAAACACAAGTTGGGAATGGTCATGGCTCAGTTGTAGAACAATACCATAATATACTGTTGTGTCCTTATGAAAGACACTGAAAACAAAGGAATAAATCATTTTAAAATTTGTAATTCTAAAGTGCAATGCATGATGGGCCACAAATGCATTATAGAAAGCAAGGCACTGCACTGGAAGCGAAAACACTGTAAAAATCTTTCTTATTGCTGTGGCCAAACTTCTTTGTCAAGCCTGATCTTGTCAGCTCTCTGAATCTGAGCAGCAGGGCTGGGCCTGCTTAGTACTATGGTTTGATGGGAGACCGCTGGGAATATCAGGTGGCATAGTGGGGTGACAGTAGCAATAATTGTTTTTGTGTCCTTAGGCAAGACACTTCACTCACAATATATAGTATGAGCCGTGAGTCTGGGGCAGTCTTGGTTCCATCAGTCTTCCTCAGGGCAGCTGTGGCTACAACAGTAGCTTACCACCACCAAGTGTGAAGTGAATGAATAATGCACAATATTGTAAAGCAACACTGAAGAAAGTGCTATATATGACGAATGCATAATTATTAATCCATTATTAAATTATACCAATTGAAACTCTGCGGCAGTCATCAACATTCCCTGGGGGTGTGATGCTAACTGAAGGCATTGCTCTGTCTGACACATTCCACCACATATATACTTATAGAAACTATTGATGCTTTGATGTTGCTGCAAAGTATCAGTAGTTTATTGTGGCTTCCAAAATCTCCAGAAAGTCTAACAAAACAAAGGTAACTTACTCAAAACTATTTCATAACAAAAATATAGTTAAAACCACAACCTATACACAAATTTACATCTCCCCTAGCTCTGTCTCCCTTACTGTTCCATAACACACTGCATATACCGTCTGCAGGTTCAGGGGTAGGCAGCTATACAAAGCCATTAGAGGGAGTAAAATGAGGACAGACACTATGGAGCAGATGTACAGAGAGGAGCCCTGTTAAGCCCTATACTCTCACCCACACAGTATTAGCTCCACAACACAGCAGTCTACCTACTCTGAGCCATTCTGGGAAGCTCCTGTTTGGGCTAGAATAGAACACTACCACAATGGCTCCTGAGCGCAGAGGGGAGGAGGAGGAAGGGGGGGAGAAAACACTAGCATCTGTTTTCTGTTTGCGTTTTATTCCCAAACATCAAATTGAATCAATCTTTTAATACTCTGGATTGTATAAACGCGCGGCGAAGTGCTTGAATAAATATCGAGAATGAAAATGGCTTTCTGGTTGACGCCTATTATCTATCTGCTTTATTTATGGAGAAGAGGGCTTGCTCCAAATATGTGCAACATTAAAAAAAAAAAAAATGCAGAGATAATGTCTTTAGTGTTTTCAATTTCGTATTTTTTTAAGTGCAAGAATAAATATTGGGATTTACATTGCATTTACATTTTGATCAGAATCAACTTCGCTTTCTTGTTCGTATGTGGTGGGACTGAGGGGGGAACAGAATGACACTGACATGTTTAAGAGGAAAATCATTAAAAGCAACACGAAGGCGAGATGCTGCTGTCGGAGCCACATCAGCTATGACGGATAAACACCACTATAAATACTGCTTTTACTGCCTATAATACAATACACTCAATATCCCTCCTCACTACAGGAGGATATTATTGTCCAATCCTTTTAACTAACAGAGATTCATAACAATATGGGTAATTATGTGATACTGTAAGTTTGATTTGTACTTTGAAATGTCAAAAGGCGTGCTGTTCTATATCGGAATGGTGATCAAACAGTGTTATTTGCCCTACATCCTCAGAAGTTATAATGCTCCCTACAATGGAAGCCTGGTCAGATTTGAATGGACAGTACATCTACCATGTGTTGAGTATTCACATCTCTGGGTCCTGTATTGATGGTAAATAAACATTTCCTGTGTTACACACCTAGTCTCTGGCTTCTCTGTATAAGTCTCAGCTACTTTTACAACATAAGGTGAATGTTACATAATATAGCCAATTTGAATCAGAAATTTTACTTTTTAGCTAGACCTCACAAACCCACCTATTGAAGTCCGTGTTTTACACTAGTCCACTCATGGAAAGATAATAAAAGGATTTTTTTTTTTAAATGCATGACATCAATATGGGCTAGAACCTCCCAAACACGTGATGACAGAAATGTGCACCATGAGTGGCTAGAGCAGGTCATGCAGGCTTAAAGTGGGGCTAAGCTAAATCTTACAAAGCTAACTAAATGTGTCGAGAATTTAAGAAATTTAAAAAGTGCATGTTGTGAAAATAAAATAGAATCCCCTTAGAATCTGACTGTGGAAACTGCCAGTGCCCTGCAAGTCAAACACAGGCAGTTTGATTTCATACAAATGACATTGTGCTCCAATGGGACAATTCTTTCTGGGCCCAGCAGGTGCAGGACGTATTGAGCTGCCACTAATCGTGCTCACATCGGGACAGAGGGTAAGTGTCTTTTCCAGTTCTTATTATAGATCCATGATTCCACATCAGGCCAATGTACACCACAGTTAGTGCTCTTGGAAGAAGGTCCTGGGTTTTGGCTTCATCCAGTTGCTCCATTTTCTCTAAAAACATGTACAATAGGGTGTTAGGCTTCCTTGCAAAAGAGATTCTCAATCTCAGAGGGACTTTCCTGGTTAATAAAAGGATGGTACACTTCAGTCAGACTTCAATCTTCAACAGCACAAGATGGCTCAGCCCTGAATTCTCTTTGATTGTTTGACTTTAAAATTGCAATATATCTCCCTCTGTTTCATTCCTAGTTCATCTTTAATATTCACCGTTTGTATTCTCTCCCCACCTGATTGGCACAAACCCCTGTCTGCTCTCATCCATCTTTTGTGAGGGAGGTGCAGGACATTAGAGCCTTGTCGTGGGCCCCTGATTAAACACTGCTGGGGGACAGTAAAGAAGCATCACCATGGATAGGCCTGACACTCAGATGCATAACAGCACATCACATCAACGCTGGCTTCCATTAATATCCTCCCAGTGTCCGCCGGTAACAAGTCCTTCCCTCCATATTTCTTTGTTCACATTTTTACGAGTGTTGCACTGCTTATTACCGCGCACCATCCAAACAAACTTCTCCATGCACGCAGTAGATGGTCCGGAGCCGAAGATGACTTTCTCTAGTCAGTGCACGCTCCACTGTGTTGTGTGTGTGTGTATGTGTGTGTGACAGCTTTATAGGAGTCATTTATCCTGCTCAGCGGCCTAGTGTAGTGCGGAACGGTGGCCAGAGTGCCAGGCGTAGCTTATTGTTGTGTAGCCTTTATGGGCTACATTAAGTACAGCTGAGTGAGAGGCAAACATATAGTACAATACCCTGAGCTCACACATGTCATACAGGGCAGGATTAAGTACCTCCCAGGGCCCAGGCCACTGCTGCTGCGGCTGCTCACTTCTGCACTGTACCACAGTCAGGTGTACAGGCTGCAGACGGAGAGCATGACTGGACCATTTAGTAATTTTGCTAGGTGCGTAGTGGTGGTTCATACAGTAGCCGTAGTTCAAGACCAACATCCAATCTGATGTATTTTGTTTGTTGAGACTGGTTAACTCCTTCTCACAAATTCTTGTTTCTAAAAAGAGTTACTAAACCTCTCCCATTTTAGAAAGGTCTTATTGTCTTTGTTGCAATTTCAGAACACCAAATAGCTCTTACAGGCTTATGTGTAATATACTCACTTTTGGTTTAACAATAGTTCATCCTCTTGATCATAACTATGATCATAACTATACTAGCCCTCTGATGAGTGGACTCTCTCAAAAGAGGTCCATAAAGTCTATCCTTATTCTTATCCTTATCCTTATGTAGTTGCATGATGGGAAAAAATGTCTGCAACAGGTCCCAGAAAAACAAAGTCTAAAATTTGACATGAACACAAACCCATATCCTATCACGCAGCGGAACAGACAATCGTATCCAATCCGCTTGATTCCCTACACTTACCCACTTCCAACTCCCCCTCCACCTGCGCGTCTGCTCCTCTGAAAGCCTCGTAAGTGTCGCCTCTTCAACTGGATTCCGGCACGTAAAAATAGGGACCATTATATCGCCTAATGCCTACCTGCCACCCTCCTCCACCCCTCCGCCCCCACCCCACCCATGTACGCGGAAGGCTTTTACATGATGAGGTGGATGACATGTTACACACACCATCCATTACCATATGTACAGTGGAGGAGACCCAGGCGGCGCGACTTATCCTAATGCATGTTCCGCTCTCCCCTGTGGGCGCGGGAGACGGACCATCACAACATGGAATTATACGCCACTTGAACTCCAAAAGGGGTCCCATAGAGATGAAAGAGCGTGCCCATGATACACCACTTGTACTGACGGCGCGGTGCTTTTCAAGTAAATAAAAACATTATCATACGGCCACTTACTGGGTTCGTTTTGTGAGTTGATATGTGTCCAGAGCTAGGAGAGAGGGTTGGGAGAGTAAAGTAGAGTATAAGGTTATTGCATGCAAAATCTGACCTGCATACTTTTCCTGACATAGAATTGGTTATAGATTACAAAGACAGAGCTGGACATTGAAAATTTTGTAAATTGCAAAGCCCTACAATCAAAACAGCTGATACTACATTACGTGATCAGGTTTTTTTCTTCCAAGTAAGCACTGAAATGTGATGTCAGAATTAAGCTTTGTAAAATATACACAATTTATCTATCATGACATATTATACTACAGTGTGTGTCTTGTTCGTGTTCTTCAAATTCCTGATAACCCATCATATACAGTTCCTTGTTGAGTATATTTGGTGTGTCCAGAGAAGTGGAGGTGGTTGTCCAGGGCTCAGTGGTGGTGTGGGGAGCGGTGGTTCCTCTCTAATTGCCCCTCTAGGTGCCTGTGTGCTGGAGAGCTGAAGTGAGGGTAAACACACATCCACACATGATTAATAGCCAGGGGTCAGGGCAGAGCACCGGGGCCAGGCACTGGACACTGAGGCTGGAGGTGGACCAGAGGAGTGCAAGGCTCGAGACAGGCTTTCATGTCCAGGATGACTGTTTTATAAGGGTTATGGGGCCTTCTTCATTTCAGTTTGATTTATAGTAGCTTCTGTCTTGGTCGCAAACAGTAAATATAGAAGTTTATTTGCACAGTTAATAGTAAAACTTTTAATTAGACTTAGATTCATGGGGTGAATGATCATTCATGCATTAGCAAAACAAGGAAGGAAATCCATGGGAGGAAATACCTAACCTGAGGTCTAGATACTAGAGGTGAGAAAGCAGAGAAGATGAAGAGGTTGAGAAAGCTGATGGTTCTGCTGCTGGATGATGGATAGTGAAACAGTAAGAATGGCTTCAGAAGTGATTGGTGAAGTTTACAGCAGGTGACAGGAAGATTTGATACAGAACACTTCCTGGTCAAATGTAGTTAGCAGATGAGCCTCTCTTCTTCTCTCTTCTACTTTCTGTTTGAAAGCATGAGAGTCTGGGAACAGACTATACAGTGCATCATACAACAGTCCCATATTGGGATTAACCGATAAAAAAAGGCAACCTTTCACCTTGTTTCTCAGGCCTTAGAGTTATAATATTAGACACTTGTATTTGTTTTGACATAAACTAACCTGTAATTCTCAGATTGGGTAGTTCAACTGTGAATCGTGAACATCGGAAATGTTGAAGACAGGAAACTAATAATCAAGATTATACGTTGGTGTGAGTTTACATGTGGCTGGCCAGACAACAAATGTACGCATTTGCTTCATCATAAAGCTTACTTGGACATCGAACACATGGATCTTCACACTGACAAGATCCACTTCAACCTTGAATTTCCAACAGAGAAAAACACAAAATAAAACTGGAAATTTGTTTACTTTGGGCATAATGAGTGCAGACAGCGAGTCATAGGTCAGGGTGAAAGGCAAAGTGGGAGGTCAGGGGTGAGGGTCGTAGTGTCATATCAGGGTCATACGCAGCCCACAGCTACCAAATCCTTAACAAGCTCTGATCAATATGAGTCCAACGCGCTTGCGTCCTCCTTACTATCCTAGGTGGTCCTTTTTGCACATTCCACACACAGTAGCAGCCGCGACATCCCTCCTCTATTACCTGCCCACTCTGTCTTCCCCCCGTCCCATGACACCCCCCACCCCTCTGAAGTCTATACGCGTCGCCCGCTATCTCCGGGCTCCATCTAAACCGCCGCGCATCCCAGTCTGAACTCCACTCACGGCAGGGTCGCTGGAGCTTGTTCATTTTTCATGCAAACGGTAATTTAGTGAGACTGCCTATTGATTGAGCGCCGCTTGTCTCCCAAACAATGCTACTTCAATCAGCGGCCCATGGGGGGGAGGGGGGTGGATGGAAGAGTCGGAGGGGGGGGATGAGAGGAGGGGGGTGCCTGGGCGGGAGGTGGGGTGAGGGGTATGTGCGGTAGGTGGGTCGGAGGGGTAGCGAGGGCCTGCCGATAGCTGCAGTGACTGATTTAAGAGATGGATAAAAAGCAGATACGTCCCCCCCCACCTCCTCCCCCCCGCCTCTGTACTGATTAATGACGGTGGCCAGAGCGCGGCCCGGACGATGCATCATGATTTAACCACCCTCCTTAGCCCCCCCACCTGAGTCTAAAGATTTGCGTGCACGTGAATACACACCCGGAGAACGCCTCTTACCATAGTGCACAAAGAGGCGAGCAGAGGAGTGGGACGGACATGTGCTAGACTAATGAGGAGCTGGGAAGATGCAACATATACAGTGGGTCTGAGTGGTGGTCTGAACGGGGCGTGTGAGCAGTGACACCAGGAGGGTGGGTGACAGGGAGGGGGAGTGGGGTGGAGCTGGGGAAGAGCACTGACCTCATCTGCAGGGCATGAGCAGTCACTAAACAGTTGAGTAGGAATGAAGTGCATCCAAATGGTAAAATGATTAGCACTTTCACCTCACAACAAAGAGATCCAGCAGAGCATGGACAGTGTGAGGACTTTTAGAGTTTCATATGCACAGGGCTTCTCCACTAGTTAGGCATTTCTGACCTGATCATGACTCGAGATGTGGGGAAGGGTCCCAGGCATGGTGGCACTGAGGTTTCATACTGCTCTAGAAGTATGGGTCAAATGGAAATCTAACCTTCTATCCTCAATCCTTATATGTTATGGGTTATCAGTGTGTGGATGAGTAAATGATCAGTAAAAAGAGATGGACAGAAGGATCATGTGTATTTTTTCGGTTGCAGAGAAGACCAAGCAGCTCAAGACTATGTGTAACTTATGGGACAGTGTCACTATGTTTTATATCAAAAAGACACAAAGGGACAATGTGAATGTACTCAGACAGTTGTGAATGAAACAATTGTAGATGTAATTGCAGAAGTCTTGCTATGACAGTTGGGGTCAGACAGATATATGTAATAGTTTTGAGAGCTTTTGCCACGTCCCTTTTTTAGTCAACCAGGTCTTTAGTCGAAGAAGAATTTCTTCAGTCGACAACAGCTTTAGGGCCATTACAAGAAAACCAGACTGACCCTCCACCAGAAAACTTAGGCAGTGCACATTACAAGAGTGAACAAAAAATTATTCTAATCTCTAGACAACCTCTGCTTTGTCTCTCCAAGTTCACTACAATACACATGCTCTTTCAGTTGATCCCTATATTCTCGACACAGCCACCAGGCCTCGCGCTAGTGTCTCCGCGTACTAACCCCGAGAGTCGAGTGTGAAGTTGTGCGAGCAAAAACACTCACTCCGCTCCATTAGTCGTGTTGTGAGAAGCCGAGGAGGCGGACTCTGCAGCCCCTCCCCGTGGCTGCTAAAATATTCATCACCCTCCCTGAGAGCATGTCGCCTAATAGTTATACATGGACCAGGAGAAGGAGGGAAGGAGTGGAGAGGAGGAGGAGGAGGAGAAATTGGGAAGATGAGAAATGCTCCCTGTGTGCATGTCAGCTAATAGTCAAAACATGAAGCGCTACGAGAAGAAGAGACAGAGAGAAAAGGAGGGAGGGGGAGGAAGGCTGTTTAAATAGTCTCGGAAAAAAAAAAGATACATCTAGAAAAGGGAGCTAAAGATTGAGAGGACGTAATCAGTCGCCTCTCCTCCTCCCATGCCATCACTGCAAGCGGCGTTCCACATTGATTAAAAGCCCCTCTTGTAATTGTCAGATCTGGTAGGAAGCATCTCAGAGTGTGTGAAGTGGGGAGAGGGAAAGAGGAGGGGGGGGTCATCTGTGAAGAAAAACCCAATTTCAATCACGGCCAAACAGTAGTCACTTCAATAGCCACAAGTCGCAGCCACATCAATCAGAACTCCTACTCAAGCAAAGAAATATTGTTGATGGTGTTTCTCTTTTTTGTCTTTTAACAAACGGACGCTCTATCTTTGTAACCTGGGGGGGTGACGGTTGGGAAAGGGGGAGTGGGGGAGCGAGGCATGCGCGGAGAATGGGCATGTGCACAGACATTCCGGGTTGCAAGCGCCACACGCACGCTTGCGCGCTCACTCATTTCTGCAGTCATTAAAATGAGAAATGGCTGATGCTGTAGGAGCTGTTGAAATACCATTAAGAAATAGAGACAAATGCAGTGGATCCGGGCCCGGCGATACAGAAAAGCACGCTGCACTAAATCAGACAGTGATGAATATTGCCCAAAGTGAGGCAAACAAAACACACATGGAGACGTAAAAACACATGCGTTCTGCCAAACAATGTGAGCGGAGAGTCAAAGAAACATGGCCGCTGCAGATTAACGAGCAGTTATACTAATTAAATGCTTCCCGATCACGTGCTATGATATATGGCTGATTATTATTCCGAGGTGATTAAGTGATAGAGACAAGGGTGATATCATTTGAAAGAATTAATGAACATCTGTACACAGGAATCATGGGCAAATTAACAAGTGAATTAGTGTTGATTTAATCGATTCAGGACTAATTATGAGCTGCCGTAATAGAAAACTTCCCTGTCAGTTAATCACACAAGAGATAAAGTGCTTTGCGTTGGTCATAAGGCTTTTTATGGGACCACTTCACAAAAGACCAAAATGATTTATTATTATTTATTGATATCTTTCTTTATTGATATTTTTCCAGCCTTTACACATGTTTTTTATCAGCTTATCAAAAGCTGACAGTAAGACTGTAAAGTAGTCAGTTCAAACCAAAATCATTGTATCCTTGGGCAACCCCTGACAAAAAGCGTGAGCAGGCCTTTTGGATGTGAAATTTATAGATGTGAATCGATCTATACATTTGCATTGGTGAAATTACCTGAAGCTTTTTAAAAAGTTGGCCCAGTTTTCAGTAGTATAGATTTGTAGGCAAAATGTGTAAATGTGCTTAAATATTTTAGGAAAGTAAATGATTGACTGGTCAGGGCATGCCAAAAGAAACTGGACATGTATTATATACTAACAAGTACAGAGAAGTGTCCTATACAATGTACATTTTACTATCCTTTAAGTAAAGTTGTACAGCGCACTACACAGTGCACCAGACAAGATGGTATAAAGTACTAATCAAAAATATGCAATACTCATGACTGACAGATTATACATAATGAAAATACGACAGCAATCCATCTCTCTGAAAAGTGATTCTCTAAAAAGTTATTCAATTTTAAAAAGCAATGCAATACAAAATTCAACTGTCACAACCAGAGGTGATATTTGTATGTGTCACTGTCTCATTGAGTTGTGTACCATCACATTTTAAGTATTTTGTTCTGAGGAGGTTTTGGGTGAAGGGCACAAAACTTGCTGTAAGATGCATCTTTCTAAATCCACACTTTATTGAGTTACTTAGCCTAATGTAAACCAATAAACATCTAACCTCGTAAGAATGGTCGATGTTTATTTAAAAGCCCATTGATTAACAGTTGTCATTATTGAGCGCACCTGACACAATTGACAGAAGTAACGGTTTGTGTGCGTACTCGAAAGATATGGCTCTTCATACTCACAATTACGCACTAACTTGGGAGATGATTCGCCGTTATTATCTGAACAGCACTTGAAGCACTCCGGTATTTGGCCCTAACCTCCATTTCCCCTGGCTGATTGGCTCTTGCATACACTTCCCTCCCCAATGCAGAGTACAGCGGCGCAGAGCAGAGCATGGCGAGGAGATAGTAAGCAGTAATATTCAATTATTGTATGCACGCCGTCCCGCCCTAAATTGATTTCTTTCAGAACGGGAGGCATCGCTCAGCACTGACACGCGCCCATGTTTTCCCCATCTACCACATCCCACGCAAATTACTGCTCCATCTGCTTCTCCTTGTCTGAGAGAGTTTATCCCGGCGCTGCCCTCTTCCCCTCTTGCGGAGTGACTATCGGGGGGCACACGGCAAGGGGTTCCGCTTTCCCCTGCACTATCTGTCTTTAATCTCGACCGCATTGTAATGGGAAATGGTTTTTGTGTTTTAGCACTTGATTGAAGCGGCAAGCACGCCCCTCGCCACCGCAGTTGTTGTTTAGGAGTGGGAGGTGCTGCAAGCAATTTTGCACCCCTTTCGTCCAAATTGCCCTTTATCGGAGAACTCATATCAGGAAGGCGGTTTTGCATATTGACAGGGGAGTTTTGGAGCCAGCCTGAGATAAAACAGAGAGGATTGCAGCAGGGTAAAATGTCAAAGTATCTGAAGGAGAGGGTAATGGATTAACACTGTTTATTTTAAAAGTACAATTGTGGGGTCATTATTACAGAACGTGGCAAAAATTGTATTATTCATCATGTAACATATGTGTTTTTAGGATAAGGCAATTCAAAGCCCAGAAGGTCATTTTTTTTTACCAACTCACGAAGAACTGTGTGAATTAGGCTAAAACATTCAATGATATGGCCTACAATTCAAAAGGTTTTGTAAGTTAATATTAGAATGTATTCCTCCATTTTTGTGTTGTTAGATATACAGACAGGATATGATAATGGTAATTTTCACCCTTGTTGACATTTTATCATTACACCTAACTGAATTATAAGAAATGTATCTGATCTATGGTATGGAAAAGACCAAGAAAAAAATATATATATTTATGGTTCTTTTTTATCAGGACTATACAATTCTAAGTGAAAAGAGTACATTCTGACACATTCAATAGGTGTCTAAACAGTCCACCAATCTTCGCACAATGTTTTACTGATAAACACCTAAAATGCCATTATGTTTTAAGTGCCAAAGTTTTCCCCTGTCAACTCCAAGCCCCATCATAAAGCCTTTACAACTGTACCTTTAATACAATCCCATGGAGAGGGAGCCGCTCTAATCAATATTTCATATAGAGGGGATTATTGTTTGCTGGGACTAGATTCAAAACATCAAGGCTCGGGAGTCATGTAAAGCTACAATTGATTTGCTCATAAAAAAACACTTTTGATGTCGCATTTATGATTTTCCAATTCATACATTTCACAGGAGCGGGGGGCCTGCGGTGAATTGAGAGTGGCACTAGCAGTCTCAGATGGTTAGAGTCAAGACGCGGCAAGCCGGGCTGTAGGCGCGCATGCCCGCCCCTATTCTAATTAAAGGGACCTCTCTGCCCCGACTGCGTGCGCGGTATTGACACTTAGCTCCGTACAATAAACTTTATTGGCAAGGCCAGCTTGATTACAGCACTAAACTAGAATAACAAGGAATATGGGAGGAGGAGACGTGCATTATATACTAAACAGACATTAGCCATCTCTATTCAAATATTGTGCAATTTTAAGAGTGCAGTTGGGATGGCTAGCATACACATCACTTTAACTTTCTGAATAACTTTAAGTCTATAGCAGTATAAACTTAATGAATACTATACTTTTTACTTTTTTATATTCTGGTAAAACAACCTAAAATACCTACATTTTATTTTTCTCAAAAGCTGAAAATCATTATTAAATTGTGAAAAAACACTCTGGTGAGCTGGTGTGCCATACTTTTTTTTTTTTTTTTTTTTTTTTTTTTGAGTAATACTTTAATAGTACTTTTCTTGTAGAACTTTACTTTATATAGTTTTTAAGGTCACGTGGCTCAGTGGTAGAACTGCTGAGCTGATATGCTCAGCCACCTCTCTACAGGAGTATGAGTCCATTCTACATCTCTCCCAACCCTGCCATGTTCCGATCTTCTGTTACATGTTAAAAATATAAAAGAATAAATAATATTCTCTCAAAAACAAAATGTTACAATTGTTAACCTAACGGTATTAAAGGTCCTCTAATCAATTATTTTCCATGTATTTGAGGAAAATGTGTCATGCCCCAGTACAGATATATTGTAAAAGCTACACTTCAGATCAAAATAAATCAGCTGTGTGCTGTCTGCATCTAATTATAAAGCTTTTATTGTTCGATAATCAGGAAGTGTGCATTAGATGGTAGTTGTTGTTTACCATTACAATCACAGTTAAACTCTGCACTGTTCTCTGAGAGTTGTGAATGGTGTATATAAAATTATTTGCAGTGAATAATTAGGATGCCGAGGAAGGCAAAAGGTAAGTGAAGAATAACTTTGGACTGCTGCAGATTGCTTAAAATGAAGATTAAAACAAAGTAAAAATCAGCCACAAGGCCATATTTTATTCCAACAGTAAACTGACTCTTCATCCATTAAGATTACTGTTCACATCTACTCTAGTCATACCATTTGGACCAACAAACAAAATTTCCCTTGTCACCTGTGCATTTTAAAAGAGTGACTCTATACCAAATGGCCTTTTTCGACTCAGAGTTCCACATAAAGCTGCTCTCTAGCCTTATAAAAAATGACACGTCTGAAATACAGTAGAAGAAAGTGGGCAGAAAGGAGATATTTATTGTGGGGTGGAGGGAGGGGGAGGGCAGATAGATTTCCCGTCATTAATGATCTATGGAAAATCCTCTGTCTATTTTCAGATATACTGTTAATGGCTGCTCACTGCCATTAAAATCGTTGGTGTCCTGAACTCAGCTATTCACATATTGGCTGCTGCTTCATCTAATATTCATCTAGAGGGGGTCAATGGCAGCCGTGGTGTACGCTGTGAGGCAGAGCGCAGAGGAGACTTTTCCACTTAAGTGCGTTTTCTCAACAAGCTTAAAAATTGATGCTGGTTTTTGTTTCGTCATTTCAGCTGTTAAAGTGCACATGACAGGGTCTCATGTTTTCCAATTTACGACTTGGTTTGGTTGAATATTACTTGTGGTAAGTATTTATCATAGTTTTATCAGTGGCAGTTTGTGGAAAAAGATGACAAGAAAAAGTATGTATGATCATCCAACATACAGGGACAATGTATGTGGGAAGGCTATCTGAAACCAGAATAATGTGTTTTAATTTATTTCTGTTAGCTTAATCTATCAGAACTATTGCATAATTCAGACAAGTTTTTGCCCTTGTTAACATTATGGTTGCTAAGTAACAACTATGGAATTAGGCGATCTCCACCTTATGTCACATCTGCTGTTCAACCAGGAAGTAAAATTTCAAACTTCACAAAAAGCGTCAAATTAGGGAAAGCTAGGCAAGATTTTGAATCAAATCTTAAACATAATCATGTTAAGTATGTTTTAATGAAATGAGTCCTCTAACCTGTCATATACACTTTAATTTGTGTATTACCAGCTCTACTGGCGCCGATATAGGACGAGGTGTATGAATATGCAAAAGAGGCAGAGTGGCGCAGACGGTGTGGATCAGCAATTTTGGTTTTAGAGCAGAGAGAGTGAGGATTCTATTTAAGCTACAATTATTTCGTCAACAAAAAGGGGTTGAACAATACATTTGGCAGGGAGTTCGTTTACTGTGTGGAATCAATTAGGGGCAGGTAAAGTCGGTGTAAAATAGACTGGCTTTTTTGAGCAAGGAGTGAGTGAACTAAAGCTGCAGTGGAAAAACTGTTCTTTGAGATTTTAGAAGACAGGTTTTGCATATGAGAAATTGAATAACACTTGCATTTGTGTGAACACAGTTAAAATAAAACATAAAAATAACTTGATTTTCTACAAGGTGAAGTGGTGAATCAGAGCTGCAGATGATTTTCATCCAATATAACATAAGTAAACAAAGATTATATTGAGTGACATGAGAAAATGTAGGACCTTAAGTGACCAACATAATACATGAAAATATTTAACTGTAACGCTTTATTATATCTACATTTTAATTAGCCTTAATAAAGCATGAACTAAATGAACAATGTTTATTAATCAGGCTTAGTAAATACATAATTGCTACATTAACCCTGATTTTGAACCCTAAATTAAGTAGTTAAGTCTGTATTAAGTCTGTATCATTCTTTATAAACAACTTGTTCATTATGATTTGAGTCTTTGTTCATGCTTTATTAAGTCAAATTATGATGACGTATAATGAATGAATGTCTTATTATAAAGTGTTACCAAACATTTGCTTTTGGGCTTCTCAGAAATGGATTCAGTTCAATTTAATGCTGAGCCAAGTGCTACAGAATACACTCAGGGAAAAATGTTCAAAAAGTCCTGTCAACAAGATAAAAATAACTATATAATACTTTGAAGAAGGAACGATCAGAGAAGAGAAAATACTAAGAAAGAAAGGAAACTGGGAAACTGTAATGGATAAATAAATAAATAAAAAATGCAGGAAAGGCATCAGGATTCAATCACAAGGTCAGAATGCAAAAAAGTATTACATATGTCTAAATCTCTTTTTAAAGTTATAGTTTTAGTGATCTCTTAATGCCAAATGTTCTTTCTTCATTACCTACAATTCTTGAGGCTTTTTATTCTGAAATGTTCCACACAAAATACTTTAAACTTATAAGGCAGTTTCTGGGTGATTTAAATAATAAAGTAAAAAAAAAGAAGAAGAAAAAGCAAGGGAAAAAAGGGTAAAATTACTGATACTGTGATTTCAACATAATTATACATTTGATTATTAGTGCAATTTATATGGTTTATTTGTTATAATTCTCCATATGCCAGAATCTAGTCTAGTCTAGAATCTGTGTTTTCTTTTAGTTAACCTACACCAGTACTGTCCAAATACTGACCATGGCTACTTCTGCACATCACCAAATCCTACATGAACACAGCTGTGACAGAACAGAAGTGGTGATGTGTCCTGTGTCCTGCTGCCTCCTGTCCCGTGTAGAACCACTGTGCTCTGTGAGTTAAACTACAATGCCCCCAACTGGTGCAAACCGGTACTGACAGTGAGCGCAGCTGAACAGACAAAGGGTTGAACCTGCTGCTATCATGATACTATTATCTTTTTGCTAAATAGATTGTTTTACATTTAATTTAATAGAATTTCAGATGGAGAGCAGGGGCAAATTTTGAAATAGAAATTTTAAAATGAAAAAAAAAACAAAAAAACGAACATGTTCATGTTGAACATGATTATTTGATATTAATGGGTCTTCAATCTCACTGGCAATCTCACGGTTTCAAGTCAGTATATAAATAATGCCATCATTTATATACATCATGCTATACTGCTTTACTATGCTCTGTGGAAAAATATGATATGAAATTTTTAACTAACAAAGGAGATGTCAAACTTTGTGCAGTGTTTTGTTCATGTGGATAACTAGTAATATATATATGTGTATATATATATATATATATATATATAACTATTGAGAAACCAGCAAAACCAAAATTAAGCTTTTATTTATTTATTCATTTATTTACATTTCATACCTTCATACCTTTGTATTTCTTCTCTGTATTTTCAAAGTCTTGTTTTGCACTCTCTAGAGGCGCTGGCACCCTTGGCACTTCTTGGCAGGGCTCTCCCGCTGGGTGTGCTGGCATTCGATTCACCCACAGCGCACCCTTTGGCTCTCGGGCAAGGACGCGAGGTGAGGAAGAGCAGGCAGTGGAGTCGTCCCGATTCATTTGTGGTAGTAGTAAGGAGAAGATTTTTTTTTTTTTTTTTTGTGAGGTGGACAGAAAATGTGTGATTGGAAAAAATAAAAAAAAATTAAAGTGGCTACATCCCCTCACCTTGAAGAGGCACTGACCCTACACCGGTTTATTGCATCTCCAATTAGACGAAAAAAGGGAGGGATTTCAACAGACACAAAGGAGTGGCGTATTTCATAAATGTACTTCCATAAAGACCACTGACCCAAATGGCAATCCGTAATTCTTTTCATGGAGAGAGAGTAAAAAAAAAGAAAGAAAGAACTTGATCAAGACTTGGACACCTTTTTTTTTCCACCACTTCCCCATCCCTCAATTTTGAAAAACCTCTTCAACTAATCATAATAACTGTGTACATCTCCAAGTGGCATCAAAGACCAACCATCTATCCGTCTATACGCACGATTTTTAATTAAACAACTTTTTCACCGCTCCATTCCGCCGCATAGCTTTGATCTGCGTGAAACCAGGCCCCACGTTTTCCGGCGAAGTTGAAGAACTTTTTTTTTTTTTGAAGAACGGAATCATGCAGCATACACAAAAACTGCATCAGAGGAGTCGAAACGAGAGGTGGAAAAAAAATATGGGAAGCATGAAAAAAGCGAGTTTCGAAAAACTACACGTCGTGCGGAAAGCGTTCAATACATTCAAATTATGACGTTGTCGGCAATACATATCAGATCTGTCAAATGGAGATGGATATGGGAGGGTTGGAATCTGAGAGGAAATATAATACAAATTAAAGTGTGTCTCCAAGTGCGTGTTGTAATCGACTTTTTTCAATACACTGTGGATTTTACATGGACGTATTCTTTCTTAAGCACAACACTGAGAGCTACCCCCTTGACGGTGCAGGCGCTTGAAAAGAACAATTTGTTTATATGTTCAATAGCACGGCGACGTCAATGAAATTATCTGATCATTAATATCCAATCCAATACAGATTTAATGCACGCGCACGGGTCTGGTAAGGGTATCTATAGGTGATCATTCAGTGCATGTGGGGCTGGGAGAGGGAGGGAGCAGAGGAGGGAGGGCAGGGGTGACGTGTCAACATGGAGGATTTGACATTCAGATGAGCCCCGGTCAAGTTTATGATTGGATGGAGAGGAAGGGGGAGGGGTGGGTCCAGATATTGTATTTGTGCATACGGTGTAGTTAAATATATGGAGAGATGTGAGTTTGAAGTCTTGTTTTGTTGTTGAGCATAAGATGACTACATATTAAATGTATTGGATGGACTGTTTCCAAATAATAATGTGCAAATTCTGGTAATACAAAAAATTACTGTTAAATACTCACAAAACACATTCACATTGTTACCAAAAGTTGCAAACATTTAAAAGCATTATTTACTTAAAACAGATACTCATGTGGCCTAAGCCTACGTTTTTTGCCGCATTCTTCTCGCAAATGGTATTACCACAATACTCTATACCAATTTTGATCATTTTAAAAGCTTTTTCATACAAATTTTTATACAGTGCAGTATCACATATCTCAACAATTTGTTTATTATACCATCAGGTCTTACACTAGTTCTGATAAAACTCAAGATGAAAGGAAAGGTAATTTTTTCCCCAGTATCTATTAAATGAGTATCAATTAGTATTCGTTTTGATATTTTTACATCGCTGCTCTCTAGAACATGTCGCATCTGCAGGTGTCATTGGCTCACAGACGAAAACAATCCACCCTAGTCATCTTACTGAGGGCAGTTTATTTTTGTATGTTAACAAAGGGCAATTATGCTGAGGCTAACAATATTCAATTTGTTGTTGTTGTTTTAAATACTTTTTAAGGCCTCTAATCCCTAATCGGAGATGTGCCATAGGTAACGCTTGATGAGATACCAGAGTTATGTTCACTATCATCAGTTAGTAGTCAAGACCAGATGCATCTTGATTCTAATTTGTTTTGTTTAATACATTTTATCCACACAACTAGAAATTCCAGTGCTCATGGCAAAACCTGAACCTGCTTTTGCCCTAGCCCTCCTCCTACTATCATTCAAATCTATAGTTCCCTGTTGCATATGAGGAGGATACATATACAACGGACATCCCACAGGTAGAGAACCCAAATGTCTGATTCCTATCAAACAGAGCTATGCGCATTTAACATGTTCTGCGCACCCACCTGACACGCCCAACCGGGGTCAAGGGTCAAGTGGAGCTGGGACGGGCACGCGATTGGCCGATCAGGTCCCGGCGTAATGACTAATCAATGGTGGAATGCATTAGCCTAATCTAATGGGCCAGGTGGGAGAGGACAGCACTAGACGCATGGAACACATGATTGAGCACAACATGCAACAGCAACGCAATCAATAACACATGGAGTGGTCTAACCCCCAGGAGGGCCGGTCCCACAGCCGCCGACCCCACAACCGCCGACCCCGCTGCCACCAGCCCCACACACACGCTACTCTTACTACTGCACAGGGTGATGTGTGTAAATATGTATGCCTGAGTGGTTAGGGGAGGACACACATACACGTACATGGGCTGTTTTGGCCTGATTGATTGGATTATGAAATGAACTGAGGGAAATCAAAGGCTTTGGTTTGGGGCTGGTTCTGCATACATGCTTCCAGGAGTGGAGCTGTATAAGTGAATTGGAATACTGTTTAAGAGAGAGGAGAGAAAGTACAGAAGTGGTATCTTCACAACTGAATGGAAAAAGGGCTTTGGGTTCTTTTGAGCAGTAAGATTTTGGGTTTGATTCCCAGACAGCATGGGATCTTATGTATGTGGCACTGATGTAGCTAGGTTCCCCAAATGGTAATAAAAGATGGGTCAAAGGGTATGCTATGGTCATTTCTAAACTCTTAAAAGGTGCACTGTGTAACTTTTCTGGTGGAGGGGTCTGCCACCAGTTTGTCTCCATGGAGATGTTATTGCTTTGTCTGGAATGTACCACAGTATGGCATTCAGCATGTCTATCTTACATCTTTTCAAATACATCTTCATATTCTTGCTAAAAAAAAAAAAAAGCATTCTAACTGTGAGTGTGCTTACCTCACCACAGACCCGACATGTAACTTGCCACGATGGGGTGTGCTGTGAATTAAACAATCACAATGGATCAACTGCCCTGTTGCCATCACTGTTTCAAATGGCTTCAATGACAAAAAAAGAAAAGCAAAAACTATTGCACTGCTCTGCCAAACGATTAAGGAATTTGTCAAATATTTCTGATGTCTTGAAAAGGTCAAATGCAAGGAAACCCAAGGAAAGAGTGAGAAGGAGAGATGGAGAGAGAGAGAGAGAGAGAGATGGAGGGATGACAAGTTGGGGACAGTGGGCAGAGCGGAGCAGAGGACAGGCCTGGGTCAATACTGGTGTGCTTTGTGCTGACAGAGCAGAAGCAGCAGACACAGTCGTCACAGCGCACTTCAGCTCCACCACTCCCACAGACAGGCATCACAGCAGCCACTAGCCAGCACACAAGGAGGGAAAAGAAAATCTGTTAAATATATACATGCAAAATTAAAAATATACAGAGTCGGGAAGGTTAATTAAGTATTTCTAATGAGATTTTTTTTTTTTCTCATGTTTACACATTCAAATTTAAGGTGACAGTTGACTGGTTGCACCCTCGCTTAATCTGGCAAAACTCTGCATACTGATTAACAACTATTTCGCATTCCTAGACTTAAACCAGGTCTAAAACCAGACAAAACAATTCCAGACTATATTATAACTAAATCAGGTCTAAATCAGTACCAACCTTAATCTATACTGGAAAACATGAATGAAACTGAACCTATATTAAAGCCACTACCTGTTCTCAAAAATTTGAAAAACAGTAGTAGTTCATTTTAAACCATTTGCAATGAACCAAAGCTATTCCACACTTTCTTTATGCATTCTGAACGTACCAACTAGGTGATGTGATGAGTTTACAAGCACTTTTCACAACAGAGTTTTGCAGTGACAGTAAATCTAACAACAACTAGCATGCTAACACACACTCCCTGATCAACTGCTTTCTAATTAGATGCAGACAGTACACAGCAAACACATTTTGACCTCAAGAACTTCTTATACAATACATCCGTACTGGGGAAAGATATATTTTGCTCAAATAGATGGAAAAATCGAGTACAGGCCCTTTAACTATCAAACTAAATAAGAACTAGCACCACAGAAGACAATGAAGAAATGTGTGTACAGTTTATACTGTTGAGTCAACCACACTCATACTTGCAAGTGTGGTGTCCAACCTAGAAATTACAGTAGCTTTACCAATACAATTGTTTTTTCTATCTCGTTCCTGCCTCTTTCAGCCAATGACAACTTGTTATTTTTGTCTTTCAACTAATGCTCTTCAAAAAAAAAAAAAAAAATCATAGAAATACACTTGTTTTTTCTCCTCTTTCTTATCATTTTCACTTTCTTCTATGCCCTACTTTCCCTGCCGCAGAACCACCAGCCTCCTCAGCCTCTCCTCTTTACCACCACTCTCTCCCTGATTATTCATATAATGTATAAGACCAGAGTTGCATAGCGTTCCCTTTCTGTTTGTACGCTAACCTCTGTTTAGCGCTGCAGCAGTTGAATGGGCCCTCTCCATCTTTGAAATGAATTAGCGCGCGCTGCCTTATTGAGTGAGGTGCGGTGTTTAAGTGAAACTGATGAGAGATGGGTGAGCACCACGAAGCGGCCTATAAGTATGTGGCTGGGGTCAGGGGGTAATCTCTATTGATTCACTCCCGCGTGTGCATATAACCACACAGGAGAGAGGGAGGGAAGGAGAGAGGGAGGGATGGAGAGAGGGAGGTAAAGAGAGAGGGCCTTGCTGCTGCTCAGACCGAAATGATGGCTGCATATTAGCGCAGGCCTTACATGTGTTCAGTGGTATTTAACAGGTCGGGAATGAGAAAATGAGTAGTCGTGATGGGTGGTTATGATTGCAGAGGAGAGCAGGTTAGACATTGCTAAGCATGGCTGATTGGATGAGGGTGAAAGAACACAGCAGGATACAGCAGTGTGTGTGGCACTGTACAAATTTGAATGTTTTTTAAATATTAGAAAATAAGGTTATATTAGTAATTAGTATTATCTTTATATTTTCTATGTTTTTGTCATTTTGTGGTATGTGTTCTAAGATAAATGTACACTTGCTTATCCCCATAGGTATTTTGTTCCATTTTCAAATACAGCAAAACGCAGTAGTGGTTTTAAGTTTCTCCATGAATTGTATATCTAACTAATTAAAAAGAACTTCATGATATATGATGAATAGTCATTAAAGAAAACATATTTCTCCAGTTCTTTACAAAGGCGTTTTTTATAAACGTGTGTGGACACTAGTTTTCTCTGAGTTCACATGAGCATGACTGACACCCAACTACACAAACATGGCTACTTAAAATAATACAACAAATATATATAAATATTTAAAAAGGGGCTGAGAAACATTGCAGATAAACAAACCTGACTGGAGATGTTGAGTTTGGCCTGAGGAGGAGGTTTTGACCAGATGGATAAAATACACAGACATCAAAGCAAATTTGGTATGACATTTTCATTATGTAGTATCATAGTATCATACCATACAAGTATCAATCCAATTAATTGTGTTTTTTTTTTCTTTATAAAATATAACAATATATAAATTACCAATAAACTAGCAAATTCACCTTTAAATTTTTAATAACTACTTTGCATCTTGGGTCAATATAAAAACCTGCACTTAAGTACAGTTAAGACAAGTCCTTTAATAAACTGCATTCCTGCTCTTACTTTATTACAAACATTACAGTAATCGTCCCATGCCTGAGCGGGACACTAAAAAAATCAAATAAGGAGATCTAACACAAGCCGTCCACTCTTCTTCAAAAATATTTCCATTTGGGAAATCCCAGCAGCTCTTATAAGTGCGCAGATGAGTGCTTGATGAGAAATCTGGACCACAACACAGTAAATATAAACAGTCTCCTCGCAATCTCACCCAGGAGGAGCAGAGGTGAATTATTACATTAATATGAACAACTATTAATAATCAGGACCCCCCTCACCCCCCTCCACACACACACTCAAACACCCTCTCTCTCCTCACCTCTTTGCCCACTCCTCCATCTCTATCTCCAGCCTTCCTGCCTCTAATCCTATCATGCGGGCAATAAGTGTATGCACCGTGAGCACATTTTCATTTCTGCGGTTGGTTTTCAGCGCGCCCAGAGGTGAGCCTTAATAAGGATCAATGGCACTTTATCTGGGACAGCACCCACTTCACAGCATGCAAATTACACAGCAAGCCTTAAAAAAACCCAAATGGATTTAATTAAAAAATGTAGAACCACGGGCTCTGGAAATTCAATTAAAGGATTTATGCAAAGGTTGGCTAGCTTTTTGTGTTGCCGTTCCTGCTTATATAATGAGCTTTTCATATTAAAAATCAATAGGTAATCTGGGCGAGGGGATCGGCTGCTTATGTACATTTTTGAAATCAATTTGAAAAATAGTCCATCAGCCGCATGTCACAACAGCAGGGAGGGGGGTGGAGGGGTGTGGTGTCCAAACGGGGTGTCCAGGCTGGGTTGGGATGGTCCAGGCTCGGTTGGGACAGTTTGTTTGATAAAGAATGCAATATAAATATGCCTCAAATTTGGTATTCATTTTAGAATCAATGATTGAAAATTGTGAACTTGTAAAATAACAAATGCAACATGAATCTTGATTTGCAAATTCGCAAATTCATAGTGTTAAAATAATACAGGCTATAAAGTTATATTTTATACCTTACTCACCACAGTTTGGCAATTATTCACAAATGATGACATTTGACTACAAGCAAACAAAACTGAAATTCTTGATAGATTACCATTCTTCTAATATGTGACTATGAAATTAAACTTTCTGAATGATAAAGTTAAATTGGTACAGCCACTTTAAAAGCACTGTATTTTTAGATTTACTTTTTGGAGTATAGACTGATTTGAAATGACTTTTTTTTTGTTTTTACTTCTAAAATTCTTACATGCTGTTTTACTTACTTGTGTAAAAGTGATTGAAATTGAACTATTGCCAACCTAAGCTGCAATAGAAAGATTCTTAAAAAAAAAGAAAGAAAAAATGAGCAAAGTACAACAATTACAGCATTACTGTGATTGGAGTTGACAATATGGATGAATTATCTTCCCTACAGTTACTATATAAATTAGAATTCTAATTTGGTACCCTATTTTTAAAAATATACTAATAGAGAATTAAGAGATGATCAGGGTTTTAGGATTCTCTTTTGACAATGAATTTACTTCCTTTTACAACCCTAACATTGCAACAACTATTAACTCTCACTGGTTTAAATGTCAGAAAAATACACTTTCAAATCCCATAAAAAGCATCTTTGAAATAACCAAACAGAACAGGACAAGTAGAGAGACTAAAGGGTATGAGCTGTCCCGCCTTTGGCCTGCTCTGATCTCCTCCATTACAGCGCTCTCCCCTGACAGTGCGGCCGGAGCCTCTGACCTGGAGCTCGGGGGTAATTTAGGCCGACCCTGCCTCACTCTCAGCCCAGACTCACACACACCCGGCTGGGAAGACCCACTCTAATGGTCTCCCGGAGGTGTCTGCAGCCTGCAAGTGCCCTGGATAACGCTAGTACTTCACAACATCAGGACAGGAGAGTCAGGGCAATTTCACACACACATTTAGATGACACTTTGTTTTATATGGCTTTTTAACTTTGTTTTATGTGGTTTTACTGGGTTGGGTGTAAAAGGTATATGCTGTTAAATGGGGACAACTGCTATTTTTTTGCTATTTCTTTCTACTATACATTATAATGAGATTTTAACCTTCTTAGTATCAGTTACTTTTTAGATTTGGATTACTATTTGTTACTTAAGTATTATTTTTATTATTGTATATCTAGCTTTAATGATTTTAGTCAATTAAGGTTAAGGTACACTCCATTACTCCGTTACTGTTACTACATTTGACCCATCCTTCACTAAGGCAACCAGTGAGCAGGATTCTTCCCCCAGATCTATCGCTAAGTTTGCTAATCACCAAAACAAAAACACCAAACAATCCAAACCTCATAAAGAAACCTCTACTTGGTCCTGTCGTCTTAACCTTCTTGTACTTGCTCCAGGGCCCAGCTGCACCTCCCCTCTGTAGCAGAAGTGCACAGCACAGGCCTGAGTGACTGACTCCATACAGTAGCAGACTGTCAGCATTTGATTGGTTCTTTATTGATCCAGACACGCTCTCCATCACATCAACTCATCCACAATAAAGCATTTACACACTTTTCCTGTGCAATGGAGCGCAGAAGCAGGCCTGGAGCCATGCCTGCTGTGTGCCTGTCTCTGTGTGTCTGTGCATGTGTGCCTTTCCTTTAATGAAATGGTATCTGCACGGACAATAATCCCTGTAACAGGATTGGGCAGGAACACACATGTCAATACAGACAAATAGGATTGTATGTTTTTATCCAGCCCACTCCAACATGTGGGCCTTTCCATATGGCTCTGTCTCCAATGGCTCTACAGGGAGCTGCAATGAGAGACTTATTATTATAGTAGAAGAAGGTACCAGGTTCTCCTGAACGTTCCCTTTGTGAGTGGATACGTTTCTAGCAGGTTCTTCATCAGTCTGCAATCAAGCACAACAGGGTAAATTCTGGATGGAACTCCTGACCAGAGACCTAGAAAAGTCAGTATAGTACTCTCTCTTCTTATTGTGATTTTAATGTAAAGCACTTTGGATTACTTTGTGTACAAATTTTGCTACACAAATACATTTGCCTTTCCTTCATTGTAAAAGGGTTGTAGGGTTGTATCAGACAGGCCATTCAGTCCCAAACCCACATGAGACTTGGGGTACACTAGCAATGGTTTAGATATCGTTTAGGTATCGTCAATGGTCAACTTAAAAATCTAGTAAATCAAATCATATATTAGTATGAAAAGAGTTACTGATATGACTTTGCTAAATTTTATCAGTCACTATTCTCTTTTTGCCCTCGATCTGAAGAACAACAGCAGGTCTGAAGAGAGTCCTCAGATGCTAATAATGTCTCCATTAGGAAAAGTGAGGTCTGATCCCCTGAGTCCCTTCTCCATGTATCCACCAGTCCGCCTGGTCCCAGTGCTCTTGCCTGAACAGCCCCTCTCTAATCCCGCCTGCGCTGGTCAAAAGTTCAGCCTGTGCATATGTAAAAAGGTGGCCCTGTGCCCGAGGCATGATCCACGCTAAAATAATCACGCTAAAACGCTAAGGAAGTGTGAGGACCGGGCTGAAACGGGCCCCTGGGGTGAGGGAGGTGTCTGATTGGAGCGGCTAAGAGACCCCTCCACCCCCCTTTTTCTCTCCATTACAGCGGGTGATGGCACCGTGCCTCTGTCTGACCATACAGTTAGGCTATAGGTTAGATGGGTATAGGCCCAGTCCAGCTGCTCCAGGCCTCGGGGTACAGCGATCATGAGGGAGCGATCAGTCAATCACCCAAATGTCAGTGGGTCAGCATAAAGCGCAACAAGACCACAACTTCACAAAGGTTACGCCAACTAATAAGCACACCACAACACATAATGGGATGTATGGGGCATGTATGGAGCATGTATACAACAGGGAGTATAAGCCAGTGTTAATTTAGCAAAAATAAGATGGTGCGTACACATAACAGACACAGACCATAGGTTAATCATTGCTGCGTTGTCTCTAAGCAAATAAACATGAGAAACTGTGTTTCTGACAGGCCATTCTTATTAGGCGGTGGGACGAGCATCTGCCTCAACAACATAGGACTCTATGGAGAGGGACACAGAATCTACCGTTGCAAAGCTGATCTAACTGAGAAAAAAGTATTCTTGTATAATGAAAACATACATTCTTGCAGTGACAACATAGGACTCCATAGGCTCGTTACCACTGGTTTGCTTTGGAGCAGATCAGTAATGGCCACAAGTGTCTCCATTGTCTAAAGTGAACCATATCATCCCATTTGAGGGATCCAGTTCTTGCACGTTTCATCTTGTCAGTTTGTCAGAAAAAGCTGTTGGTTCACTGACCTCTGAAATTGAATTAAATATTAATTTGGATCCAATAATTATAGTAATGATAAAACAGTGGATTTATATAATGCTTTCCTAGATAATCAAAACAGTTTACACTGCATTATGCTGTCACCCCTTCAGTCACTCCTGTCAGTCACCTGCCATCTCATGTGCTAATAAAAAAATACCTGAGACTAACTAAACTAACTTAAAAAGGAAGTCAGCCTAAAATAAATGACTAATCAACAATTTGGAGCACTTGGGAAACTCATCAAAGCTTTATTTGGAGTCATTTGACAGAGATAAAATAATACAACTTTTCATCTAATCACAAAAAGATCACACCCCCATTCCAGACACTGTATTCCCAAGTTCTCCAACACTTACTTGAGAATTATTTGCGATTTGTTCTTGATGAAATAACTCCTCTTAGATCAGTGTCAATCATTTAACTCTTCCATCTAAATTGTAGCTGCTTGATAAGACTGAGTAAGGACACGGGGCACCCTCCCACTCCCCATGCGCGCGGTCACACCATCTCCCCGATAAGCACATCAAGGCGTGGGGAGGGAGCAGCGATGTTAGCCCGAGATAGTTTGGTTGATTAAAATGTCATGGCTCTTTATAGATGCCTTTCTCAACTCAGCAAAATGGAATCAGTGCGGTGCATCGATAGGGGAGTGGGACGTGCTCACGCTAATGGAGAAGTTTGGAGAATGGAGGAGACGAAACAACACAAAGGATGCACAGATGACACAGGGGCAATATTTGGGGAGTGGTAAGTGAGATTAAAGAAGCCGAAAGGGAGGACCATTTAAGCATGCATGTTTAAAATGAGCTGGGGAGTTCTTTATGGGAATTTGAATAAGGAAACAGATATTGCTTTTATGCTGATAACCTGAAGATCTAATTTTGTTTGGCTGATGCTATTTCACAACTAAATGCAAAAGAGCAGAGACATTGTTTTTTCTTTTCTTAAATGTGTTGTAGAATGGAAGAATGTCTTGGTGGGTCTTATTTAAGAGCACCGTATTAGGCTTTTTATTCTGATTTCCATTAACTTCCACGAGAATGTTGCTAGTCTTCCGGAGGTACATAAAAAAATCAATGTACACAATCACTAATACATTTAAAATGAGATCCAAGGTATTCATAAAAACAACAGATGTATGCTAGTCATCTGGACCAAGCGATTTTTTGTAGAAATCAACCAGAGGTTTTCTGAAATGGTTGATGCTGATACTGACGAATAAGCTCTGCTGATATTTTTGGGCCAATAAGGAAGCCAGATTTTGATAATTTTCCTCAAATTATCTCATCCACAACCCTGCTTTACTACAAACTGCATAAGAGCTGTGTAGTCACATTTTGTTCAGTGTCCTTCATAGTAAAGTGTTTAAATAAAGCTTTATACATATTGATTATGCAGCAGGTCAGCCAAACTAAAAATAGTCCTTTGTTGGAAATTTAAGGCTGAGGGCCATTATGCTAAAAAGTTCAAATATCAGCCCAATGTATCGGACAACTGATATATTGTATTGGTATTTAGTTTTTACCCTGAATGCACATTCTGTCACATCCTGTGACTGGGGGCCTGAGACAAGACTCAAAGAGACTATCCTTCAGTTGTTGGGAGAACACTTAAATTGCGGCACCATTGGCATATTCACTTTCTATAATATAATAATTATGATTTGAAATTAAAACAATAATTTGTATAATTTCCACAATAAGTTGTGGCTATGCAAAATGATAGGAAAGAAAACCTTGGTTAACAGATACATTAACCTTTATATTGCTCTGGAGAACCACAGGTATTTAACAGGCAATAACATGTGTTTCCACTGGGCGATTCATTTCTTCTTTCATAACAAATCTTGCATATCATAATCCTCCTTCATCTTGACACCTCCTAAACTATTCAGACTGGGCCTCATGTTTCCTCTCTCTTCCTCTCTCTGTGCGTCTCCATCCGGCCAGTCCAGCTGTACATCATTCACCTGTGCGCTCATAAATCAGCGCTCTTCTTTAAATGAGCCGGGGTTATTTGCACTGGAACGCACTCCGGGGGGGAGCTTGATTGTTTTTTTGGATGGCGCTTTCTGCTTATGTCTGCATCCCACAACAATCTCTGTGGATCCCGGAAGCGTACGCCAGCAATTAACCCGATAGCATCTTCATATCCCCGCAACCAATAACTGAAATAATATCACTGTTTTATTAAGCCTGTAATGTGGGGGCAGTGTGAGAGCAGTGTGGGGGGTAAGGGGGGAAGGGGCTTATCAACTTACTTACTTTGAGCGTGTTTAAGGTTGCGTGTGTGCTGGTTATCTGAGACAGTTTTGGTTAATCGCAGTGTCAGCAAGACAGTTTTTAATTACGAAATCTACCTTTGTCCAATCATATTTACCAACATCTATGTTACGATTAGTTACTCAAGTGTGGAGAAGTCACTGCCCCATTGGAAAGATGAAATCATTTTGTTAATTGCATTTAAAATACCACACCCATTTCACTTGGATATATGTGAAGCTGGCATATAAGAGCAAGAATGAACTGAAGATGAGAAAACTTTGATAAAAAGTATACACTTTTTTAGATTAAACTGCGAGAACCTAAAAACAAGGAGCCACAAGTCTCATGTCTTATCTAGAAAGGTACATCAGCTTAGGGTATCTGATGTATAACCAGAAGTAAATTACATGCACATGCAAAATAACTTTCTTTAAATAAAAATCATTCTAAACAAGTAGAAACAAATTTGTAAGTTGAATGTGCCCTAAAGCAAAGCAAGAAAAAACAGGATACCAGATCTTCAGTTCTCTTCACATAAGACCATAGGATGACATAGCTGAATGTTTAGCTCACACGTCTCACCACAAAAGGTCCCAAATTTAATCCACCGACATTTTTTTGTATAGGTAACTGAGTCAGATTGATACTGGAATCTGGCATGGCTCCTGTTTTAAGCAATCTGACGAATACTGTTGTGACAGCAGAGAAATCAAACTTTTGGCAAATCCAGTTGAGAGAAAAGCATAGTAAATATATACAGTCTGCCCTGTGATTGGATACAGATGGATTCTTATGAGTTTGCAAAGAGATATCACAGGAATTCATCTTGCTGTGTAAAGCAATCAACTCAATCAACTTAACCAACTTGATCTCCAAATCTTGATAAGAGGACTTTTTCCCCACGTATCAATGGTCTACATCAAGTGCTCAGACTGGAGGGTAGAGATCATTTAGACAAGGCCTACTATACCTGAATGTTTCATGTAGTTTATAGGTAGGTTAACAGTATAGGAGAACCATCTCCATTCTCATCACACACACCCTAGCAAACACAGTTAACCAATTTGCCTGTCTGCCTCACAACACTTGAACACTCAAACGAGTCTGTGTAAATGATAAGCAGGATTGTGGCCGTGAATGAAAGATGGTGACAGGAGTATAGTCAAATGTTGGAAATGTTGGTGGTGGCATTTTGAGAAAGGTGCTGAGGAGCACTTCTTGTGAGCCGTGAGACGCAGAGGAGGAGGAGAAGGAGCGGACAGGAGAGACGAATGACAGCCTGCGGCCTTGTGTCTGTCAAAAGTGATGGATCAGAACAACGCTGTGTGAAAACTCCACATTCCCCCTTCAGTCACAGCGCTAAATTGATAAAGTATGAAGAGCGGCTAATGGAAAGGATGTAATAGTGGAAGTAAAGCATATATTAGGCAGAGGTATGGAGCCTGAAGGGGGAGCGGAGCCGTCCTTATACAAGGCTTTGAATACAGGGAGATGGATGGAAGAGGAGAGCTATGGCGTGTACACATGTCCAATCAACACCTGAGGTACAATTAAATATAAGTAAACAGTAGCTTTATAGATGACAATTACACTAAGAACAAACACTGGTAAAAATATTTGGACACACTTTTTCAACTAATTGTTTTGTCTTTTTTGTGACGATTTACATTGTAGATTCTCACTTAAAGGCAACAAAACTATGAATGAACTGAAAGCATGTTTTATATTTTTTGATGTTTTGCACATTTTCTGCTTAACCCAGACAAACCACATCAGTGAAGGGGAAACTATTTCAGGAGGCTTCATCATGAAGCTCAAAGAGAGAAGGCCAAAGGTCTGGAGCACTGTTAAAGCAAAGGGTGTTGTACTGCTGAATCACAAATTTGAGATATCACTAACTGAGAAAATAAAAGCCGAGAATATGCCTGTGGTGGTGAGAACAGGGGTAGACTGGAGCAATAACGTCTTGAATAAAAAAATATGAAAATTACTCAAACATGCATGAATCACTGTAAATACAACTTTGAGTGTGTAAATGAAATAACCATAACATGGATAAAACCCTAAAACCCAATTTGCATAAATAAGTTCCCTTTAAAAGAGGCCCATATGAATCTTCATTCTACTATAGACAAAGTTCCATCCCTAACATCCCACCCATGTAAGTGTTCCTCCTGATGGGAAAGGCATGATAAAAACACACTGACGGATCACTTATTTTGTCAACAGTCCTGGGTGCACAGCTGTATCTGTGTGTGGGTTTTGTGGTGCATTTAGTGTAACCTAATAGCAGCAGTACACACATGTGGAGTGGACTTGGGAGAGGATATAGGGAAGAGTTCTCCTGGAGTTAAATACACAATGAAAGGAGGAAACGGAAAACAAACCACTGAATATCTGTGTACCGCTGAAAGATATACTCTCCCCAAGTGTGTAGAAAATATGTTCCTGAACCACCATGAACAGGCCAAAAACAACACACCACATATAGTCAGATAAAGAAAAGGAAGTGTCTTACTTGTGACAAGCAATGAAATGTATGTGTGTGTCGTTATGATAAAAGCATTTATATATTATGTAATGACAATCCAACTACGGGTCTCTACTAGGTTTGAAGCCTTGTAAGTTGAAGACAAAGCAAAGGCAATGTTTCTGTTATGAATCTTGTCAATAGAAGATAATATCAGCAGATATACAAGATCAACTCATTCATATCCAGCACATGGCACAGCACATTCATATCCAGCACTATTTTATTTAAATTAGTATTTTACCTTTATTTTTCACTATAAAAAAAAAAGGTATGGTCTTCTTAGCAGCTCAATAAAACTCACAAGAGCAAAAACAGATTAGCCTATGAGGCTCAGCCATCCTCAAAATGGAAGTTAGCCATCTCTACAGATGGCAAAATGAACTCTGTTTAGGGTAAGTTTACAAAACATAATTCTGCCGAGCCAAGAGAAAGACAAGAGAAAACATGCAGCTAAAAGATCATATGAGGATAAGCTGCTAACAAATGAGTAATGGGGTGAATGATATGGCCAAAAATTAAGAATGATTTTCTTGGAGCCAGGTCATGATTTCAATTTTATTACAATTCTATCACTTTGTATTTTGTTATTGCCTAAAGAGGTAAAGTTATGTGGTTTACCTGACCGTTCACACTTCACTCTGACTGGCTGAATACAGCTGTCACTCACTCAGACCCTTACAGATGCTAACCAAATAGCAAAAGACGATATGACCAAAATACCATATTATCACAGAAAGACCACAATTACACTTTTATCACCATATCACCCAGCCCTAGTCAAGCAGTTATTGTGACATAAAAAATAAAAAAAACGCAAACGCACAACCACCAAAAATCCATATTGTCCTTCTTCCCAATCACACATGCTACGAGTAGGGACTTACCATAGACTTGGTGAAGGGCCGGGCCAGTGTGAAGAAGAAGGTCATAAGCCACCAGCTCCTGTGGAGGTCCGTGTACATGATGTTCCCAGGGTGCAGTGCGTTACAGGTGACTCCATGGGGGGACAGGCGCCGGTGGAGCTCATTACTGAACAGGATGTTGCACAGTTTGGCGCGGTTGTAGGCCAGTACGGACCAGTAGTCCTTCTGTGGTGGTGAGAGCATGGCCAGGTCAAGTTTACTGCAGGAGTCATTCAAACAGGTGAACCTGAAAAACACAGTGAGTTAGGAAGGGTAAATTCTTATGACAAAGTGTGTATGGTTATAGCAAAAAAGGAAATCCCAAGTTTGGGTGAGCCAATACAGAAAATAGGTTGTAAGTTAATTTCTCAGACTATCATGCAGGTAAATTGGACTGAAATGCAACACAAGTACTCAGGCAAACAAAGTCTTATTTAAATAACAGAAAGTGTTCTATAACAGGGAATGTAATAATGGAAACTCAGACTGAAAATATAACAGAGGAATATATGATATAAAATGTGAACGGAAATATCCTCCAAGACTGGGAAATACACTAGTAAGAAATTAACTGTGAGTGAACTCAGAAACAGGGACAACAAACAGGGAAACACAGAATTGGAGAAATCACAAACAGAACAGATTCAGGGAATACAGGGATTTCAGGTTTCAGGTTTTCAGAGCTTGAATGTCTGTCTTAACAGGTCGACAATCTGGCAAAGACTGAGGGAGCAGAGGGAGTATATATAGACTGGGCCTGGGCTGATTACAGAATGAGCGGCACCTGTAGGGAAAGGAGGGAGGTGGCAAAAGGAGGACCGGAACAGACTGAGAAATGGACTGGATTGGGGAAAACAAGTAAACAAAAGGCAGAACTGTGACAGAACCCCCCTCTCAAGGGACGGCTCCTGACGTCCCAAAACCAAAAGGCCGACCACGGGAGGGAGGAGGGGGCCTGGAGGAGGGTCAGAAGTCCTCTGAAAGGTCAGAGTACCCAGATGGATCACCTAGGGTAGCAGAAAGAATCGCGAGAGCTTCAAGAGCCCTTTGAAGGCTGTTCAGGGTGTTTCTCATGGAAAGTCTTAATGAGAAGAGGGTCCAAGATAAAGCTGGCAGGCACCCAAGAACGCTCCTCTGGCCCATAGCCTTCCCAGTCAACCAGGTATTGAAGACCTCGACCACAACATCTGGAGCGCAGGAGGCGACGCACTGTATACGCAGGTTCCCCATCAATCAGGCGTGTCGGAGGTGGTGGCGGCAAAACAGGAGCAAGAGGGCTCTCACAGACTGGCTTCAACCTAGAGACATGAAATGTCGGATTTATTCGCATGGCTCTGGGTAACTTGAGACGTGCAGCCACAGGGTTGACCATCTTTTCTATCTCAAAGGGGCCAATGAATTTTGGTGCCAACTTCTTTGAATCAACCCGGAGAGGAAGATCCTTGGTGGAGAGCCAAACCATGTGACCACTCTGGTAAGCAGGAGCCTTTGATCGCCGGCGGTTAGCTGCGGCAGAATAGCACTGTGCTGTGCTAAGAAGGGCAGTCCGAGCCTGTCTCCAGGTTCTGTAGCAGCGCTTGATAAAGGCTTGAACAGAAAGACATGATGCCTCTTTCTCCTGGGATTGAAACATAGGTGGCTGGTACCCATAAGCACATTGAAATGGGGAAAAACCAGTGGCAGAGCTTTTCAGCGTGTTGTGGGAGTACTCGACCCAGAGTAGCTGCTGGGACCAGGAGGATGGATTCCTGGAGGCCATACACCGCAGCACTGTCTCCATCTGCTGGTTGATTCTCTCAGTCTGGCCGTTGGACTGAGGATGGTAGCCTGATGAAAGGCTAACGGTGGCTCCAAGAAGTAAACAGAACTCACGCCAGAAGATGGAGGTGAACTGTGGACCCCGATCAGAGACTATGTCAGTCGGGAGTCCGTGTAGCCGAAAAACATGCTGCAACATGAGTTCAGCTGTCTCCTTGGCAGAAGGGAGTTTGGCCAGCGGAATGAAATGGGCCATCTTACTAAAGCGATCGACTACAGTCAGGATGGTGGTGTGTCCACTGGAGACCGGTAAGGCAGTGACGAAGTCCAGGGATATATGGGACCAAGGCCGGTGGGGAACAGGTAAGGGAAGAAGATGGCCGGCAGGTGCTTGGTGCGTAGACTTTGACTGACGGCAAATCTGACATGCATTTACAAAATCTCTGGTGTCCTCATCCAAGGTACCCCACCAGAACCTTTGTAGCAGGACCTCCTTAGTTCGCTGGATTCCAGGGTGACAGGTGAGCTTAGAACTGTGAGCCCATTGCAGAACGTCTGATCTGAGGTGCTGTGGAACAAACAGGAGATTGTTAGGGCAGGTGCTGGGGCCGGGATTGTTCTCCAAAGCGGCCTTCACTCGTTCCTCCAATTCCCAGGTGAGAATGGCAACCATGTGGGAGCTGGAAAGAATAGTATTAGGTTCAGCAGAGTGGTCATCAGAAGTGCAGAATTGGCGGGACAAGGAATCAGGCTTTGCATTACGTGATCCAGGACGGTAGGAAAGGGTAAAGTTGAATCTGGTCAGAAACAATGCCCACCTAGCCTGTCGGGAGTTGAGGCACTTAGGTTAAAAACACCATGAGAGTTAGCAGTAGTTACAGTTACATTGTTGTGTGCAGAGGCCTGGGCTGGCAGATGTGTAGCGCTCCTAGCATACAAATCAAAGGGGTGACATGATGTTCTTTAATTGCTTGCGACAGAGCTGTTAAACTCCAGATGTTTGACAAGGCCCCTAAACATTACACTACTTGTTGTTATTATGCCTGGGCGCTGCAATATCACCGCGCACATGCTCCGAGTCCTCATCCGCCGGTGAGCTAGCTGCGCCCGGGACACATTCTACATATTAATCCAGTCATTACCAAACAACCAATCAAAATGTCACCTGCTTTCCTTGTTGTGATTTTACAAGCTGGCTGCCTCTTGTTTACTGTCGCCCGCCGCAACATCCGCGCTTGGCTAAATTACAACATCTGCGGGCTTTTCATTTCATGTGCGCCAACTTCACGACGGCTTCATCAAGTACAGGTTGATAAATCAGCAACAAACCAAATCCCGACACTTTTGGGGCTTTTATTGTAAAATGGTTTGTAAATTGTGGTTAAAAGATGTGTTGTGTGAAATTTTGTGGAGTACAGTTGAGTAAAATAAAGCGTTTCAGTCAAGTGTGTACCTGCAGCAAATGAGTTTTTGTTTGTTTGTTTGTTTTTCTATTTCATTTAAATTCAGTTCTAGATTGGACAGCAAACTAAATCTTAATTCATGAAGTTCAAACAACAAGCAAGTATCATAATATGGTAATAGAGTAATTAGGAAGAAGCCAAAATAGTTTTTTCAAGCCTAGATACCATATTCAATTAATTGACTTGCTGCCGCTGATAACCAGTATTACAGTTTTTAAATCCATAGCAAGGCTCACATAAATCATTTCACAAATTAACTTTTCACTTTTGTCAAAATTGCAAATATTATTTATCTGGAAAATATCTATTTGTTGCATGATTGTGTAAACATACAGCCTTATTTTTATTCTCATTTAGCTTCAATTTCCATTTCTACAGATTACTCTTCTCAAAAAGACAAAGAGGAGAATGAGCACACACAGACTGAGGCAGAAAAAAATCTGTGCAAAATATTGCCAGAATATCAATATCAGACCAACACTGATACATGAGAAAACCTCCAGTCTTGATACTCATACATCGCCCATCCCTTGTAGTCATCTGAAAGTATACAGAGGATTTCTATGTGAAAATGAATCTAATGTTAACCGTTTTACACTACATGGCCATAACTGTCAAGTATTATAATTCATGGCCAAAGTTTACAAAATAAACAAAATGTATAAAAAGCATATTTGACCAGGTGAGGAATTGTGTACATATTTTTACTATAAATATCCCATAAGAAGGATAGTGTCTCATCTTGTATCAGTTGGAGTTGTCAGTGTATTTGCTCAATTCCACTCTAAGCTCCTGTGCTGGGGACAACTGATAAAGTGTCCAGCCATTAGCCTGTCCCCTATAGGTCACTGCTGCAGCCGCCAACAAGGGGCTTAGGGAATACAATATGCTGCAGGGCCAGAGGTCACACACTGGCTTTGGAGGGCGAGCTAAGTGAATCAGTCTAACACAAACATACACCGAGAGCCTTCAATACATGTAATATAAAGTCTGAAATGAGCTGTGGGGAATGAGAGATGTCACATGAGATACTGCACTGGAATTCTCTGCCCTGTTTAGCCTTTCTCTGAACAGGTACTGGGCTGGAGATTTGGACAGTATGAGGACCTTCAAGAGCATCGTCATGTGATTTAATGATATGATTTAATGATATGATCATTAAATCATAGCTAGCAGAGCTCATTTCCAGAAAGAATTTAGCCACATCATATATTAAAACACTCATCTATAAGGCCATGAGCAGATAGGTCATGACCAAAAGCACAAGATCAAGAATGCTAGCAGTCCAAATGAATTTCCTTTCAGAGAGCTCAGAGTAAAGCTACTTCTCCTCCACAAACAGAGAAGCCATATGACATAGATTGGGCAATGGGCATTCAAATGTGTTCTATATATGAATGATTAACTGGTTAACTAGAAAAGCACTCAGAGAGCGCAGACCTCCGCCAAGGACTACCCCCATTTTTTATATAAATTGCGATAAAATCAGTATTCTGGATCAGATCCGGATCAGCCTTTGGAATATGAAAGAGGATCCCATTGTCCATCCCTGAGTCAAATTTCATGGGGTTTGGTCAATAATTAACCGAGATATTGAGAAACAAAATTTTTGGCCCCATTTACCACAATGTTAACTAAAATTTCAAAGTGATCCAGAATCCAGGATTTCTTCCGGATCACCCCCAAAATGAAATCAGTTCTTCCTTTTCACATTTCCAACAAATCCTGAAAATTTCATCAAAATCGGTCCATAACGTTTTGAGTTATGTTGCTAAAAGACAAACAAACAAACAAACAGACAAACGCCAGCAAAAACATAACCTCCTTGGCGGAGGTAATAATTTCTATGATCTAATCTTGGGTTATCATGTCAGTGGTATAAAATAGTTTTAATATTATCATTTATCATCTATATTTACGTCAGCAGTACCGGTATCTCAACATATGAACTTCAACATTTGTTATCGTGACAGGCGTATTTAGTATAACTACAGGCTCACTGTACATGTCTCAAATTCTTGCCTTGTTTTACATATTTACCAAAATTTCCACATAGTCATAGTATAACATTGCATCAGTCAAACCTTACTGTTTGATTGATGCAATGTTCCTTCAATACTGTTCTTTCTCCCTGTCACACTAGCTGCAGCGTGTAACAGCATAGTGACCCCCAGTGAATGTGAGAGTAAAGCCTGGCCTCTCATGCATGTCTGAGGATTACAGCCCTCACTGCTGTGTATGATGTACAAGAATAACTGGTATGTTCTCCCACTCCCAGGTTAGATCAATCATCCAACATGGCCGACTGACTGACTCGCGACTGGATCAATGATCTCCACACTGTCAGGACATGGAGGCTGAGGAACACTACCAGATATCAGACTGACTGCTGTATGACCAGCAGTACAAAATAACACTTAAAACTGAGGGGAAGAAAATACCAAAATATGGTAATCTCATTGTTAAATATAGCTCTGTTATTAAAGGTGCCCTATATAACATTGCTGGTTGTCTCCGATTGCTTTGCGATTATTAATTCACAGTAAGGTATTATAGTGATATTTCTCCATGGATACAACAAATGACACCAATGAGGAAAATTAGGTGTCAGATCTATGGAACAGCAGCCCTGCTCACAGGAAGAATGCATTTTTTGAGGATAATACAAACACTCATATTTGAAAAAAACATTTCAGATGTATTTGTTTAATACCATGTTGTAGAAAATTCCAGGCAAAGCAATAACATATTCATGATTCCAGCACGTGGTGGAACATCCACATGAAAAGTTACATATTGTATATTTAACCTGATGGAACAATTTTATTAAATTGTTTAAAAGACTTTTGTGTCTTCAAGTCAGGTACACTGAAACACAGCAAAAAATCATGGTCTGTGTAGTTCAATCTGCTGCCATGCCACTTAAAACAAAGCAAAGCTTTTCAGACCATCAGTTCATAATTTGATGTACTGTCAATATTATTATTAGATCCCACAACTAGCACCTGGGAGGGGCTACAGGGAACATCAGTGAGTGGTTTGCACGCAGGTGTATGTGTGTATGTGTGTATGTGTGTATGTGTGTATGTGTGTATGTGTGTAGGGGTATGTGTGTGTGTGTGTGTATGTATGTATGTATGTATGTATGTATGTATGTATGTATGTGTGTATATATGTATGTATGTATGTATGTATGTATGTATGTATGTATGTATGTATGTGTGTGTGTATGTATGTGTGTATGTATGTATGTATGTATGTATGTATGTATGTATGTATGTATGTATGTATGTATGTATGTATGTGTGTGTATGTATGTGTGTATGTATGTATGTATGTATGTATGTGTGTGTGTATGTGTGTATGTATGTATGTATGTATGTATGTATGTGTGTGTGTGTATGTGTGTGTGTATGTATGTATGTATGTATGTATGTATGTATGTGTGTGTGTATGTATGTGTGTATGTATGTGTGTATGTATGTATGTATGTATGTGTGTGCATGTATGTGTGTATGTATGAATGTATGTATGTGTGTATGTATGTATGTATGTGTGTGTGTATGTGTATGTATGTATGTATGTATGTATATATGTGTGTATGTATGTGTGTATGTATGTATGTATGTATGTATGTATGTGTGTGTATGTGTGTATGTATGAATGTATGTATGTGTGTATGTATGTATGTATGTGTGTATGTATGTGTGTATGTATGTATGTGTGTGTGTATATGTATGTATGTATGCATGTATGTATGAGTGTATGTGTGTATGTGTGTGTGGGGGGGTGTGTAGGGGTGTATGTGTTGTCAGTGAGCTAAAGAGCATTATTCAATTGTAAAAGCAAAAAACTAAAGTTGTCATATATTTGTCTCTTTCCCTGTGTATAGTGCGGATTAGTTAGCGGAAAGACTGAGCTGGGGAAGAATAGAAGGAGGAGGAGGAGGAGAGGGGCTGAGTCAGGGGGTCAGACAGAAGGAGCAGATACTTGATCAAAGTAAATTTTAGCTGATAAGTCCATCCATCATGTTGATGATACGTTTAATTTATAGTGACAGCGTGTGGAGGGAAATGAGTTTTCAGTGAGTAAGGCTGTCATGTTTGACAATACGCATTAAGTCTGATCAATCCGTTTGGAGGCGGAACCAGTGGACGCTGTAGCACGCACTTACTGCATGGGTGAACCCCGAGTTATTGCACTGCGCTACTTTGAGATATTATGGATTAAACTCAGAGTTGGGTTGAAATGTCTGAAGGATACAGTCAACTATTAAAACCAAGACTTAGATGTACTTTCTAACTTAACTTCTATATAATTTTTGCCTTGAGCTGGCAACCTGAATCAAAACAATCCCTTATGCATTTAAAATTATAGATTTATTTCAATTTGGCTAAGCACATGCAATTTACAATAGCTATTACTTTCAGATAACCAGGATATTCCCACTGAGATTCAGAATACCTTTCCCAGGAGTACTTGCCTGGAGTCAGTGGTAATGTTTTTAGTGGAGCAGCCAAAAGACATGTGCACCTTTGTGCTTAGAGGCAGAATGCTCATCAATATACCACCAGGCCTCCTTCCTTGCCACATTTTGGGAGTGTAAAAGTGGCGGCTGTGTGTTATCAACAATCAGGAAAGGGGCTAAATCAACTAGACTAAATAAGGGCAAAGGTATCTTAATGTGCCACTGTTCCCCCAGAGTCAGAACAAACTATAGTGCAACTGCACTTTTGTTGGATGCAAAGATCACAGACATAAATCAGACAAAAATAATGGTGAATTTGATCATAAATAGAGAGTCTCCATTGCTGAAAGTTGTAAAGCGTTAGATAAACTATAGCTATAATAACTTTGATAATTGTTATATAATGTTACAATGTCTCGTCCAGTCTCAGAAGATAAGTAGGGCTGGGCTTGGTTAGTACTGGGTCAAAGTAAGGCAGTAGTGGTTCTAGTGTTGTTGTGTCCTTAAGCAAGACCCCTCACCCACATTGCCTAGTATAAAAGTGGTGTGAGCAAGAGTGTTGGTGGTTAGAGGGGCTGATGACACAGATTGGCTGCTGTAAGTCTACACCAGGGCACCTGTGGCTTACAACCACCAAGAGTGGAGTGAATAAATAATTGCAATGTTAAGTGTCTCTGGAGAGATATTTAGTGTGTATGTACCTGTGTGATTCCGAGGACACAACAACCACGCGTGCAGGAGCCGAGTGCCGCAGCACTTCCTCCAGGCACTGCACCAGAAGGAAGTGGCCCAGATGGCAGACCTGGAAGGTTCTCTCCAGACCATCCTCTGTCAGGCTCCAAGGCTGGAAGCACACACCCGCGTTACACACCAGGATGTGCAGGGGCCTACAGGAGACAAAGTAAAAATAAATACAGGTTTGTGAGGTTACTGATTACAAATCGAGAGGACTACAAATATAGCTAAAATCGAGAGAGGGAACTCAAAGAGAACAATAGGACACCAATGTTTGGGAGTGGAAAGCAGGTGTCTGGTTGCAGTGCAGTGGTGTGGGCCGGTCTGTTAATATGAGGTTTAGAGAGCTGCTCCCCTGGCCTCTGTGCTGGCACCAGTCCAACAGTAACAGAGACAAATTCATTTTGGGAAGAATACAGCAACTGTGGAGAGTAGAAGACAGTCAATTTGATATGCTGATTTCTAGAGTTACAGGTAAGATCATTTTATTAATTATAAATTATCCTTGTTTGTATTATGCTTGTTTATGGACAATTATTTAAAAGATTTAAGTATTGTTTGTGAATGATAACATGGTAAAAATGTTGATGTATGTTTCACATGTAATTTATTAAACCTGGGACATGAGATGGCATGTCATTGCTGCAAACTGTTTTCTTCTTTCTATAGTTGAAACTTGGAGGAATAAATAAAAGTAATACTACAACAGGTTTTCAAAAGGAGTCAATTGAGTAAGATGGCTGAGTTCAACACACATTTGTTTAGAGAAAACTGTATCAAGATATTAGTGGTGTTGACCTCAGCAGAATGACTTCTTTGTTTTTTAAAGGCCCTGTACCCAGCTCTTAAACACTTTATTATCAGATAATCAAGAAGTGCACGTTATCATGCCAACTGTTGTAAGCTTTACTGTAAGGTCAAAAGCTCTGCACGGAATGCATAGGATAGAATAACTTTGGACCACTAAAAAACATTTAAAACAAAGTTCTTTTTTTTTTTTTTTTTTTTTTTTTACATTTTAAATCCCAAAGACCCTTTAGCCTAACCTGATAGGAGGAGTTGTTTTAGTTGTTCTTTTTGGTTCTAAGGCTGGTGGTTGTAAACAAGTGAGTCACATGTTTAAAAAAAATTCTAAAACACATTAAAAGCCACCACCCTTCTACTACTCTAACCTCTTGTTCCAAAGGCACTTGCCTGGATGACAGAGACAGAGACACCACTCGGCTCGGTCTCGTGTTGCATCCCCAGACAAGGCTTTCCTCTCTTTGTTAATGTGGATATGATGGAGGTTTTGAGTACAACTCCCCATGGCGTTGCAGCTCCTGTAGCTACAGAACACAGCTGGCAGCCTTCCAATGCCAACAACACACTGGAAAGCAATCTCCCACCATCCCAGCTCTATCCCAGCAGCCAGGAGTGGAGGGCTAATGGGGCTGATACACTCGGTCTGTAACCCAAACCATTGACACATCTATGAGCGGAAAAGACTTGTCAGGATATACCGTAAAAAGATTTCATTTGAGGAGTCAGAAAACCCTGCGTTCTTGAATTGGATGTTGTCAGATGTAGATCCTGACCACTTTTTGCTAGTGATTGGGATCACAAATAAAGAAATCATGTGCATGTGACAGTATGGTCATACTGGAATATTTAGTGGATCTCATATTAATTCCAGATATCCTGATACTTATATCTGATCCCACAATCATGTATTGAGAGAGACCTTTTAGCAGTATCATCAGCAGGACTGCAGTTGCAAAGTTATTATAATGGGCCCATAAATAATATTATTAGTCTATTATTATGATAATGACAACTCTTAGCATTTTAGGAGCAGCCTTGATCAAAAGTATTTTGTTAGTGGAAAAATGTGCAGAAGGTAAGCACTTTGTGCATTTGTGGAAAGGGATGATGTCTGTGATTGTCTCTCAAGTGGATGTAAAAAAAAAGTTTGATTTCTGTCTTGTTCTACTTTTGTGACACTTTGACCAATAAGATTCAAATAGTCGCCATGACGTTTTCTGACTGCTTTCAGCAGTCATCGCAGATTGACAATGTGTAGAACTCAATTCAGAGTCACATGCCTATTAATTTGCCAGGTTAACCATTTTTAACCTTATTTGAACTGCTTCACACCACCCTTTTTCCAGAAGATGATTGAGACAAGCCATTTTCTGTACATTAAATCTAGGTGTGAATTATTTTTCAAATTTCTATCTTGGTTAAAAAACTGGCATTGGGATCTCAAGAGCACCATCGAATCCTGACGTGCTATCTCCATTTGAAACTGTAACCACTTTAGAAAATGATGACATCTCATGAACACAACATATATAAGGTGTTAGCTTGTGCAGACACACAAAAGGAGAGGCAGTAGCTTGTGTGCTAGTCAAAAGCAGCTCTCCGGATTGGTCAAGGCAGAGATCCTTGTATAGGTGACAGCGCCGCTCCAGCGAACTCGAAAGCGCAGTAACACAGGCGAACAATCCAAACACACCCCACCAATTTTTAATTTCTTCCATTAGAATTAATTATGAGGCCGAAGGCAATTTGTGTACCCTGTGTTTAAGGCTGCCTACTGGATTAATTAAAAACTGGATGCTGGAAAATTAATGTGTGAATTGTTATGCCTTGCTATAATGAGCCATCCCATGCTATTACATAGGAGGGTAGTGTACGATCACCTTCAGGCCTGCGAACACACAAGGTTCATTAAAGAGCACAAACCAAGTCACAAGTCAACTTAAAGAACGCCCAGCTCAGCACATTTTAAAGAGGTAGGAACAACGTGCTACTCCCCACTGCACCCAAACAAGGTGGGGCAACGCTGCATCGCATCTGAATAATATAACAATAATATTATCCACAATATTCTCAAGATAAATTAGTTTTGCCCTAAAAGTGTTATTCTAAGGATAAGTTTAAACTGTTTTTTTAACATGTGGGTGTGGGTCTGCTGACAAACAGCAGCTTCCAAAATACATTATATCTTCCTGACCTGAGGTTAACTTTCTAATGTGTAGTTTGCATAACCTGTCAGTCTTGGTTGGTTTTCCAATTTGAGTTTCAAACTAATTTCTAAAGTAACAGTAAAAATTTTGTCCACCTCAGTTTGACACTTGCTTTCTTGGTCACCTTATTGTCCAGTTCAATCATTTCAACCTGTTAGGAGCAAGAGCCAGATACTTCTCTAGGTTGACTCGGGATCTTGGGGGGATTAAGGTCTCTAGTGCTTGTTTTGGGGCTGATGGAACCCAAGAGGAAACTCTGCAAATACACCCCCTGGGAATCGAGCCTGAACCTTGTTGCTGGAAAAAAAACAGAGCCACTGTAGTGGTGTGCTTACTTCAAGAGTAGTTTTACAATTTTAGTAATGCTTTTTGTGCATCAGTTGCCATCCTCATAATAAAGGTAATATTTCTTTTTAATGTTAAACAAATATTAAGGGAAGACTATTTTTTTATTATTTTGTTTATTTCTGATCAGACTATTTTGAATCCTTTATATCTGCTACTGGCACTGGCAACACTGGCACTGCAAATCCTGGGTAACAAGAAAGAGAATGTATTTTGACAGCTTTCCAAAGTGATAATCAAGATCTGTTCTGAATCAGCCTGGAATGTCCATTTAGTCCCAACACACAAAGGAGGAGGATGGGTCATACTGGAGCAAACACCAAGGCACTGAAAGCTTTAGCCATCAAGTCACTTTGCATGATTTAAGAATACATCCTCTGTCATCTGGTCTAGAACTTGAAACTTGTAATGGGTCCACCAGTCCACACCAAAATGTTTGCAAAGTAAATATTACTTTATTGACTATTTCATTGAGGTCTCTATGATCAATTTGTGATTCAAGTCCAATAAGCAACATCTCTGTGGCCATTGCAGCGATTACCCCCCAACACCGCTGCAATAGGCCTCGGGTGAGTCTGCTCCTGATGTAAAAGCCCTGTTAATTCTACTGCCCACCAGTTAGTCCCTCTCTCATAAGCACTGCTCTAATGAATGTCTTTAATAGGCCTATAGCCGCGCCGCGCACTCCCTCCGTCCGCATTAAAACCTGCGCGGCACACCGACAGCACTGTGCAATCTCAAGCAGCCCTGTTAACTACCAAACAGGGACGCATCACTTTATATATTTACTCTGGATAACCCCCCTGGGCCCGACCCCTTGACCCGGGTGATAATATGGGCCAGCAGGAGGAGATTGCCTAAGAGAGCCGGGCGGGCGTACACGATTGGTCATTATTGGTGCGCTTTATTGGAGAAGTGATAGTGGAAACATGCAGTGGGCAAAGCATTAGCAGGGCTGTGTACTGTACTGTGGGTGGGTTGTGTCATTATGAGTGGTGGAATGTAAAGTAGAAACTTAAAAATATTTATATTAAAATATCTAAATATGCAAATTAAGCACAACAAAATACAGATTTCTTGATCAAAAGAAATATTTTAATTAAGATTTGAGTTCCAAATCTAAAGAAAGTCCAAGTCAGGTTAATAAAGTATAGTGCAAGTCCAGTACAAGTCCAGCCAAGTGCAAGTCCAGTGAGTCCTTTAGGTCAGGAGTCTCAAACTTGCAGTTCGTGGGGCTACAAGTGGCGCCTAAATGTGGCACCCTGGATCATTTCTACTGACTCGATTTGTTGTGGTAAGAATTCTGTAAAGTCCAGGTGAAGTTACACGTCATTGTACTTAAATGAAAATTTTTCGAGGCCCAGTTTAACTCCTAGTTGAGTACAAGATAAGTCTACTCCAGGGCAGCAGTAGCTAAACAAACAGTTTACCAACAACAGGTATGTGAATGAACAGTGACTATGGTGTGGACCTTTGAGAAGCTAACTAACTAACTAACTCTGGTCCAATGCAGTAGTAGTTGGTTTTAGTCACATAGTACTAATAGTATTAGTGTACTATTCAAAAGACCAGTCTACATTTAGTATGTGCTTCTCTTGCAATTACTTTAGAACCATAATGTAATATTAGCAGTAAAACCAAAGTGGAAACAAATTGCATGTGTTAATTACAGCTTATTCTTTATAAATTACATTAGGGGCATTCTGTTAGCGCTGCCCCCTTTACCCTATCAGTTACATCCCAATGGAAACCAGCAGCCATCCCACAATATCAATATAAACGTAATTTCATTTCGATGGACAGGCAATTAATATGGCAATAGGGGTCAATGGAACAAAAAGCGGCGCAGACTAAAACACTTAAAAGCAAGGGAGTGAAAAACGAGTATTAAAAAAACGGTTGATGATTGCATTTCACCTGTCAGCGCTACCGTAGTATTACAGTATCGTGTTTACAAAGTGTGAATTGTCATCTATGCGTTTGGCGGGTTGTTATGCCCGGAGACATGCATGCCCGTAATGGAATGGTGGAAGTGGACTTAGACAAGCTAGCAAGTGCCATTCACAGCTCACAGCTCCCAGCCCCGCACTCCGCCTCTGATGAGAATTAATGTACTCTGACGTCCCCAGAGAACCCCCCTCCGAACCCCCCCCAACAAAACAGCGGGCCTAATGAAGAAATACAGCCGTGCCAAAATGGTGAGGTGTGAAAGAGGGAGGGACCCCGAAAGACTGAGAGACAACAAGAGGAGGAGATGAAGAGATAGAGATAGAGAAATAACGGAGGATGAACGTAAACAAATGGCACATAGTGGTTAGGTGGGATTAGGCTGGAATGGATAGGGTTAAGAGATAGGGTTAAGACAAATAAAACCACTCACTGTATGGTGCAGAATGGATGTAATCTGGCAATATGGTATCTATGAATTGTTATTACACTCCATAAATTTGCTTGATTGAATTTTAAAATAGTTTGGGTCTAATGTTTTTTTATAATGTTATTTCCTCATCAAAAACATACCTGAAGTCATATTAGGATTAAGTTGCACATTTCCACTGAGTTATCAAATATAGGTCACTTAACCTGTGACATCCTGAATTTAATCTCTGTGTTTTTAAAGTTGTATACCTTCACCAGACTGATCATTCAATGCTCAAATTACATTTTTAAAAAGGGTGGTCCAATTTCTAATATCTACCTAAAGCATGCAGTTGCAAATCCTCCAGCTATATTCTAATGGGCAAGATTAGGAGAAGAGGCCCAGAACTTTGCACAGTGTTTATGCACTGAACCTATATGACCTCTACAATGAAATACAAAAATGTTATGATGTATAACTACTTATATCTTATCGAAACTAAAATAAATAATTATTATAAACAAGACTTGATCATAACTTGGAGATATGCATTTTAACATTTGATCCATAAGAAAAAAAAAAAAAATTCAGAAAATTTCACCTAGTGTAGTGTTTGACACTATAATAATTGTCATTTCAGATCCGCCTATTGCCTCTGAGGTGCTCCTGTGCGTGGGAGAAGGCAGAGGAGATGCCACTGATTCTAGGACATTCTGTGAGGGAAGCACCGTGAGCTTTGGCTGTGACCCAAGACACGTGTCCTGGATGTCCATACCCCGCCCCGGGGCAGCTGTGGGCAACGACTGCCTTAGCTCTCCCCATGGGACCCCCCCCCCACCTCATGTACGCACCACACCGAGACCCTCCAGCCCAATGACACAACACATGACCCCCGAAGAGCAGCAGCGTGACCGGTCAGGAGACATGCTGACCGCCACAAAAGCAGGCGTAAAGTGACCCGCGTCCATTCAGTGTGGGACAAAGTGATGCAGATCCATGCACGCTCGTCTCCAGGGCCCGGTCCATATGCTGTTCACCGCGCACTGCTGGGACCTCCCCTCACTCTCAGTAAATATGATGAATAAGGGAGATGGCCTCAGTCAAACCCCAGTAGAGATGCATTTGTTCTGGATCCAAACTTATTTCTGTATTTGTGCCTCAAATAGAAATAAAATGGGTAGTTTAACTCAAAATTTTCTGCAGTATATGTTTTAAACTGTTTACTTACTTAATTACTTTTTATTTACAACTTAAAAGTCACTAAGTAAAACACTCACATATCTATAACAAACATTTGTGTAAGAGTATGTGTTAATTCTTTGCAGCTATCAGGGGTCGAGACCCAAAATTTGGTCCTCAAATATTTGCAGGCAGTCATAAGGGAGTCCAAACTAGATTACCTAATTTATAATCAAGAGATGGCATGTTAATTGCGTCTTTAGTATTTAATAATGATTACAGCTCTATGTATCGGTGGTGGCAAAGCAGACAAGGTGTCATGCCACATGACACAATGGAAATGTGAACTGTCACAGGTTTCAAATTACCAACAACTATACACTATTAGCAAACAGTGAAATACCACATTTACTGATAATAATTATTTGATAGTATTGACAATGCAAGGCATGTTAAGTGTTTTAAATGTCTGTTTTGTAGTTTGAAACAAATGAGTTCTAATACTTACAATTTCTTGGCTTTGAACGCCTGGGCAAACTCTCGGACACTGCGAAGTGAGGCCAGGTCACACATCATGGCCTCCACTCGGGCTTTGTGCTGTGGAGACAGAGAAGCAGCTGTTTAATGGAACTCGCCATATTGTGTACTGTTATTGTCTTGCACAATGGTATCCCAAATTTCATGGGCCAGAAGTGGTGCAAGTAAAACAAAATGTAAAGTTCTTTCGTTTGCAGTTTCACTTGGCACAGTTATCAAATTGAAGAGGATGGAATTATTTAGACGATAAAAATGCTCTTTGGAAAGAAGAAAATAAATGCTTTTTACAAAATCTTGTACATGTATTTTAGACCTCTTCAAACATGCTCTGAAATAAACAAATACAAGAATCTTGTCTATCAGTTCAGATTTCAATCTTCTCTCAAATGTTAATGCTCCTGGATTTCTATACAATGTGCACTCTGAAAAGAATCCTACTTACTATACATACACTGCAAATTTAATTGCAACAACAATTTTTTTTTATTTCCAAAATTGAGCAGCACCATTTCGTCTTTTTCCATTTGTCCAGTTATTTTTCAACTCCTTGGAACAATGGAACACATCTGCATGGCTGAGGGATTCTCTATTGAACTATACAATATTGAACATACATGTTCGTGAAGCATCCAAAGATACATGATCTTGAGCCCTACAAAGATACATGCAGAAAGATGTGTGTGAGGACTGGAGCCTGTGTAACTTTGCTCCATGTTTGCGTGTCTCCTCTTACCAGATGTTAGCAGACAGGGTGAGGACGGCAGAGGAGCAGGGAAAGATAAATGACTGAAGAAGTGAATGCATAAGTGCATTTACACAGAGAGGAAGACAGGCGCAATATTCATCATAGTCTGTTACAGTGTGGTACACTGCTTTGTGCTGTAGGGCAGAGGCCTCGGATACACTTACACTTACACATACAGAGGAGCACTGCACACACTGTTATCAAACAAGCAGTTTAAAAGCAAGCAAAGACCCCAGAAAGAAGTGTATCCAAGCAAAGCAAAGTTTATTTATTTAACACTGTTCACGGTCAACAAGAAGTTAAAAACACATAAAAGACCTTTAGCTTTGATTCCTCAAGTATATTACTGTATGGTATTGGGAATATAAGGATTAAATGCTCTGCAACAGAAAAGGGAACTAGTCTGTCTCAGTCAAATAAAGGTTGAAATATGGTGATTGTTTATAGACACAAATCTGAAATTGTCTTTTGCCACTATCTTCGTTACAAAAGATATTTTTGGATGTGTGATAGTCTGTATAGTCCAATTAACAATTACCATTATAAAAATACAATTATCATTATTTCTCATAGTCGACTAGGCATGATTGAACGGTAAGTGATTGCTGGCCTACAATACACATAGCAATTTTTTCATCACGGTCAAATATATTTACATACTTTGGTGGTACTTAGGTGGTACTTAGTTTTACATATTAAACAATTAATCATAAACACCAGTAATTTTTACCAGTGCAGAACACAGCTTAACCCTGCAGCTAGATGCTCCTGACTACATACACCTTTATTTTTTCTTTACATCCAGTTTTATCACAAAGGACACTGATAGACCCAGTTGATTGCTCCACTGGACCTATCCCTCCCACTGCAGTGTCCCCCACTACTTGAAGCTGGGCCAGGGGTACAGCAGCACCAGGTTCCCCCTGTGTTCCCCATGTGTCCTCCTCCGCATACTCCTGTCTGCCATTCCCAAAGGAACGCTGTCAGCTTGCATTACAGCTCCGGAACCACTATCAGCATTTTAGCGTCCGCTCTCCCCATAGACTCTGCTCACATGTAAGCATCCACAGCCCTCTATGGACCACTGGAGGCGAGCAAAGGGTTAAGTGCCAGTCGTTCTCCAGGCATTTTACTGACACTAAAATGGGTTGGGGTGAGTTTAAACATCAGTACACAGACACACAACAAACCCAGGGCTCAAGGGTAAAGGCGCGCCACCATTATCTATGCCTGGATTATTCTCTTGATGCTACTCCATACCATTATGAGGATGCTATTACTAAACATTAAAGGGCGGTTATGGCGGTTATAGATATGATGATAGGGGCTGAGCGGGTATGATGTGCACACAGCAGTAATCACAGGTGAGCGGAGACAACTGTCCCGTTTTACGACTGCATGGGACAAGGAGGGATGTTCACAAAGTGCTGTCAAAGTACAGGAGCAAGTAAAAAAAAGAAAGTTTAGATAAAGGTAAAACTAAAATTATTAGTATTTGATCAAATGTAATAATAAAGTTCTGACAATTTAAACCATAGTGGTCCATGGGTGTATACTAGTCTATGTTGTCTTTTATTTGTTCTGATACAGCTCAAGATCATTCTAAAGCTTCAGGAATGGTTAATTTATCTTCTGTAAATGTGACTTAGTGTGATTAGTATCTGATATTCGATACTTTTGACAACCATATTTTCTTAATTTTTTTAGTTTTGTCATCCAGATTTTAAACTTTTGTCACCGAAGTAGGATGAGACACAAAGTCCACGAGAGACAAGATGGAACGAGACAAGATTAGATTTTGAGATAAATTATGATCAACTTCAATCCACCTCACAATTTCAGTACATTTTTGATTACATGTATTTATTTATTATAGCACTTCTTTTTGGATCTATAGCCTCCCACGATGTGTAACACACTAGCAATTAACCCTTTTTCATAGAAGACAAATGTAAAAGCAAAAATGAGATTATGAGATTTTTCAGAAGTGTGCACATTGCTACAAACTTGTGGCTATTTTGTTCCAGTGGTCATTCTGTTAATCATCTGATTCTGATAAATTTAATGCAATGTTCAAATCTGTTTTCATCTTACATCTTAAATTTAATGGTTGACCAAGTTGCTGTACAAAAAACAGTAGTTGCAGCATGTATAAAGATATAAAATAGTGATCTTTTGGAAGTCAAGAAAAACATACTACATAAAGTTATGTTCCTAACAAATAAACAAAGTGATTTTGATTTGATTCTTAGCAAGATTTTTTCTTCTTGGGGAAAGACCTATGTGTAGTGACTGCTCTTAGTCGAGACTGTGTTAAACCATGGGAGCGCACCATCGGGACCAAGGTCAGAGCCGTGAAAGTTTGATCATTAGTGGACCAGAGGAGGGCCAGCTCCACAGGGCCCGCTCCACTGCCCAATGACCAGCAGAGAAGACGAGCGTACGTGTCAGCCTGAAGAACACCGATCCTCCTCTCCAGAGACAGGCCAAACAGGGGAAGTAATGGGGGAGACCAAAGGGAGAGAGGACGGAGGTAATCCAACAGCCTGGCCGCTCGCCCTCCCCTGCAGATTCCAAGTCTAGCGAAGAAAATAAAGTTTATTGCCTGGAAAGTTGGGGGGGTCGAGAGCATGTAAAAAGCATTAAAGCGATGGAGGTGAACAATTAGACAGATGGCAAGGTTTGAGGAAAGGCTTGGAAAGGCGGAGAGGGGAGAAGGGTTTTTATGAGGAGCTGACATCTCCTGGTCTGCTCTCTCTTCAAGGGCGAAGGGGGAAACGAGAGGCGCTCAGGCTTCTCTGGTTAACTCTGCAGTAAGAGCTGACTGTGCAACAACCACAAGGAGGGCTCAGAACTCTGTCACACTGAAAATGGATAGTTATGAACTCAAAGACAAATATCTGTAAATGTTAACTATGGTTTATAATAGTCAATACTCAGTAGGTAAGTATTTGCATCAATTTTGCCTCAGCACAATAGTCAAATCTTGTAAAGTGTAGAGTAGGTTTTATTATTGGAAGAATACATAACAATTACTGGTAATACGATTAACTACACTATTTACAACCTTAAAGCCAACATCCATAATAAGACTTGCTGACCTGGCCATGTAGCATTCTCACATATTACTAGATGCCTCTACATACTGATAATGTGCAAGCTTTGGTTTGACAAAAGAAGAGCAGAGTATAAAACAACAGTATATTTTTTTACTTTGTATAGATAAATATAGTCATAAAATGTCAATAGTGATCAGAGTGACTTATGTTGAAAAAATGTTTTATCCAGGAAACCCTCTGGTTAGTGTTGTAACTCTCACTGTGCCACTGCCATCTTGGTCAGTACTTGTTCTTAGAATACACTGCTTCTTAACTCTAAACTCTTGCAAAGGGGTTGAATGTTTTTCTCAACAAGGTCACGGCTGGACATTTACTCCCTTGACAACCTTCTCCAGATTTCACATCTTGCCTTCCACCTTCAGCCCAAGTCAACAGCTGTCTGCAACATGACCTCCTCGACTTTGAAGGAAAGCAAAAGGAGTAGGAGAAGGATTCTGGAAGTTCTGGTGAAGCAGAGGTGGAGTGATGTGGTTGGAGCATGGAAGTAAGATGAAGACAGAGTGTTTGAAAGTGGGGGCAGGGGTAGGACTCTAATACAATTATAACTGGGGCAATCCAATCCAATAAAATGAAGAGGTATTAGAGGCAGGGAGCCCGTCCTGTTCAATAAGACGCAGGAGCACTCGGCTAAGTCTCCAAACACACACACACGTAACCGTGGCAACACACACACACTCACACATGTAACTGTAGAGATGCCGTGCACGCTCCCAGGTAGAACGCACAGTCGGCTGACCCCTTTAATAGTGCGCCAGCCACCCCTAATGGACGCAAGCAAGTGGAACGGCCAAATAATACAGTGTCTTAATGCACTGGGCTCCATCTCATCCAGCTCATGCAGTTATCCTGCGTGCACTTTAACCTCCGCTTCCATCGCGCCTCACCTCCGCTGCCCCAAGCCTCCTCACTCACATACTCCCCCGTGCAAGTACCGGAGCAAGGCCAACACTTAAGAAATCAAAATGTGAGTGGCCATTTACAGGTATCACGCTCCCTACTGCGCACACAAGAGGATATGGGACAAAGTTTAAATATAGGGGAGAAATAAAGCTGAGGATGTTTACTTGCTGTGTCATATACTGAACTTTGAAAATTGCTCAGTTCCAAAATACTCGCTAATCTAGTTATTATGGACTATAAATAAGTTAAAGACAACAAATTAACTCAGCATGTGTATGTACATCATGTGGTTGAATGGCTAGCACTTCACAGCAGGAACCTGGGTTTGACTCTCGAATTCCCATGTTCTTGTGTCTGGTTAGATTTTCTCCATGCAGTGTGGCTTTCCCCATCCAAGGAATAGGTACAATTCTCCAGTTAAGATAGTCCTAACCAAGCCTTGCTCAAGATCTGGAGATGGATCTCCAAGTGCTCACTGCTCCTGTCATATATATACATATACATATACATACATACATACATTCATATATACATATATATGTATGTATGTATGTATGTATGTATGTATGTATATATATATACACACACACACACATATATATATATATATAAATAAAATTTAATTCGCGTAAGAGTCGTACATGACATGACAATCATTAGCTTACCAATGGTTTCTATATTCTAGACTTGCATCATGCAGATTGATAGTGGTCTGCTGAAAGTGACTCTCATGCTCAGATGCTAGTTAACAAATATGCAGCTTGACAAAAGCCTGAAACACTGCAGGGGAACCAGTGTTGCACTATTTCCTTTGAATATCCTAATGTTTCTCCAGTGCTACAGACCTGAGGACACCTGATCTCCGTGTAATGGGACCTTTTGTGGGCGCAGGTGTGGGCTAAGGGGCTGTAATGGTGGTGAAAGTGAATGAGCAGAGAAGACACCATGTGAAAAGGGCACCTTATAAAAGCAATTAGAGAAATGACTTTGAGGTCCGCTTCTTGCTCCGTAGATTAGAACAGGCCTCGGAGCAAGTCGGATCCCCACGACCTTGTCCGCAACACGCCACACTAAATTGGTCATCAGCTTTTAAGACTCTATTTTATCAGTCACATATATATTTTTAGCCAAAAGAGAAAGAGAAAAGGGGGAGGGCAGGGTAGGAACGGTGAAACGTGTTAGTCATATATCATGCTGTCACAATTATGACGTTTGTTCATAAATACCAGGCGATCTGTGCTGTCTCCACCTGGATAAGGCACATGAGACCACACGCACATGCGTCAGGTTCGGGGGTGTTTAGGGGATGTTCCAGAGTCTTGCAGAGCCTAAGTTTAAAACGCATATGACAGATTACTCATGTCACAAAAACTTGGACATGGGCATCAAATATGACATACATAGAGATAATTCCATAACTGCACATAGCAACCATATTATAAACACTTAACATAAAAACTTCTAAATTACAATTTAGTTATGATTTGATTTTAGATAGAGGTATTCCATTTTAGGACTCATAGCTACTTGCTGTATTTTGTCAACTTTTTCCCACAAACCGCTACTTGCCTGATGTAAAACTATGAGAAATATGTACCACAGGTACAATACTACAAAACCAAAACCTGTCATATGCGCTTTTACCTTTGCTTTGCTTCTCTGTCCCCAACCTGACTCAACCGAATACAGCCAATATTGTCCAGCCCCCACCTACATGGAAAATATCACTGCACAAAATACAGCTGAACACAGAGAAATTTGTCAGTTGTTTTCCAGTTTTTCCTGGAGGCATAGGTCTTTGACTAATTGGACAGTGACCAGGCAAACCTCATGTAGAGCATTCTTGCCCTGGATGATGTGAGAAGGCATTGTGGCTGAGTGGTTTGCATGGTGGCCTCATAGCACAAAGATGCTACTTTGTGTATTTTGGTTTCCAGTAACTTCCAAGAACATCCTCCGTAAAAATGTTTTATTTTCATGGATAAGACCAATACTAACTTTTAGATCATAAGAAAAAGGACCCAAGGCACTGATGTTTTTTGAGGGACAACGACCTTTGCCATCTGCATTTCTAATGGATCTGGATGTTGATATGATCCACTGATGCTTTACTCTTGAGACTTTCACTACACATCTTTAGAATCTGCAGCAGTATATGTGAATAAGCTTAACAATATTTTAGGGCAGATCTGTTGATAATTTTGATAATTTCCTTCAAAAATAATATGAATTTATTAAATCAATTTATGTCTACACAAAGCACTGTCTATACTGGAACTTTAAGGCTAATAGTTGATCATCCACTGTTCCTGATCAGGCTACCTTACTTTCCACCTTGCTAGAAGAAACACAGCTCCACAAAAGTCAGTGTTTAATCAGGTGTGAGTCCCTGCATGACTAGGCAAACATGAACACATACACTCGTACATATTAATAGATGCTTGTTACAAATAAAGAAATTAACATATCTGGCTTTGAGGAGTGACCTTCCAAAAACACATGCACGCCACACTACTATACTCCTACCAACCATCGCACACTCTCCCATTCCATCGGCCCCACAACACACACAAACAAACAAATGTGCACGCAGGCAGCCACTTACCGAATGCCACACACACACATGCCGCAATTAATAGGGAGGCAGGTCTCTGGTGAGGAAGAGAAAGTGCCGTTTCAGCACATAGCGGCAGAATATGCAATTTCCTCCAGTTAAGTCTGTATTAAATTGATTTCTTCTTTCTCTGACACGGACTGGGTTTTTCCCCCTCCTAATGAAAGTGAGATAATCTACAGGTTTTTATTTTTTCCCCTCTTTTTCATGAAATCAAGTTACAAATCAAGCCCGGGGTCTGACATGAGGGAAAGGTGAAGGAAGGACGTGTGGTGGTTTTCCACAGAGTGAGTGGTATTCCAAGCAGAGACAGGAATATATAGCTTATTCAGTTTAGAACTAACTATATCAAATGTGACTTTTTTCATATTTGTAATCACAAACACTGCACATGTCACTAGTATCATGAAATAAAGAAAATACATCATATCTGCTTTATTAAATTTGCAATCAGCCTTTTTTTTAAATCACACTTAAAACAATCTCAAGTAATTGCAGAACAACTTTGTGTAAATAAAAATGCAAACATTACGAGACTTTCTGGACCAACTAAATATAAGCTGAACAGATATTTGGAAGCCCACGTCCAATTTAGCAAATTTTTCAGTGTACGCGCAGATATCTGCCAGTATTAGATTGGTGCATTTCTAATTATTATTGTCTCTGTCAAATCTCTCTGGTTTCACATATGAAATAAATGAATATAGGAATTCTGACATGGTAAACTCAGCCATAGCCACATGTGCCCTTTGACAAATTATAAATTATTTGGTTGTCTAAATCTATAATCACCATTTGTATAGTCACATTTTGTCAACTATCAATCTAAACTACTATAAAAAACTACAAAAAAAACTAACAAAAAAGAACCTTTAGAAAGTAACAGGATGATCTACATAAAAATCTCAACACTCAAATCTGAAGCTAAATGGATGCACAGACAGACAGACAGACAGACAGACAGAGGGAGGAGCAGTAGTAGCAGGAGAAGGAGATGGGAAATGAAGAGGACATGGCGGTCATCATAATTGCAGAGTTGGCTTTTCGGATGCAGACAGGCCAGTGCCATGGGGCCTGGGGCATGGATCCGATTGCACACAAACACACACATACAAGTCTATGTATACTGTCCCATATACTGCCCCACAGAGACGCAGCAATTCTAAGTGATCAGTTCATTTGGAAGACCAGTCAAGTCAATACCAACAATTACGGATATAGACAGCAATTTCCTACACAGTTATTTACTTACCAAATGAATTACAATGATTAGGTTGGATGAAGATAGCAACATACTGATTGATAAACGATTAATGCATGTGTGGCACGAAGCAATTACTGGCAACAAAGTATATTCGTTATTTGGGCACAATATTTTTATCAGGATATAATTGTTACTATTGAATGAGTTCATCTGAACAAGGGACTTTATATTTGCATAAGAAAACTTAAAAAGAAAGGAAAAAAATATTATCGAGACAAAAGGATGGTACATCCTCCACCAGAAAAGTTATGTAAAGTACCATTCAGTCAAATTGATTAGGATTATTTTTGTAATATAGTTTGAACATTTGTGTTTCTTGTACTGCTCCTTCAGAAACAATTTAGCTTGTCTTATTTTTTCTGTCAATACTTTGAAAATACCAGATTGTGTGCATTATTTTATATTTTGACCTTTCAGTTACACTAACTTTATTTATAAATCAGATGTTATGTCACAATAGTTACTCTTTAAATTAGTCTTACTTGAGTAGTACTTTATCCATTAACAAAATAAACTTGATATATTATATTACACAATCATTTAGTTGACAAATATTTCAAATATTTCAAATTTGAGCACAGACATACCAAACATTCTATGACATTATCATGGGGGGTCATACTCCTACCACTATGATTCTAATCCTATCAAAAGTACATCTGACTTCTGCCTGTGAGCGCTCCCATCTCATCACTGATCACACTTACATTCAAATCTCTATTTCAATAATGTGTCTATGTTCTCAGAGAGACATCCAGAGATTCTCATCGGCTTCTCCTCTTCCTCCATCCCCTCTTTCCCCCTTCTCCCCCCTCTCCATCTCCGCCGGATTCGCAGACAGTGCACATTTCTCCGCATGTCTTCAGTGTAACCGATACCCCTAACAACCAGGATTTTAATGTGATCCATATTGCTCCCTAATATTTCAGATTTCCGAATAAGCGCCGGCAATTACATATTTACACCTAGCTTATTTTGCAATTCTGCATTAGTGGGGGGGGGTGACTTTTTCTTCTTACTAGCTTGGGCTAGGGTGCTGATTATGTTGAGGTAAGATAACAATAAAGCCCTCCTATACAACTTTGTATTTGTACGCGTCAGCACCAGGGAGCTGTGTTCCATCAGAGTCCAAAAATAATGTGTTCTTTTCAAGTGCGTCCGTAATGTGATTGCTTTATCTAAACCAGCTAGTTTAATTTTTGCAGAAAACTCTTCCAAGTGTATCGCTTTGCCATCCGCGGGGCTTGTAAGACAACATTTTTACACATATGTACACTGTGGTGAGATTATAAATTACGCTCTTTGATTTTGGTTACCCCCTTTTGGTACCAGCCTTATAAAAACATAAGCATAACATAATTGAAGAAGAAAAGAATACGGCAATTAGGAGACAGAGGGGCGTTTGAAGTGTAAGTGCGTAATAGGGCTTTTGATGACTGGTTTACACTCTGCAGGCTCCACTGCTGTGCACTCTGATTAAAAGCTCTTTTGTTTGGCAATATTTCAAAGTGCTTACCATTTGCTTATGTCACAATAGTTTAGCGTGGAATTACAAGAGACACTGGGTTTTTGAGATGGCGTTCTACTGATGAGGCTGCTAGGAAAGAACAGGATGGGCATAAAACTACAGATTAAAAGGCAGTTGTATTAGAATGAGGGTGCAGTGGATTGTTATTTATGTTTTTGCAACTTTTCCTGAATAGCTTTAGAATCTTGAGCTGTATTAGAACAAGTATAAACCACAAAGACACCTATGGACCACTGTGGAATTTAGCTGGACCCCTGTGGGATTACACAGATATAATACCACATGGTAATAGAAAAGAACTACAGAAAAGTATTACCATTTAATGTTGAAAATCACATTCTATTGTCTATAGAAAGAATGATTTTTATTAACATTGTGGTATTGGATTCAGTATTGAGTAGAATGTCTACTCCTTAATATCAAAACAGAGTTTGCAATTTGTGCATCGTGACAACACTAGGAGAACGTAACATCAAAACAGAAGCATTACTTTGTGTGAGTTTAATTCTCAAATGTTTAAGAAATGTAGCCTATTTAGCTTTCTCCAATGCTGAAAACAATGTTGCCCTGTATGTCACTTGAGAGGTAACACATGTTTTTTCAATAAGTTGATACTTTTTTCTTTTTTTTTATCTCTTATGTTTAGCTGTTGCCCATCAGGTATTTATCCAAAATATTTGCTTCCTTCCATGTGATAATTAGTATAAGACATACATAATCAATTGTGAGTGGTAAAAAGTACAACAAAAAACTGTAAAGTCCCTAAAATATAAAAATTTGCTCATTTTAAATTTTTCCATCACCCCAGAATCATTCCAAACACTCTATGACTGCCATCACCTGGTCATGCACCATTGTTCTGTTGTTTACCTCTTGGACAATCTACTTTATGGAAACTAAAGGACAGGAGATGATAATAAGCATATGTATATTGATAAATCTATGGCACTTGATTCATAAAACATAGCGGGTAGGAGCGGGTGAGGGCTGGCAGTGGACACGGTCATGTGATTTTTGCATTACCCCCACAAGGTTATGCAGATAGAAATAATAGGATTCTCATCATGCATCTTTAGCCCCTTGTCGCTTGATAATAGCCTTAAAGATTGTCGTGAACGGCGTAATAAATGCACGGCATGACCTCGGCAAGGGTCCCGGGGTCGGCCAGCCATGGATTGTCAACGGAGCGCGGCCTGACAGAGAATAAATGATGCCTTGTAAACAAATTGAGTTATTGGTTTAATTCATGCAGACTGATTGAATTTGCCTAGACAAGAGTCCTTCACCGCAGGGAATGGACGATGCGAGGTATGTGACAGGGGGATCTTATTTCACCCTAGGTCTTTTGGCCAAGACGAAAAGAACTGTAACTACATTAACAGGGCCGGTCATCTCACAAGACTGAGTCGCTCTCTCAAGATTAGTGAGGCTTCCTTATTGTCCCCACGCAATGTAATAAGACTGTGTACAATCCAATTGGGCCCAGAGCTCCAAGTCCGCTGTCCGCCCAAAAGCTAACTGACGACAAACACGCAGCGACTGGTAGATCTCACTGATATACTGAGCCCACTGCTGTTATGCTACATCTGACAGCAGAGCAGAGTGTAGGCCTGGGATGTAACAGAGAGGACAGAATTATTAAGCCTGGCCTTTGCCCCAACACTCTGTCCTCTCCCCCCACTCATCAGAGCGTACCTTATTGCCCTCTGGTTCCTAAATGGGGAATAAAAAGTTTGCCCTCTCTCTCCAGCAGTGTGTTAGCAGGAAACAACAGGCCCGCTCCTCATTAAGTTATAGATATAAATGCTCCAAAGCATGAAATTACCCTCGAGCCTCCCTCTCCAAATAACCTGGTTTGCAAACAAATGATCCGAGCACAAGCAGTAAAAGGCAGATTATTAAAATAATAGGAGGGATTTAAATTTGCATCCACCGAACAATTCAGTGAAGGAGTGCAATACTCCTCCCCCTCCTCCTGTTCCACCTTTCCACAGGAGCCCCCCTTCACTGTGTCCATCTGTTCATGTCCAAGACCCTCTGTGGTCTGCAGGTCTATGCTATGTATACACTGTATACTGGAGTGGTAATGCGCTCCACACTGATGCTATCAAAGCTGTAGGTACAATCTCCTCAGCCTAAGAGCTCGTTCGCCACTTGTCTCCTAACTTGGATAATAAATATGTAACTTTACACAGTGACAATAACAGGCCCTCCTCTCTGCTGCGGTAAATGGGAGCGATGAGAGAGTGAGGTGAGCAGAGAGGATGAGGCAGAGGGTGCTCAGGTCGGCATTACCTCTGAGTTATGGCCTCCATTTGCATCTCAATCAGCCTCTTTGGAGAGCCCACCACCTTGGTAACACCCCCATCACACTGCAGCCACCCTAGGTAATCAGGGAGATTTAGTGTGAACCGCAGCCGAGCACGGGCACCCCCTGGCTGGGCCCCCGGCCTCACTAAGGGCCCTTTGGGCCACATCCAAACACAGGAGAATGGCCACACTTAACAAGAGCGCAGCAGCCCAAAGTAGAGGAGCTGCAGGAACAGGCCATAAAAACGAGGGGAAACAAAGCACTGAGTGATTGTAATAGATGCTCAAACATCCACGTCTGCATAGCTTTCATACACCTGCTCATTATGGAGCCCCAACAAAACAAACTTCAACTTGTGACCCGGGGTGAGGTATTTTTATCTGCAAAGGCTGACGATGGCACTGACACAAACAGGCTGTGTCTAACATGTAATGGAAGTGTGAGGCCACAGAGAGGCCTGTGTGATTTGCAGATAGTGAATGCTCCACTGGAGAGTTCCCCTCTAGTTAGTGTTGTCTCTGGGCTGAACCCTGCTAAGGCATTATTACCTCCAGTCGGCCTATTGATATTGTGACTGCAGCAGGTGCTGGGCTCTTGTTACTGGACTATCTGCCTGTGTGCATATGTGCACTGGGGCTCTCTGGAGTGCACCGCAGAGGACCAGAGGCTGAGGAGGCTAATAGACAAACACTGCACACACCAGAGGCCTAATCAAGTGCACAGGACACATGCCCACAGCTCCCACTGTCTCTGCAGCTCAGTGCACTCCCTCCTGTGTGCATGCTCTAATCTCCACTCACTCTGCACTGGGCCACAACACAAAGACTCGCGGCTACAGAGGCAGACGACCACAATGAGGAATAGTAAACCTAAAGGCTCAGGTGAAAGCTCCGAAAAACCCTACACAAGGAGAGGAGCCAGGATGGATGGACTTCTAATGAGCTGCTCAGTTTTAGTTATCAGAATCAAATATTAGGGAAAAAAGTGGGGAGTGGGCAACATTAATCAAAGTGTTCACCTAGTGGGCACCATATGGCAGATCAGCACGCCAACGGAGCAAACTTGCTGATCTACAGTAACGGGCTGCAATTAATTCCACTGGCTGCATTCATCCCTTGCTCACACATGCACGCCGCAGACCAGGGTTTGTTAGGATGCCTCTTCGCTTCCACTCTTCCTCTCTTCTCCGCTCAAAGCAGAGGATCCAGGCTCGGTGATGAATGGGCTGGACACCGGGGCCTCAGGTAGCTCCCGTGGTGATAGTGGGGGGGCGATACCGAGCGGGACAAGAAAAAGTGGAGGAATTAGGAGGCAGAGAGAGGAGGACACAGCAGTGGGCCAGGAATTTGTTTACGAGATGAGTGAATGAGTCAGGGAACAATACATTTTCATAACATATGGGCTTCTTTATGACACAAATCAAGATCCTATGACTGTGGAAGCGTAATTGAGAGATAAAAATGCGTATGTAGCTACATTCTTGTGAAGAAAAAGTAACTGTCTGAACAATACATGGCGAATGACGCATGAAAACACGTACTATTTTTGTTTTCAGTGTCAAGCAAATTTTGTTAAAACTGTGTAATATTTACCTTTGCCTCAGAAACTACACTATAGACAGGTGTTAGATTAGTGGACAATTTTCTCCAATCAAATAACTCGTAACTAAAAAAAAAAAAAAAAAAAAACTTTTTCAAGATTGAAAATCAAACCACTCCCCAAACAATTATTGGGTGAACATCTTTTCCATTCTTTTCATTCCATTCCATTCTTCTACCATCCAGAAAGCAACTATTTCTGGCTGAGTCTTTCTTTGCCTTTGTTTTGTTTTTGTCTTACCCCTTGTTCAGTATTCTGAATGTCGACATATTACTGTGATGTCTTTCCTTCAAGGCACTCAAAAGCGCTTTTCATCAAGGAACTTGTTGCGCTTGCCCAAGTACACAAAAACAGTATTCAAACAGCCAACCTTGGTGCAGGCTGCCATCTTAAGACCAGACAATTTTTGTAAAGACAACCAATTGGGTTAAAATACTTCAATGGACATTTGTGACAAAATGCAGATTGTGATAGCATCATATTTGAATACCACCAAAGATCAGTTATTTGAATTACATTGTAAATAAATGCAAACATAAATGCAAACATAAATGCCCTTATACAAACGTAGTTTGCATAATGGACCTTTGAATCAAATCTAACCATTGTGGTATTTCCCATAGTCTTTATATCTCCTCATTAAAATGCAAAATCAAAAACAACAAACATGATGTGCAGTGATGTCATTCCAATGATATGCAGATGGAAAGTTTTAATGAAAAAAACACGCTTGGAGATAGATCATTTATTTCCAAAGCCAACGGACTGGAGCACGCCCTAATGGTCCTCGGACCTCTTTTGGGCATCTACAGTATGTAAAATTAGCGTCTCCCCCGGCTCTTAACGTAAGCTCATCTCCATTAGCCGCTAGCTAGTAAAACCAAATTTTGCAAATGAGTTGTGGACTTGCATCCATTCCCTGGGCGGCCCTCACTACGTCTCCCTGTCCATACAAATAGCCTGCGCGTTCGTATCTACTTAGGCCAGATCATCCCATAGGCCTAGTCACCATACCACCCATACCAATATCATAATTGACTGTGTGGGGGGCTTGATTAGGGCCGGAGTGCTGCGCCGCTCCCCCCTCCGTCCGCGTGTCTAATCAGGGCGTTTTCCTTGAGTGTGTTGGGATACTGGTTTATTGCGTCTCTCCATTTCCGTGTCTAGCCTGGTCTGCAGTTCCTGGTATTAAGGCCTGTATTGTAATCATGAGGCTTTTTAATGAACTATATCCATCCTTGTCATGCGTCAACACCTCGGACGATAGCAAAACAGACACGAAGAAAGACACAGAATTAATCACACAAGAATGCTCTGGTTATATATAGAGAGAGCTATTAAGCTTATTGCACCGAGTGGGTAGTGTGGGAAATGTATAAAGAGTGCCAGGGAAATTTGGGAGTCACTAAAGCAGGATTTTAAGCTTCACTGTGGTTATGAGCAAGTTCATATGAGTTTATATTTACAACAACACAAATTAAACAATGGGACAAATGTCTATGAAAAAATTAGCACATAAAAGAAGAGCTGACAGACAGGGAACACCATGCAACTTTCTGAAGGATCTGCAAGAGGTACTGCATCTGCAGCAATAATTTCCAAAAATTTAGAATTCTTGGTGATACTTCACCTTCATTGTCTTTTATTGTTTGGGGAAATTTGTCCTTTGGATTTAACCCATTCTTTAATGCCACTGGGGCAACCTGTCAGGAGCAGTGAGTGGATGGAGGGCTGCTCTCAGACCCCTCTTGTCTGTCTGGCCCTGGCTGACATGACCCAGCAGCTCTCCCAGTCTCGGCGGCGCTTCTCCGTGTTGCTCTGCGCGCGTCACGGGGGGAGCTCTGTGGCCAGCATCCATCAGCATCTCCTGCCAGGATTTATGGGTGATGGAGTCCAAACCTGATCGCTCTAAATCAGTCTTGCAGGAGCCGACCCCTGGGCCGCTGTGGGATATAATGGATGAGCATCAATGCACTTTTGGCCCGCCCCTCACCTCTCTCACCTCACCCCTCCTCATCTCTCACATCCACTGTGCTCTTTCCTGTTCTTTAGCTTTGGCAGATTCGGTTTCCAAAAAGCGATGAAGCAGAGTGGCTGGCGGAAACATGCACGCTGGCGGTGAGCACATGTATTTGCACTCATCAGTCATCCCGCTGTAGAGTGAGGCTTTATTGGGTCTAATTAGTCCTGACAGTCCGGTAATAGGAGGCAGTGCCCTTCAGAGAGAGATGAGAGCTGCCAATTAACACTGATCAGTGAGCGGTGCCACACAGGAGCTGCTAGAATGACAGAGGCAGGGACAATGGCTTCTCTCTCAATTAAATAACGTGCAAATATCAGGTTAATTAAAATGGAGTTGGGAGTTCAAGTCAGGTGTTCAATAGTCTGGCGAATGTCTGTCACTCTTGTGTCACTGGTGTCCTGCTCTGCCCTGTCAATTAAGGCAAACAACAATAATTTAACTACAGATGTTTCCTAATATTGATTGATCCAAATAAATAAGAAATATGACTTTAAATATACATTTCCTGAACATAAACTATACTTTTAATTTCACACATAAAACTGACAAATATATTCCACCAAATTCTGAACTCTGGGCACCAGACTGGTTTTACTGACAGGATTGGTTGTGGACCACTCAATTAAAAAGACCCAAGTTGATTATTAGTAATTAGAAATTACTTTATCTTGATTTCAATTAAAATTCAATTAAAACAGACCTAAATTAAACTCTAACCACAGATGAATCATCAAATGTAATTCAATTACAATTTATCTCTCAAATTACGGCTTACAGTAAAACAAACAACAATATTCACTTACATTTCTATTCCATTGTCAAAATCAAATACAGAGTTGAGTCTTTGGGGAAGTTTGTGGCCCTCGTGACAATAGAGATAGCTGAAGAAAAAGATCAAGACCCTTGTAAAACATGTCAGGAATGGTCCAATCCCATCCTATTTATGTGACTGATGTACCTAGTTTTCTATTTGACAACAGTATTGGCAACAACCAAATGTCAAATTCCACACAATGATCTAACCAGATCAGATGATATTGACCATTTGATGATGCTTGATCTTAATAGCTGATTTTGTTGAGGCACCACGTGAGTTCTGTTTCAACACTTTTGTGCAAGTCTGCTCTATAACTGACTTATGATAAAGAACAATGTACTTTCTTGCCAAATGTAACACTAACATTATTCTATCTGGACTATCTTGAAAAGCAATCTCAAATTTAACAGACTTTTGATGTCAGATAGATAACACATAATTACACTATGACATGAATCTGACAGTATTCAAAAATGGCCAACCAAATTCCACCCACACTACATACTGCAAGGGACATTTGGGGTGAAAAGTCAAACTATGTTCAGGTTGTCAGCAGGAGTTATTTGGTATTTACTTGTCCACCTCCTAACCTGCTTCAATATGTTTACTTGTGTGGAACATGTGGCATGATATTGCCCTGTGGCCCACTGTACAGGTTTGAAGCCAATAAAGACTTAAGAGTTTGGAGGAAATGCCTGGGACACCTCTGGGCCTTCAGCGCAGGGGTCAGAGAGGTCAGCCAGCCTGTAGCCCTCAGTGGTCCAGGGGAGAGTGCGGATGCTGGGGTCTGTAATATGCCTCCCTCTCCCCTGGTGCCACTTGTTGGGTTTGAGTGCAGGGGAAAATTACACCTGGACTCCGGCTTGGAAGCTGTAGTGACAGGCCAGAGGAGACGAGTGTGCCTGGGGACAGAGATATGAACAAGCCGGGAGAGCAGTCTGAACATGGCTGTCTGATACATGTGGTTGTATTGGCACTAGGAATGTCACGATATCTTAGTTTCAAATTGTTGTTTTTTTTTGTAAGAAAGAAAAATGTATTGCATGATTATTTGTCATTATTGGCACCTTAAAACTACCATTTGCAAGGTTATTCCATTTTATTTTAACCAGTAAATGTCTTTTCGCTCGTTTCCCCTTCTCCCTCTCACCTGGCTTTTGTTCAGGCTCACCTGTGCTCTCTGGTCTTCCCCTGTCAGGCCAAAGCACACTATCAGTATTATTACCTGCAGTAATGTAAATAGCATCTAGTGGTGATATGTGACAAAAGGGTCAGCTCAGCCAGTCTAATTACAGATGGTAGCTTTAAAGTTGGGGCACCTGCCTTTTTTGGTAAAACAAATATTCACTATATTGTGTTTTCACCGAAAGAGATGCTGTAAAAGCAGCACTGGTGACATAATGAGACCTGTGTCTTGTCTGCAGCTAATAATAAAATATTTTTATTTCTCGTCTCGTGCCATTTTCCATCCCTATACTGGTATTAGTTAACATCGGCTATCGGCAGATATCAAAGTAATGATATTGGTATCTTAACAGAAAAAATATGAACTTCTCAGACAGCACTATGCCATCAAAGAGCAACCTAACTAACACAGAAGACAAATTTTGATATAAACTGGCCAGAAGATGAGGGGTATTTGACCATAACTCCAGTATCATGGTCATCCTTTCCAAACCCAAACTGTTGAATGTAAATGGATGTGCTCTCCATCAAATCAAAAAGGAACTGGTTTAAGCGGTCAGCCAATAATGAGGAGGTGGACATCACTCATCAGGAAAGCATAAGCAGATGGGTATTGGAGCACCCTTCACCCCAAAAGCTGTGAAGAAGCCCAGTCTAAACAAAAGCCAGCATCTGTGTCCGGTCTGAACCAGACAATGACATTTTTGCTTTTTCTGTTCTGTCAGGTCAGGCACAAAACACTAATTTCAGAATGACTAATTTAGATCATACACTGAACTCTGTGTATTTGTTCATTTTATGCTCAGTTTTGACCCAGGTTTTGGTCAGTTAGATAGATTTAAATGGATACTTCCACATTCAATTTCAGCAACCAACATTATAGAGTAACTGTTGTGAAAAATTGAGTGTGTGTGAATTTGCATGGACACTGCTGAGAAATAACAAAGATCAAATAAAAGCTGCGGCCTTAAAAAAGACATCCCATTCTTGGTGTGTGTGCCATGAGTAGGAGTGAGCTCTGCATTTGTGTGAGCCCATGCATTACCTCCACACCACACCACATTTTACACACCATTAAAATCCTGTTTAGTGTGCCAACAGCCCAAATAGCAGTAACAAATTAACCATCATGCACCTTGCTTATATTTCCCAGCCCAAAGTGAATTGCTGGAAACAAATAATGAAGAATGTGAGCGTGTGCTAAACACATGCATAGCATAAGTAACATAGTGATTCATTCAGATAGTGGACATAAAATCAATGCTATGTTACGCAGCCATGTAAGAGACATTATGGATGCATTATGCTGCTCTTACTGCAGGGGAACACTAATCAGGAGATCCTGTAGACCCCACATGAGCTGGACAAAAAGATGTGTATGCTTTTCTCTGGATTTTCTTTTTCATTGCAATTAATGTATTTTTGTTTTCTTTTTAACCTTAAATGCATTTACAAATTTGACTGGAAATTCCTGAAGGATACTCGCAAAATAGATGATTTTATTGTCTTACTGTGCATCATTCCAGACAAAGAAATAGGATCTCTATGTATCTAACTACTACAGTTTCTTGGGCATGGCCATGGATTTTAAAATACTAATATCAATGTCAGCAATTATTGCAAGTATTTGGTATTGTATTCCAATTATCAACATGGTTACTGTAAAGATAACATAATAAAGATTTGTAGAGATTAAATTTATGTGTTTGAAAAGCACAGAGGAGCATTTTATGGTTTCAGTTGTGGAAAGTTGAAAAATTGAAAGTTTAAGTCTTGGTGGAAGAAGATGACCTCTGAAAAGGATTTACTGAACAAATGAAATTAGAAACACACAAGATATGTCTCTTTTAAAAAATCCTAACAGATTATTTTAAGATTAGAATGTCTAACTCTCCAATCATTTCTTGACTGTCACTTCTGAGATAGCAACAACTTCAAGAGATACGGAAAAAAGGTTAAAACAAAATAATCAAATAGTATCAATTTCTGCAACCAAAAATCACAGCCCAACATGTGTACCTAATAAACTGTTGGGCTCTTGTATGCAGGACTAAAGGAGACAGATAAAAATGTGACGTATCAAAGCATCCCTGTTAAGCATCCGTCACACGCGGCCTAACTACGCCACCAGCTCTCAGCCGCGCGCTCTCCAAATGGGTCCCCCTCTCAGCCGCGCGCTCTGCAAATGAGTCCCCCTCTCAGCGGCATGCTTGATTTATGGACCTGTAAAGAGACACGTTGTTTTTAATCTAGTGCCGCCTGAATCTGCCGCTCTAATCAAACGTGGATATGTGTGTCTGTTTGTTTGTGTGTGCGTCGTTTGGCCTGATGGTGATGTATGGGGCCTGGGTTCGATTCTTTGAGCATGAATTTTCCCTCTGATAAATATGCGCTCGGTTATGCAGACTGATTAAGCTGTAAACCAGTGTTAACTCTGTGTCATAGCGTGTTTTATACACACATGCATATCCGTACTTTCATCAGGCACAAAGTTGCACTGTTACAAGAACTGGAGATCATTTTAGTCAAGGTAGATTGAAACGGCTGCATTTACAAAGGCCAAATCAACACAATATAAGTTCTTTATTAGAAAGTATTCAACTGAATCAGAAACATTAGCCATTTCAAGATTTCACGGTCATCAAATGAACAAACCTAGAAAATGATATATTACAATTGATTTAAGCAGCTTGTGTTTGACTGTAGAATGCTGTAATCCGAGAGCCTCAGACACTGCAGTCTCTAGACATAGAATTACATCTAATTAGCCCAGTGTGTCTGCTGTGAACTTTATCATGGGATCACAGAGACGCTGCTCATTTCAAATTACACTAAAGACGCTTAAAGAGCTCTGGCTAATAGCAGATAAATGTTATAGCGTGCTGCCAGATGGTTCCTGCATTCAGCATTAGCCGCTTGTTTGGCACACAGCAGCGTAAGCCCGGGTTTATTTGGCCGGCGCACATCACGAGTGGCCAATCTCCTGATTTAAAACATTAAGAGACGCTGGTTGGACTTGTCTCTCCATGGTCAGCACTTCTCAAGACTTCAATAAAAAGCATTCCTGGGCTGGCAGTGTTAGGCAGTGTGAGACAGGCGAGAGAAAGCGATCCATGCCACCTCTCACCCCACTCATCATAAGCAGGGCTAGTCCCAGGGCTACGGCGTACGCTTCACAGGCAGCGCTGAGCGATGGCGGCCTGTCAGCTTCAAACAACAAAGAGGTGCCGCCTTACACATCCTTCCTCCACCTGTCCCCCTTCTGTGGCAGCGACATCATTTAAATCATTTCAATCCTCCCCAACATGACCTATGGCAAGTGACCCGTCATCGTGCCGCGCCACCTCTGCGTGTGAAGCCGCGGCCCCAGCCAAAGTGCTTATTGGGCAGAAAATAGCGGCCCGGGCTAACTATGTGATTTATTCAAAATTATTCCTTCCTTCACACAGAGCGTTTGCCCATAGTTCAATGTGGCTCAGGCAATTAGGGGACCGGCCACACCTCATCACAAGACAGAGCACCTGGCTGGAGCGGACAGACAGAAGGCAGAGGAGAGGAGAGAGAAGGGAAAAAAGAGAGGGAAGGAGAGAGAGAGAACGAAAAGAGTGGTGGTTACACAGCTTCTCTCCACTACGAATAACTAAGCAGATAGAGGTGAGGAAGAGGAATGCAAGCCAGGCACTTTAGGATTCATTTAGGTTCCCCATCTCCCTGGTCACTTTATTAGCAGTCTGGGAAGAGTGATGCATGTCCCAAAGCTATGCAAAATGCATAATCAAGCATTTAAATACACACCAGGAGAATGGGTGGGTGCGGCGGATTCAAGTGCATACATAGCCCAGCCTATATACGCTATACTTAGAGTGGATTACATACATGCACAATCATATGAGCATGTGCACACAAAATGCTTACTAGTGGAAAACCGTGTGGTGCTCAACTTTACACTAACAGTCCAAAGTATTCCCACGCGCCGCATTGCCACTGAAGCTACGTATAGGAATTCTCCGAGGTGTATTAGAGTAAATCCAGAGCTTTGTGTGGTCGCTTGTTGGGGAAGTGGGATAAATGTACTGAAGGCTGTTCTCTCATCACATTTACATAGTGCAATTGTGCCTCCATTTGCTTCATCCTTCTTTACTCAGCTCAGGCGCGGTGGTAGTTAGGGAGGAAGGCTCTTCTTATTCCCAGTTTACAGACACACTGCAGGCAACTAACAAAGAAACAAGTAAATGATAAAAATGTGAGGTGGCTCCCCTGAGAGCCAGACAAACTACAGATGCAATTGTACACCGGTGTACTCTGGAAGCAACTGGGAAGACACCATTTAAGATTAATTACCCACAAAGAAAAAAATAATCATTGTTTTTGAATTTAAGAATTATTATTGCTACTGTCTTTACAATACCACAACATGACAAAAAGAGCCCACAGATATGCAGACAGGTTCAGAAAACGCATTTTGTGTCATTTATCTTGTTTTAATAAATGATTGTTTAAAAAAAAATTAACAGGGACTGAATTGATAAACTTTGGGCAAAAAGTTAAAACAGAGATTTGTAGAACAGGTATTCAGAAGATGGTCTTAAATAAAGAAGACAGTGGAATCAGGAGGGAAGGATATGGCTAAAAGAGCAGCATCCTGAGGCCAGAGGCAGCTGCAGTGACCAGCTCAGCACTTTATATGTGTCTAATCCAGTCCTTCTCACAAAGAGAGAGAGGGGTGAGAAAGCGAGAGAGAGAGAGAGAGAGAGAGAGAGAGAGAGAGAGAGAGAGAGAGAGAGAGGGAGGGAGGGAGGGAGGGAGAAAAAGAAGAAGAAAAAAATAGACAAAGAGGAAAAGAGAGAGAAGAAACAAGAGAGGGGGGAGAGAGACAGAGGTTGAGCATAGACAGAAGAGAAGAGTAGAGAGAAGTGAAAAAAAAAAAGAAAAAGAGGAGAAAGGGGGTCTGAAGTCCCTCTCTCAGACACAAACTCTGGTCTTTTGCTCTCTTTTTTTAATTCTGTCTCACTCTCTGGGCCATTGCTCTGTCACTCTCTGGCCAGTCTCTCAGTCTCTCTTACCCATCACCCTCACTTACTCTGGCCTGTGTCTCTCTAGCCTGTCTCCCTCACTCTCTCTGGTCTGCCTCACTCTCTCTGGCCTCTCACTCACTCTCTCACTCTGGCTTGTCTCACTCATTCACTCACTCTGGCTTGTCCCTCTCTCACTCTCTCTGACCTGTCCCTCTCTCGCGCTCTCGTTTGTGTCTCTGTCACTCTCTGGTCCGTCTCACTCACTCTCTCTGGCCAGTCTCTCTCAATCTCTCTTTTCAGTCTCTCTCACTCTCTCTGGCCCGTCTCCCTCACACTCTCTGACCTGTCTCCCTCACACACTCTCGCCCATCTCACTCATTCACTCTCTCTTCTCCATCTCTCTCACTCACTCTGACCAATTTCACTCACTCTCCCTGGCTAGTTTCTCTCACTCCCTCTTTTCCGTCTCTCTTCCTTTCTCTGGCTCATCTCACTCACTCTCTATGGCCAGTCTCACTCACTCTCTATGGCCAGTCTCTCTCACTGTCTGCCCAGTCTCTCTCACACTCTCTGACCTGTCTTCCTCCCTCACTCTGGCCCATCTCACTCACTAACTCACTCTGGCCCGACTCTCTGACTCACACTGGCCTGTCTCTCACTCTCTGACTGTCTCCCATTTTCCGTCTCTCTACTGTAGCTGGTGTAAATACTGCTTTTTGACATTGCGAGCAGCAGGCTTGTTCTCTCCGGCCTCGGTGGACGCAGGGCTTTAGCCTAATTGGTTCCAGAGCAGACCCTGACAGAATTCTGTTCAGCGGTACACAGCCATATTAATACCCCCGCCACATGCCCCACACAACTACAACAAGCACACCAATCAGTGGCTGGCTGGCTAATTAACGCCTTTACACAGCATCTCATTAGCATGAGCTGTACAAAGGGCAGTGGATGAAATAAGCATTTTGGATAAAAAAAAAAGTGAAATTACTAAATAAGACCATGGCACGTGTGTGTGAGAGCTGTATTCTAGTCAAGGGCCAAGGGCCTTGGCTGCCCCACTAAACAGTGGGCTGCATCTCAGGGGAGTTCATTACAGCTCTCTAAGGGAGCCTTCAGACTCAAAGATAAGCAGAATTTTAAAGGCAATCAGGAAAAATACATCTGAGGCGCACAGGCAACACTTTGGTTGTTAACCAGCGACTTAACCTGCCGGCACTGTGAGTGGAATAGAGATGGATGCAGCCGCCGTGGTGGGAAACACAAGAGTAGTTGTGGACAAAATGTGACTCAACTGAAGGCCTCCACAGAGCTCTAAAGTAAGTGCAAGTCACTGTGGTACACTGAAGCAGTATGCATCTCATTTAGTCTGAGCACATTGAGCAGGCCAGCTCCACTCCTGTTTTTACAGCGGCTCCATCACAGCCTGTAAAAACACCCCCCTTTGAACCCAATAAAAGCAACCAGCATCAAGCTTATTGTAAAAGCCAATCATAGTGTAAATGTTTATCCCCACTCTCCACTCTAAACTCCCCTAATGAGCCTGCTGGAGGGCTCTCCTCTTCATACACACACACACACAGCCCATTCTGGTCCGATTAGGCCGGCTGCTCCAGCGCCATCACCAACACAGTGTGCAGCTACAACGCAGCAAGCCTCTCCTCACACATGATTAAAACACAAACTAGTCCAACTCTCACATAGACATAGGCTCTGTGCTGTCCTCCTCTGTGGAAAATTAAAACAGGCTAAATATAGAGACAAGTACTATGATATCTATTGTTCAAAACTACATTGGCAAGGCTGTGTGTTCTTGAGTTCCTGAAGTGTAATTGGTTGAGAAGGATGTGCCCGGTGACCTCGCTATTATCCATCCATGACCTATCATTATACCCACTGACATGGAGCATGGAGTAAAAGAGAAAACACAGTTTGGAGTTATCATAAGCAGGTAGCTGGAGGTCAAAGGTTTCAGGCAATCAGGACAGGGCTTCCACTCCTGGCAGCAAAGCGGGGAACTCCAGGAGCCCTTTGTACAGAGAGGCCTCGAAATATGCGCTCTTATCAGAATGACCTTAGCACGAGAGCATGGGAAGGCAAGCGGAGTTCATCCATCATCTTCCAGATTAATCCTGCTCGCTATTCTTCTCCTCAATCTATTAATAATGTCGCCCCTGAGAAGATTTATTCTGATATTGTGGCTTTTATTCATTAGCTGAACACTGCAAGATTTCCCTAAAAATACAGGGTAGTCTTTGGGAATTTAAAGTGCAGCAAGTATATTTTTGGAGCAAAGTGTAAGTGATGTTTCCCCTGGTAAGACACATTGACTATTATGTTTTTGGTTATAAAATCAGAGTGATAAAGTTCTATTTTGACAACCTAGAAACAAGTACAGTGTTTATCATGGGTTCATATTGTGGCAAATAAAAATGGGATGAGAAATGAATGCTTGCATTGAGGCAAAATAAAATCTGTCATACTTTCTATTTTAGATGCTAAAATCTAGGATTTCTCAGGTAAAATAAAAAGAAAATTGATCAACAGTCCAAAAACCACGGGCTGAAAATAGCAGATGTAGAATTTTGAATATTCAGACAAAAACAACACACACTCACAGCACTGTGTAAATTAACAATTTCTCTGGATGTTTCAAATCCTTAAATATGCAGCAACTGGAACTGAGCAACTTTCTTACCCCTATAAAATGAAACAAAGAGCTCAACAATCACTTAGCCTTAAGAAAGAGTTCTTTGTTGAGTGTGACTGTGTTAGACTGCCCTGTGACAGGTGAAGCTGGAACAATCCATTGGTTTCCAAAGGCATGTATCTGGATAAGAGCTCCTCGCACTGCGCTCGTTTACACACAGCAGCCACATTAATAGATTGGTACAGTGGATTTCACACAGGCACGCTGCACTGACAGCCCCAGGGGCATACTTCAATTAGAGACTTGGGTGAGTTTTAACACTGCGGATCTCCTCTGGCTCCCTTCACCCCCCCTTCCTCCTCCCCCTCTCTCACAGGCTCTGTATCAGCAGCGAGCACTCACTCTCCTCCTTCAAGTCCTGCTCGCTGTAATCAAGCCACTGCTAATGGCTTATTCTTTCTGCTCCAGCGGCCACATTTCACTTGTTTATTTTCCCACAGTCGTAAATCTGGAGACACGTCACCAGTGCAGCGATATTAGAGCAATAATCTCAGGTAATTATCAGATGCCCTCACTTGCACACCCCATCTCCATCTCCCTCCTGCACCGTTTATCGCACACTTCTCAACACAAAACCACAAAACAGGGGTCAGCCTTAAGATCACATGCTATATAAAAAGCTCTGCCTACTGCTCATCTATCCATAGTTCGAAGGATCTAACCGGATAAATCCACTGTTGCATTTGATGATTAATAATACAATAATTCCAAAATAGCTAAAAGGGGACAACAACAGCCAAACCGTCACAACTAGTGAGGACTGAACCATCAACCTTCAATTAGGGGTCACACTGAGCTTTAAATATATATGTATACACATACATACATACATACATACATACACACACACACAGTGTATACAAATTATCATCATGGGACTAGTGTACATATGGTAAGTGCTTCAAAGTCATATATCCATAAAGTTAATAAGTTTGAAAAGGACGTGCACTATTGCTGCCCTACAGTCTATAACAGACCATATTTGAGGAGTTATAATTACACTGTTCTTACCCACTCGTCCTGGATGAGGCTGGCTGCCTTGTTTCCCCGCATCAGGTTTCGACACGCCAAGATCACATGGGCCCCATGCAGAGCGAAGGACCTGGCCGTCTCAAAGCCTAGAAGATGCACACAGATTAAAAAGTGCAGTTCAAAGATGAGTTTCTCTAAAGAGAACTTTGATTTCAGGCGTCGGATCTAAATGGGTGGAGACACGGGGGGCTGGGGTGGTGCAAGTACCTATCAATTTTCCATATAATTTCTTTCATTGAGTAACCCAGTGGTCTCGCAGTTAATCATTTCCCTCAGAAGTGATGAAACCGATTGAATTATTAGTTGGAGACTTTTGAGATAAAGTTTGAGATCTTAGCTTTGCCCACTTTAAATGCTGGGCAAAAGGAGGTCACTCGCTACTTGTTAATTACTGCTAATTAGTGTGACGTAATTAATTATAAACAACATGGCTCATAACAAGGAGTCAGTGAACATATGAGAGACATGACATTCAACACAACAAGCTTTATGTGTAACATTTCACAGCAGAAATAGGCCTTGATAAGAAACAAGCTCTCCAACACTGTATCAGCAGCTCCATAGCTCTTGATAAAAATGACACAACTATAGATAGACATTAGACAGAGAGAAGTCACTTTTAAATCAAAAGTCTAAATGGGTCATTTCCAGCCGTCGGTGGAATTAATTCAGAAGATTAACTTTCTTTTTTCCTTAGAAATATTTTTATTCCCTTTGACATTTACTGTCCTTTAGATACCGCCCGTTTTAGTCACGGCTAAATACAGGCCACACTGTAACACAGACATTTATACCTATAGCGCTTTGACAGAGCCCAAAAACTGGGACTATATTACTAGGCGGATTAATACCAAGCGTAATTGTATTATATGTCTTAATCTGATTTTCATTAAAACGCAGAGCTGGGAGGGCTAATTGTGAGGAGAGTGTCACAGACTAATATCTATTAAAAGTCAAAATGGCTGTAGGATTGGGAGGGGGGCTTTCCGACAAGCCAAGCATGGAATTAAATTATATGACACCTTATTAGGTCTAATGGAGGGGACGGCAGCACAGAGCGCAGATCATTTGGCTCGCGGCACCAAAGGGAAATGAAAATAAAAACAACACGGCATGAGCAGGCCAAGGAATCTGTGCTGTAGGCTTCTTTCATTTACTACAAAGATTTTAACAGTCTTAAAGAGCGGAGAGGTAAAGGGGAAAGAGAAAGGGCATTTGACACAGAAACCCTCTGTACAATTTTACATACACTTTTTGTAAAATGCATTATCAAGGCACAATAAACCAAAAAATCTGTATAACTTCTCATAAAGCTACACAATCTAGGACATCCAAGCTGAACTCAACTCCCGGTTTTGTCCTGGTTAAGCTCTAGTGCTGTGGTAGTGGTTCAGTGTTTTTTGAATATTTGCCCATTAACCTGTAGCAGGTTTGATTCCTGATGTATTTTGTGTTATGTTACTGGATTTGCCTCACATGAATGGTTATATGGAAATTCTAATATTTTCATAGCAGAAGAAATGGGAGTACCTTTTGCACTTTCATCCCCTTAACTTTTTCATCACAAAACATAAAAGGTGCAGTACCTGATTTTACCTACCTGCTTTAGAATATTTCTGTACTGATGCAAGATAAATTTCGGTCAAATAAATCTGGTACAGGACATTTAAAATAACCACTGTAAAACAAATAATCAAGGCAAATGAAAATACTAAAAATGAATCAAAGCATTCAGAGACTTTTTTCCATTGAACATTGGTCCTCCTAGCTGTAAACAACAACACTCCCCCCTCACTTGTTGTGTGTACAAAGCATGAAAGTGAAATTAATGGACGCCAGTGTTTTCCATAATGGAGAACAAATTAGAATATGGCAGCGACACTGGCAGGCGTGCAGCAGCCTTGTGTTTGCCATGACAAATAACAAGGGCTCGACATTAATTGTGAAATAACGAGAGTGGAATGGTGCTCTCCCAGCCCTCTCGCCCATGTTGCAGACACAGAGGGCCCTGCTCCAATGGGTTTCTGGTCAGGTGTACATCGCAGGCAGCCTGTAAGTGAGTTGTACTGCCATGGTGGAACATGACGAGGGTCACACAAAAGGGGGATTTAATCGGCACGTGCCACAAGCTGTTTTACAAGCCTAGAGAGGCAGGAAGCACTGTGGGAGCTACAAGTGTGCACTTGGACGCTGACTGGGAGTTTCAGACTCAGAGAAGGGACAAGAGCCTGGACTCAGGTATAGGTTGTTTTGTATTTTCCACAAATTAACACAGTAGTCATGTTTATTAGTAACAAGGTCCATGATCTTACTATATCTAACCAACATTTTACTGGTCCAATCATCATCAAAGATATAGTTAAAAGGGGGGAATTTTACTTCCATGGGATATTAACTGCTAACACATTAACATATTTAAATCACCATGTTACCGCTTATTGTTTAGAAAATGCTATATTAGCTGAAAACCTTAATATGTGGGAGCATGGATAACGTAGGCTTGTGGGCTGAACATTGGACAGAATCAAACTACATACTATATTATGGTATGTAGTATGATTTGAACACAGGAGTGTTCAAATACGGCCCGAGAGAGATAAATTACTGAAGCATGCATAGATGACACAGATGTCTAAAACTTCTTCAGGAACAACATTATAACATGAAAGCTAAAAAAAATAAATACATTTTGCATAATACCCCCTCTTTAACACATTAGTTGTCTACTAAGTATCATTAAAAAGGTCCATGATATCTTATATCTAACCAACCAGTTTGGCCATGTAAAAACATCTATTAAACAATGCCAAAGAATCTTGTGATGTTATCAGGATAATAATGTAAAATAAACACTTACATAGTCATTATATAGCACTTTCTACTTCCACTGGGTTCTCAAAGGAACTATACTCCAGTTTAATCACACATCAGTACACAAACTCTGGAGGCAATAATGGGGTTTGGGTGTCTTGCTTAAGGACACAGTGACCGTATGCATGGGTGAGAGCAGCCGTTAGAGATTAGGGTGAGTGTGCACATGTTTTACCAATTAAGTGACAGCTGATCAAACGTCGATTTCCCTATTCAACAATATGTTATGCTTTAGGTTACTAGGCCGTCTTTACATGATCACTGGCCAATTCTGAATTAGAAAACATTGTGGACTGCCAGATGCTTAATTATTTTGAACAACACTACACGGTTTCAACTCAGATAATGCAGGAAATAGTGTTCACAGATACTACAATTTCAAACTCGATTTCAAACTAAGGAAGAAACTCGATAATCAACCAATAATAAAAAACAATCTTTTTAAAAAAAAATAGAATGTGATTTTCCATATTAAATTGGACTACTTTCTTTAATATTACCATGCGGTGTTGTGTTTAAGCACTCATTCGTCCAGGTAGGTTTCATAGTGGTTCACGGGCATATAGTCTATATGGTCTTATACTTAGGAAAAGTTCATTTCTGTCCTGTTCTTAGTATCTATACTTGCTAAAATGAGTATGTAGTTTCGATACTAGTTTCAGTATTGATTAGTATCTGATTTTCAATACGTTTGACAACTGTAATAGGAAGCCCGGTTGTTTCCCTTTTAATTCTGCATTAACAATAACTGTACATTCTGCATCCCTAGAACACAATGCCTAAATGACTTATTCAGAATGTACTTTGGTGTAATGTAGAAAAATGCATACAAAAATGTGAGGAAAAAAATATCTATTAAGCAGTGAATGCTCTTCATGGTACATTAGGATCCTGGCCCCCGTGCTATCCACAATAATGAGTGTGATTTAGTGATTTCACGCTTTGTTTGTCGTGGCTGGCCCACCGCCCCTCTCTGGATCCCCCCGTACACAGGTGTATTGGCTCAGTGTAATAAGATCATTACCACCCTGGTCGCTAAACGTGTTTATTTGCCTTCTCTTTGCCTCCTGATCTGCATCCAAACAGCCATTTAACTCAAATAAGCTCCGTTGTACAATTGGCCAAACAGGAGTCGATTCAGATCATTCTAAGACTTGTGGGTTATTCCGGTAATCTTATCTCAGTGGCCACAAATTAGATTATGCACAAAAAGCATGGGAGCAGTACAGGAATATGAATGATATAACTTGGCTTTAAGGAAGACAAACCAACAAGATTTATTGTTCATGTTTTAAAGCACAAAATGATGTATTGGCATGCAGGACACTATTTCAGCTTTCAGTTTGACACTGAAGATTTTTATGTGTATTATGCCCTCTGTTGGCCATAGAGGGAAGTGAGTATTGAAAAAGGCCTAATAGCAGAATAGCTAATTAGCATGACCTGACTCCAAGCTTGTGATACATTTAATGCTATACTTTTAAACACTCAAGGCAAAGCAACAACTTTCCCATGGAAACAAGAAAGTGGTGTACCCTCTACCAAGTTTCATAGTCATAGTGTAGAAAGTTGAAACTGAGCACATTGTTCGTTTAGAAGGGCATAACCCTTTCTTCATTAATGGTAGCTTCGTTAAACAACTTGGGAGATTTTTACACAGGATCCCTGCCTGTTGTAATCCATTCACAATCACAATGGATACTTTATAGTTGGGAGGGAATTTGTGAAATATAAGGATTGTGCACTTCTGGAAAAGTTTTTGATTTTTGGCAGGGTGTTAGGTATGGGCCTAAGGTTTTTAAAAATCCATGGATACAAGCTGGGGTGTGGTCCCTAGTGGCTGGTATACATGAAATCCAAAATGGACTCCAGCGAAAGGAGAAAAGGTTGTATGCCACCTTCCTTTTGTCTTAAATTGATGTATAATGATTTTTTTTCTACTTGACTTGATAAAAGGAATGTGATTTCAATATTATCTTTTTGTTTTAAGGCTTTTTCATATCAAATGTATTGTTATAGCCACTTTTTGCTTCAAAAACGGTCCATATGTTTGAAATGAAATAACATACTGTATAAACATCATTCAGACCTCTAAACCCACATGTACATTCTTAAAAAATAAAAATTGAACATGTTACCATCATTTTAATGTGAAAAGTATTGTTATGCAAAAGCCTTTACCAGAGACTGGCTATTTCAGTCAAATAAGGTGCAGAAATTGTTTCCTGGTCCTATGAGATGCTCCAGAATGTGTTCGACCAGTTTACCCAAGCTTTGCCATCGGATTCAGATGATTTTACTAGAATGTTGTAGAGCAGGGATTTTCAATAGGTGAGGCCCGCTTCCCCTGGGAGGCACCAAAGAGCCACTGGGGAGGCACAACGCACACGGACTAAACCAGGACTGAACCAGGAGGACTAAACCAGGAATGAACTAGAACTAAAATGGACTAAACCAGGACTAAACCAGAACTGAACCAGGACTGAATGTCAGGATGGGCTCAAAGGTGCGCCAGCGTAGAACATCGGGTGACCGCAGCCGAAAGGACTGGCACAGACCTCCACTCCCCACTGGGCTAAGAGAAGTCGTTGCCCGATCACGCTTTGCTAACACTGTGCTCCGTGGGCTCGGGGTTCTCCCTCTCTCTCTCAAGTCCAAGTCCTGGTTTAGTCCTGTGTCAGTCCTCTGTCCTACTGATCTTCAGTGATGTTAAAAGTCACCTCAATTAGGCTGCATGAAGTTGGAAATGATTTGCTGTTGCAAAAAATATTTATGAATGCACTTAATTTATAAAAATACAATATTAAAAAATATATTATTAGTTGTTATTGAAACTCATCAGGAACACAAAAGATGTATTTACTTCTGTGTGGGGCCTGTGTGGGGGGGGGGGCAGGCGGATGAGATTTTGAATTTTGGGGAAGGGGGGGGCGGCTGTCTTTACCTACTCTAAGAGGAGGCTTAAATTCACCCAATTTGAAAACTCCTGTTGTAGAGTCCATTGCAAAATGTAATCATTCTAGTTCACCAGGAGGAGGGCTTAGGAGTGGGTGCACGCCTTTGCGCCATGTCTTGTAGTGGTGGTGTGGTGGCCCAAGCCAGACTTGCCCGAGGCAGAGTACCAGGGAGGGTCTAGGAGCACAGCCTGAACAATTCGACCCAGAGAAGACTCCCTGTCTCTTGGTGTAGCACGAGGAGTGGCCCCTGGAGCATTTCTGGTGCTCTGGCCCCAGGGGCTCAGCCTAACTAGTCTAACCCCAGGAAAGCTTACTGTCCCTGGGTAGAGAACCAGGACTCTCCACCACCAGAGTCCGAGTACCAGGGAGTTCCAGATGCCCAGTCTGACTAGTTTGACCCAGGGAAGGCTTCCTGTCTCTGGGAGTAGCACCAGGAATAACCCTTGGAGCATCCCTGGTGCTCTGGCTCCAGCCCAGTCAGTCAGTCTGATTGTGAGTGATGAAAGTCACCTTGCACAGAATCTGTTTAGCCTCCTGCCCTCTGGGATTAGATACAAGAGCCTCCTGTCCTCCAGGAGGAGGTACAGGAGCCTCACCAGACTCACTAACAGCTTCCTCCACCAGGCTGTTAGGATACTGAACTCTCTCCCCTCTATAACCACCAGGCTGCCAGGAAGCAGGAATCTGCGTATGATGATTCTGATGATGATTCTGATGATGATGATTCTGATGATGATGATGATGATGATCTGATGATGATGATGATGATTCTGATGATGATGATTCTGATGATGATGATGATGATTCTGATGATGATGATGATGATCTGATGATGATGATGATGATCTGATGATGATGATTCTGATGATGATGATTCTGATGATTCTGATGATGATGATGATTCTGATGATGATTCTGATGATGATGATGATTCTGATGATGATGATGATTCTGATGATGATCTGATGATGATGATCTGATGATGATGATTCTGATGATTCTGATGATTCTGATGATGATGATGCTGATGATGATTCTGATGATGATTCTGATGATGATGATTCTGATGATGATGATTCTGATGATGATGATTCTGATGATGATGATGATGATGATGATGATTCTGATGATGATGATGATTCTGATGATGATTCTGATGATGATGATTCTGATGATGATGATGATCTGATGATGATTCTGACGATGATGATTCTGACGATGATGATTCTGATGATGATGATTCTGATGATGATGATGATTCTGATGATGATGATTCTGATGATGATGATGATCTGATGATGATGATGATTCTGATGATGATGATTCTGATGATGATGATGATGATTCTGACGATGATTCTGATGATGATGATTCTGACGATGATTCTGACGATGATGATTCTGATGATGATGATTCTGACGATGATGATTCTGATGATGATGATGATGATTCTGATGATGATGATTCTGATGATGATGATTCTGATGATGATGATGATTCTGACGATGATGATGATGATTCTGACGATGATGATGATGATTCTGATGATGATGATGATTCTGATGATGATGATTCTGATGATCTGATGATGATTCTGATGATGATGATGATGATTCTGATGATGATGATTCTGATGATGATGATTCTGATGATGATGATGATGATGATGATGATTCTGATGATGATGATATTTAGCAGACTGGGAGTGAGGAACACTATTTCAATTCTTCATATGTTTCATATGAAAATGGACAATAAACTTTTTAAATTGAATTGAATTGTCTAGTCTAACTCAGGGAAAGCTCACTGTCTATTTGTAGATGACCAGAAGTCTCCCCCCACTAGAAGGTTAGGGTTAACCCACTGGAGCCAGAGAATCCAGAGAGGCTCTAGGAGCCCAGCCTGACTAGTCTGACCCAGGGAAGGCGCACATGTCTCTGGGTGTAACACATGGAATACTCTGGCACCATGGACCAGGACAGTGGTCCTTTTGGTCACCACATGTGATCTTTGACACTAAAGTTAAAGGTTAAGTTTTAGTTAAATATGACTACACTAATAGATTTAACATAAAAATGGACTAAAACTAGAAAATATCAGGATTGAATTTCCTGTGTCAAACAAAGTAGAAAAATTACATTATACAACAATTTAAGACTAAAGGAAGTGGAGATATAACCTTTTCTCTTTTCGGCAGGGGCCATTTTGGATTTTATGTACACTGGCCACTAGGGGGCGCACCCCTACTTCTTTCAATGGATTTTTGAAAACCTTAGGACCATACCTAACACCCTGCCAAAAATCAAAAACTTTTCCTGAAGTGCACAATTTTCATGAATTCTCCCCTGGCTCTTAGGTAAAATTTTAAAATCTGGCTCCTCTCTGCTTGAATGAAATAACCACTAAAGAAATGTCACTTAAACCACCTTTGAAAATAGGACATGTTTGAATGTCTTGTTCCCAACCCATTGCTCATCCGCACAGCCACACTCTTCCTTTCACTGGCTTTTTACTATCTAATTAACACAATTTACTGCTGCCCATTAAGTATCTAAATAGTGACGGCGTATTTTAAGTGGGAAGCGATGTAGAAGCTTTAAAGTTTGCGCTCGGGAATAATAAAGTAGAGAGTGGACTTGTTTGGGTGTAAACTCTCCCACAAGGCATCATACATAACCAGATGGGATTATTTAAGTATGTTGATGCAAAACTTGAAAACATGCACAGCAAGCCAATCTGTTTGCTGCTCTTCTAGATATTGTTGGTACCAACAATTGAACATTAAAGTACAATGTAAAATGATTTTACTATGTGATTTAGATATAACTTTATAACACCTACTACACCTTTTTAAGTTGCCTTAAGCATGAACAACTTGAAAAACATGCATTCTTACTGTGTGCATTCTTACAGTTGGCTCTCCACAGATCTGAACTGGGACCACAGACCGTATATATGAATGGACAGAGCTAACGCTCTAGCCATATCGTTCCAAATAGGAAGTGCATCCAGGGGGCTCTTCTGGCTCCTTCTGACCCTAGCTCCAATTAATTTACATTGGGATCTTGTCACCACTCTCTCTGTACAATAACAGCTATGGTGAGCGTCGTCATTTTGGTCTTAAAATGTTCATATTAATCCGCTCTACATGATCCCGAATTTTTCATTTCACTATTTTGTCCCTAAATCAAGATATGAACATAAATAATGGACCAATCAGATGCCTTTATTTCCCGAGGTCGCTCCTGCTAGTGATAGCAACACTTAGCAATGAAACGCACTAGGTGTCTGATTGACACCTAGTGCGTTTCATTGCTAAGTAAGCCCCCAATGACCTCACTCATGATTAGCTCTTGTGGTTGCTAAGACATTCGCTGTCAGATTTCCAAATATGGAGCCTGGCTCCAAATTCACTTTTTTAACCGTCAGCATCAGGAGCTTCATTTGAGTGGCACTGAACGCTATGGGTGACGTCACACCCCCTTAGTCCACTTCTTTATATATTCTATGACTGTAACTTGGCCTGGTCACATCACAAACTTGACTCCATGAGACACACATTTATGTTGCATTCATGTGGTTTTCTGGGTTCAAACTTGTTTGCATTCTTGTGATTTTATCTCGGAAAGTCAGGATTTTGATGTCATCAATAATACTGAGGCCACTTATTAACAGTGTTTAAAGGCAATTTATAGAGCTAACCAGAAGATTTGAGGTTGTTAGTCTAAATGTTATTCGTTTACTTGTTTAATGTTCTTATTATTTACATTCTTCTTATTTACAGAGGAGTGCCAGCTCTGCCTGTGCAAATACTGCTTTCTTGCGAAAGGCAAACTGACAGTAACCCACTAAAATAGTTACTTTGAGTCAAGAGCTGAAATGGCTTATATAAAATGACAAATTAGCTGATTTTTAATCCGTCTCCACACAGTTGGTGACATCAGGTGATAAAGACAAGGAGCAGGTTTTGGTCAAAGTTGTCAGAGATGTTTTTCCAATTTGTATGAGCGTTCAGTATGGGGAAAAAAAAAACTGTTCCTGAGGACCACATAAACGTAGCATTAATGCTATACTCTGAAACACTCCAGGCAAACTAACAATATATCCATGGTGACAAGAAAGTAACTTAACCTCCAACCGAAAATTTTTCTGGTGCACCTTAAACTGTAACTTTTTTTGCTTGCACCATTGCAGCACTTTAGTAGTTGTCATCAAAACCCGTACAGTGTAACTGTTATCCCCTCATCATGCGCTCTGTAAACTGGATAGGCCTATAAACTCCATGCGCGCACACAATAACCCTGTGCCCTTTCGTTTTATTTTACCTACAGCCTAAGCACATATGTATCCTGGCCTCTATCTGAGTATGCACCTTCTATTATATTAGCTTTGTAATCATTATTGAACCCTTCTGGCCCCCCAAGCATGCACGTTGCACCGGTTTGGGCGTGCATAGCAAATTTCATTCAAGGTTAATAAAGTTGAATAATTTGGCTAACCAACCAGAACTGCTTCTCATTACGTAGCCGATAAACACATTCATCAGGGGTGCCAGTTTAAAATAAAACTCTCCTTCGATTTGCTTACGGAAGACAGGAGTACGCTGGGAGGAGGAGGGCGCCAAGTGGACAATGAAAAAAGTACTAGGTTTAGATATTAGTAACAAAACAGTGCGTACAGGGTATGCATAACTTTTAATAGGTACCACATTCAACTTTTCAATGGGCACTTGCTGTTACTTACAGCTATATCAAGGGGATGAAATTCTTGACTATTCAAAGATGGGTATCACACTTCTTCCATGCTCCCCCACATGAAAATAGAGGGGAATTTGCCATTGGCTGGAGTCAGACAGAGCGTGGCAGAAGTCTTGTACTGTGAAACTGGATATTACAAACAGCATAAAAACAGAAGAGCAAACTAAATACACTAAACATGAACTGGGATAGTGTAATTAAAAAAAATTGTGGATGAACTCTCCCAACAAACTGGAGCCTGAGGCCAAAACAGCCTGGACACTTTTAGACACACACTGACACATTTCATCATTCACTCACATGATGAGCAGGGAATCAAATCACATAGATTTAACTGCAACTGACATACAGATAGACAAAGCTGCACAAAAATACAACTATTCCTTCTGTGAATAATCTCGACAGATCTGTGCTGTAAACTGCTTGCCTCCCTTGTAATCTATACTGTTGAACATTCTAGTTAAGCAATAACATTACCATGGAGACATCAGGTGTCGGACCCTCCACTAGACATGTTACACAGTGCACCTTTAACATTGCTTTTATTTTGTACAGTTGAAACCAGGAAGTGCTCTTGTCCACACCATCATCAGTGACAGCATGAGTCCTTAAACTGCCCCTAACTACACTACTAGAGAAATCAGCAGCATCGTTAACCATTTTAAAAATATATCACTCATTTATTTTTATGTCAATGAAGCACTCAAAGACAAACACTAATTGCAGCACTAGTTGCACCTTCTCTTACACTATAGTTGGCTACAGCCCTAGTTATAGTTTATTCATAGACTAAAGACAGGTCTTGCCAATCAATTAGTCGACTAAAAACAGGGCATGTCAAAAGCTTTTAAACTTCTCATTATCTATGATCTGACTCAAATTACACTCACAAGACTGTGCTTGCACAGCGGTTCTGCAAAAAAAAAAAAAAAAAAAAAAAAAGTATATATTTACACAGAAAAGTACTAGAAAATGTATGTAAAAAAAGACAGATTACATCATGATTCAGTCCTCAATCTTCAGATAGCTCACTACATGCTCTTGCCTTTTTGCTGTTGTTTGCCATATCAATCCTTCAAAGGACTGATATGGGACAACAGCATCAAAGGAAATATTTGGAATTCTGAGTACCAACAGACTTAAACCAGATTTTAAAAATACCATTATATTTCTAAACTAGTGCTAAACCACGTTTAAAACAGAACAACACAACTGATACACTAGTTCTACCAGGATAACCAAAATGAGAAAAATTTAGAATAAAGTGATTCTAAATTATATGTTAGAAATGCAGATGGATTGTCAGACTTTGAGAACCACAGAACTAAGAACCATCAACCGATTAATCGACTTACCAACTGAAAGAATTCAGCCCAAGTTATAATTATAATCATAAAAAACAAATAGAAAAGTTTTGTTAAAAACTTGTCTGTGCTTGTTGTTGTTGACATAACAATGATCACTGGACTTGAATGGTGCACCTCACAACAAAATCTGAAGGCATCCCTCATGTGCCCACCATAAACAAAGACTTACTCAAGATGTCACCCTGAGGTCTCGCTCCACATTTTAAGAAAAGGCCACACTGCATGCACACATTACCCGAAACATCTTTTTCCATCTAATTCCTCTCACTATGAATAATGCATCCTTCCTCTCACTCTGCTTGGGTTTACTGCATCACCGCGTGCCTCTTTAAAAACTGTATGTGCGCAAGTGCGTGTGTGTGCGTTGGGCTTATTCATAAACAGCAGTGCAGTAAATACCAGGGCTTTGCAGCCAATTTGATGGCAGTTATGCTTAACAAATCTACCTCAATCTAATGATCAGCCACAAAGCTCGGCTCCAACTTTAATCTGCGCGACGATACACTTGGGGATCTCCACGCGCAAAAAGAGGAGAGGGGAGAGGAGGAGCGGCAGTCTGGTCCCTAATCCTGCAAACAACAGACGGATCAAGGCAAAAGCAGGACAACGTTAGTCTTTCATGAATAAGAAAGCCACTAGAACACTAACAGGGATAGCAGATACAAGTTTTCCATATCAAATCCTCTCTATTCCCAGCATGGGTTTCTGGACTTCTCTGCGCTACTTATTCCAGTGTTAACCTTGTGTGCCTAAATAAAAATACAATGTGGGATTTAGAGTGTGTTTTGTAGATTGAGTGGAGCAATGGGATTTAGTCACATTACACAAACATCAACATAACAACAGACCAATAAATATGACATCATATGAAAAGGTGAGAGAAAGACAAGACAAGAGGTGAGTTTTACTTATCTGGTGTAACAACACTTTTAATCACTAAGTTACTTTTTATCATTTTGAAAATGCAATATTCGCAGAAAACAATGTATAAACCTGTTTTACAAGTTTCACTTTCACTCCCCCTTCAGAGCGTTATCACAGCACAATCAGTGTGCATCCCGCTAATGAAGTGCACAGTGGCTGTGTTCAATTTTGTATCATGTTTTGTATTTTTATGGAAATGTATGTCATGTGGGAGCATAGGTGATTTAGGCTTGTGGGCTGCGCATTGCACAGAATCTTACAAGTACAGTTACGGAGGTTTTGAATAGGGCCCAGGAGAGATTTCTAAATTACTAAAACATGAATGACATCTAAACCTCTTCAAGCATGTTTTGATGAGGGAACAACGTTATAACATAATTTTTTTCATAGCTCAAAAATATATATTACCCCCAGTTAGAATTATGCAAAAAATGTAATGCTATAAAGTTGGAGAAATTAAAAAAATAATGAATCTTTTTAAAGTATCTGTTATAAATTCTGCTAAAAATGTGCAGTCGTAAAAGGTTTGTGCAATAATCAATTTGTGTCACCTGATTGCAGAGGTTGGAGGATTTCATAGCATCAGCATTTGTCTTGGCACTGACAAAGACTGTCAAATGTAGCACAACTTATAATGTACTTGTATGTACTAAAATGATTGTGTGTTTTGCTTTGTGTCTGGTTATAAACTAAAAGTGTATTTCTGACGGTCTTTATGTCATCATGCTCTGGAGTTTGTTTCCATTTTTACACTAATGACATGATATAATCCAAATGTAATTTCTTTTGACAATACATAACATTTTCTGAAATCTAGGTCTGAGATGTGTTCAAGTCATGGTTCAATAGTAAGTATTTTGACTATGTAGTAACTTAAAAACATATGAAACCTGATTAAGGCCTGCACTATAAAAATAACAATGTGTGTTTTTGGTTGCATTAAAAAAATAGGAAAAATGTTTTCAAAGGCAAAGGCCAATGTCCACCAACTGAATCGACATTGCTGCCACTTTGCTGTCAGTGAACGCCCAGAACAGTTTTCAAGTATTTTTTAGGTTTTAATGGCTTTTATAATAAACAAAAAGATATGTATTCAATACAACAGTGCCTCATGAGAGTCTCATGGATTTTAAAAATGACAAAAATACACAAAATATTTTAAGGCATTTTTGGGGGGTAAATTAGCACTGCTCGATAATGGCAAAAATCACCATTATTTGGTTTCTAATTGAAATCAGCATTATTTCTCATGATTAGAACTAACATAGTTTATTAGTAATGCTTTGTGACATTTTAGAATTACAGGTGTGTAAATTAGAAAAGTGGTTTTGCAAGTGTGGATCATTTTGAACAGGTGATTCATTGTGATTTTGATTGTGACATATGTTTTTATTTGATAAATTATACAGCTGTAGCATAGATTGGATAGTTTAAGAGCATATGTAATGTTTTCATAACAGTTTTCAATAATGTTGCAAAAGTGTAATATAAGTTATCATATTTTTACAGGTCTTTGGAAAATCAAGTGCCAAATGCAGATTCACAATATCACTCCAGAACAAATGTTGCAATAGGTGAACAACCATGCATTTCAGAAGAATGTTCTTGAGATTTTTGCGGACTTGAGAAAGACCAGAAAAGTGAAGCAGACCCAGTGCGACAATGGCCCTTTAAGGACAAGTGTTCCGTGCACTCCTGGCCAGTAAATAACCTAAGAGTTAGTTGATAGAAGGGGAATTAGAGCCGGAGCAAGGCTGTGTAATGGGGATGGATAGGAGGCTCTGTGCTGGGTCAAAGTCACTTAAGAATCAATGCTTGGGTCCAGGTGAACACGGCCGGGTCTATACACAGCAAGACAGCCTTTGAGAAGAGAGGGAGGGACAGAGAGAGGGAGGAGAAGAGAGGAGGACAAAACAGGCCACAATCATTCATTTCCATTATCACAATTAAAAACACCATTCAAGCCAGTGCTGGTTTTTAATTCACAATATCACGCATAGAGAGGAAGACTGATGTCACACTGGCCAGACTGAGACAAAGCATATTACCTTCCCTGCCTCCCAGTGGGTTACAAATGTACACTATTACATTTCACGCATAAATAAACTCATGTATGCGTAGGCCGGTTCACGCTCATGCACATTAGGGGCTGAATTGAGAGGCTGAGATGTAAATTTGCTAATTAAATAATATCGCGGCATTACTAATAAAAGTGTCACATTTCCTACGCCCTGGAATGAGTATTGAGGAAAATGGTAATAGCCTTGACACTGGGATTAAAACACTATTGATGCCATTAAAATGCTAAGTGGGTCCCACCAATTGGCATAACCACATTTTACCGGAGGAATGTCAAAGGAGCATGCGAGGAGCAGCAATTACGATTACAATGCACTTAATTATGTGGGCCGAATATTTAATAAGAGCCAGAGTAAAACAAAGGTTATGTTAATATGAGTTTATTAACTATTCTGATTTCTTATAGATGTCCTCAGTCAGTGTTGGTATTTTTGATTTGCAGAAAAGCTGACTTATACAAATACTACATTATTGCAGTGTGCTATTTGATAACAATTGTCATAATGTATGTTTTAAAGTGGGATAAACAGTACATGTTACGCTAAACAATTAGTTTAAGATGGACAAAAACATGGGCTTCTTCTGCCCTCTTGTGGTTACTACATATACCTTAATTTGAATGTACTGAAAACAAGGCAATTTACATGAGGTTTCTTAATAAGTATAGATTAGTGTGTGTGCATAGAGTGTAAAAGTAGGTGTTGTATTGTTTATGTTGTCCTTAAAAGTCACTTCTGAATAGTTTCCTGCCAGAAGGAAAGCCTCCAGCTGTTATTTAGTGGAAAAGTAAAGTTGGGGTGAACATTGCCCACTCTTGGACAGTGGCTGCAGGTTATATGTGCACTTAAATCCCTCAGGAACTAACTTGGAGCAAAACTAAAATGGTTTTGTCATCAAGTTATTTGTTCCCATTGTGACATGGGGAGTGTATTTACTAAATGTGGTACATTACTACATTGCTATTCATAGACCAAAATGTAAATTCATTCAGCATTAAGATTATTTGTTGTGGAAGAAATTTTGAAAGTCTTCATTTGATATGATAATATATATATATATATATATATATATATATATATATATATATATATATATATATATATATATATATATATATAATAAAGAGAGAGGAGAATGTGGGACATAGTGGTTCATTATCATTTTACCTTTAAGAACTCATGAATAAGAACTCTGCATAGGGAGGACAAGATACTTCGAAATAGAAAATAGATGTATTTGCTTACCTCAATCCATTGAGGCTGTCATAAATGTTAGAATGCTAGAACAGTGTGGTGAATTCAATATGTTGAGTACAATATGTTATATACAGTGATGATTGTGCATAGATTTTAATTAAAAAAATTATAATAACCAAAAACGGTAGTATTTGCACATGAACTAGTTGCAACCATTAATGCCTTTCTTGATTACTTGTGATATATACATTTTTAGAAAGGTGTAATTTCTTCTGTACAGTCCACAGGTCTAGTTTTAATATCTGCAGAGTTTTGACATGATATAAACTATTTTAATTAACAATTTTATGTTTTTTCCATGCTGTCACTGTCAGTCTCAGACAAAGCAATCAGTGCAAAAAATGGTCACTCGTGTCCTAATTTATACTAAAGCACAGACAAAATGCATTTGTTTCCAGATCATTATATAGTGAGGCGTGCATTAGCTTGGTGCAAACAGACCACTATTCATAATGGTTAACAATGACATCCAATTCAGCCCTGCTAATGAACTTCAATGGAATCATGTTGGGTATTAAGATGTGATTTGTTGAGTCTAAGTGTTTCACTGAGGATGTTAATGTTGAAGAATATCTGGATGGGGAAGGAAGCAAGCATGGCCCAAAGATGTGCCTTTGTGATAACAGTTTACAGAGTGAAATACAACACCACCATCTAGTGGCATAATCACAAAAATACAAAAACTGTGCCCAAAGGACAATAGCATTTTCTTTCTTTCTTGGTTCCATATTAAAAAAAACAAATATATAATGTAATATGTGTAGATTGTCTGTGGGTTTAGGTAATAGTGAGTGTGTACCCTGAGATTTCAACTAATTCTTTACCAAGCAAGACTAAGCTGTTTGCGAGATAAAAATGTTGAATTAAATAATTATTTTAATAAATTAACATTAATAATAGTGTTAAATTATATTTTTAAAAGTGATAACATTTTATTGTGGTTTTGTGTTTTTATCTGATTTGGGAAGTCCAAACTTAAACCAGGGACCAACTGCAAAAGATTTTAGTTGGCCCTCAGGCCTGCTGCTTAAATGGCCCATATGATTAAAGGCAGTACTTATAACTGCAAATTTAATTTCTACCCCTACAACTTCAATACCATCAAATTTCATTATGATACAGGCCCAACATGAATGTTTCAAGTATTGTTAAAAGTATGATGGCAAAGACTCCCAGTAATGACTCCACTCTGTGGCCCTCCACTTAAAATATATTTTAAATATGGCCCTCCGCAAAAAAAAAAAAAAAAAAAAAAGTTTGGACACCCCTGGATTACATGATAATTTTGCCATTTCCCCATATTATGCAACCATAATTAAAGACTCGCTCTTAGAATTCAATGTGGAAATGAAATCTCAACTATAAACTTATAAATCCAATTTCAAAATTCCGACACTCACCGATGCCAGCGTTGCCTCCGGTGATGACAACCACTTTGTCGGAGAGGTCACGCCCCTGCAGGATCTCCAGAGCAGACGAGTTTCCATCATAGCGTTTGGGCTTCACCACCACATCCTCCACCGTGAAGGCCTGCCGCGGGTCAAAGTATGTGCTTCTCTTGTTGATATGACTACAAATAGCAGAAGGAGCATTCTCATTCATACAATCTACACAGCAGTATTTATTTTATCTACTACAACATTTTGGTCATTGTTTTTATTATTATCAAAGTTATGTTAACAAAAAATAATAAAAACATGAACCATACAAACAAAAAGTTTGTATAATGCATACAAATGCAATTAACGTTTGTAGGCTAAACCTATGACTAAAAATTGATAATAAAAACTAAACAAGATGAAGATCGGCTGCTTTAAATCCGAGACCATGGTTCTTGACCGGAAAAAGGTGGCTTGCCCTCTCTGGGTGGTTGGAGAGTCCCTGCCTCAAGAGGAGGAGTTCAAGTATCTCTGGGTCTTGTTCACAAGTGAGGGGAGGATGGAGCATGAGATAGACAGGTGGATCGGTGCAGCGTCTGTAGTGATGATTGATTGATTGATTTCAGTCACAGGTATATTCTGACATTATTTCACAGACAGTCATATTTAAAATATTTAACATACACAGACCGAAAAGGTGTAAGCTAAAGCTTGAGCTTATTATGTCTACCCTTTATTCCTTTATTAGAGCATCATTTTGACACCAATTCATATTCATAATACGGCAAAAGGAAACAAACAAATCAGCAACAGTAAAGCAAAGTACTACAGCACAAACTAAGTATCCTATTTCATGTACATGTGCTCAAAGTTAAACATTTAAACTTCTTTATACAATTTTAGGTCTTGTTTTGTTCCAGAGCTCCACCCCTTTAACAGATATAGAACATTTCATAATGTTTGTTCTGATTTTCTTTTTGATAAACGTGGCCGTACCTCTGAGCTCATATTGGCTATTTTGGATTTTGAACATGTTCTGTAATGATTTTGACAAGAAATTGTTGTTTACTTTGAACATGATTTTCAAAGTGTAAAGGTCAACTATAATCGGAAAATTTCAGAGTATGAAGGTTTATAAATAATGCATTAGTTGGTTCATTATAAGTTGATAATGTGATTGCTCTTACTGTATTGTATTTTTTTGCAATGTAAAGATTGGATTTGTATTAGTCGTATATGTATTGCGGTCGCTGTATCAAACCGTTGTGGTGAAGAGGGAGCTGAGCCAATTTACCAGTCAATCTACGTTTATACCCTTACCTATGGTCATGAGCTTTGGGTAATGACCGAAAGGACAAGATCACGGATACAAGTGGTCGAAATGAGTTTCCTCCACAGGGTGACTGGGTGGTCCCGTAGAGATAGGGTGAGGAGCTCAGTCACACAGGAGAAGCTCGGACAAGAGCCGCTGCTCCTCCACAGAGCCAGCTGATGTGGTTCAGGCATCTCTTCCGGATGCTTCCTGGGCGTCTCCCTCAGGAGGCGTTCCAGGCATGTCCCACCAGGAGGAGGCTACGGGGAAGACCCAGGACACGCTGGAGGGACTATGTCTCTCAACTGAACTGAGAACGCCTTGGGGTCCCCTCAAGAGGAGCTGTAGGGAGTGTCCAGAGTGAAAGAAGTCTGGGAATCGCTGCTTAGACTACTGCCCCCGTGACCCAGCCCCAGATAAGTGGAAGAAAATGGATGGATGGAAAATGAATGAAAAGAAAGGAGTGGGGACTAGATTACATTTTCAGCATCAGAGCCCCACCCCAGACCAAACAAACTCAACATCCCAGGAATATGTCTGTACATGTCCCATGAAGCAATGCAAAACAATGTAAAATACATAATATATTTAAAATAAATAGAATTTTTTTGTCTGACTAAAGCAAACTATTATGAATTTAGTTGACTAAATTAGCATTATGTTTTCGTCTACTAAATACTGACTAAAACTACAAATATTTTTCATCAAAAGATTAAAACTAAAACTAAAATTGTAATTTCAGGTCAAAATTAATGCTGCTTCTCAAAGTGTTACTTCCTGATTACTTACTCCACATAAACAATCTGTCCCTTTTCGTCAGTTTCTTGCTCCCAACCATACGGTAAATCTACAAAAATCAAAATATAAAAGACACAATCAGATTGTTAGAGTTGCTTTGCCAGTTTCATTGTTTGTGTTTTATTATTACATTAAATAACCTGAGCAGACATTTCGAGGATACTGCAATAGTAATAAAAGGTGGGTGTCAAAAACTAGACTGTGTGGCGGTAGTGCATTGCTGCTGTGCAATCAGACCCAGTATTGCATTCTATTTGTTCTGTTCTATTAAATGTTTACCAATTCATTCATCAACCAACAGTGCTTCTGTCACTGCGCAAAGCCAGTATTATGACTCATGCCATGGCAGTGCCTTATGACGCAGACACCATGGGATAGGTCTGAGAGTATTTTTGATCTGGCTGGAGAAGGAAGACTTTCACCACCAAGTATTTTTTTTACATTCTTCTACTTTCACTTACTGAAAGTGTAGTTAAGAAAACATTGACAACATGTACATTACAGAAGTACAACAGAAATAATTGCTCAAAACAAACCTCCAGCACAACGCTTTTTCTTTCCAGTCTTGGGATGCTCCCATTGGGTCTTCATATCATCATGACTTGGAGGAAAGTGAAATCAATAGTTAGCAAATAGTTAAAAAATAATACTTTAAGGTTGTGCTCATTCTTGGACATACCACAATAAACTAAGACTAAATTTGGACTAAACCCATAACCAAACCTGGACTAGACCATGAGCAGTTATTAAACTGGGGCCAAAACAGGACCAAGTGTTAATGCAGCCTAAAAGCTCAGTTCCATGTTGTTCCATGTTCCTGATTTAAATGTATTCCTGTCATGATAAATGCTTTACATGTTGTGCATTGTATAGTAAAAGCAGCTAAATAAGAAAAAAATTTAGTCTGCTATTACATTTTCTCAAGTAATAACTAATACAGAAACTACTAACATTATCACCTCTTTTTGTCCAATTAGGCACATTACCCACTAAGAATTATGGGATATTAACAACCTGAAACTATCCCAGACTCTTGATTCACTGTCATGATGCATTTTCAAGATAAACAAAAGGACATTGGTGGTTTAAGATTGGTGAACTAAAAGGAAAAAACTGCATGACACTATCCCAGACAGATGTTTCTGTGTCATGGTGCAATATCACAGAAAGGACTAAGTGAGCGGGCTAAAACATGTTCCTGACTCATGGTTTGAAATCAGATGCAGGTCACTTAATGCAGCTATTAACCGGGCATGATAGAAGGGTCATTCCACACCATTTCATAAAATTTCCAGAAAATCTCACGCATTATGTTTTTTTTTTTAATTTGAAAAAATTACCAGCTGGTTACTTACTATCATGTACCAGCCCTATGAAATTTTAGTGATTTTCGATCATTACTTTTCAAGTTGCCCAAAATCGCGTAATTTTTTTCTCAGCCGTTTTCACAGGTGGATATCTTCGTAGGTATCACACATAGAGCGCTGAAATTGTGTAGGCTTGTAGTCCTCTTCTCTGTGTTCAAATAACATCTATCGAAAGTTCGGTAACTCAACTCATTGTCATTTTATATTAACTTAAAAATGAAAAAAACTTGCTCATTTCCGTGGTGTACCATTTTAGCCCCTTTTTAACCCTACTTGTAGGTGTCGGAGACCCTTACATTTTTTTGAGAATCAAGATATATACTAAGACTGTTAAAAAAAATCACCAAATGTTGAAAATTTGAAATAGGTTATGTGTGAGGGTTCTGTTAAAAACAAGAAAACCTTACATGGTCCGATTTTCACATGTAATTTATGACATGTGGGTAGTGAAAATTTTTTTTGAATAATTTTAGTTTGAAAGACCAGAAAAAAGTCTTTCATATGGTACCAAACATATGTATTTTATGAAGCTCCTTCAATTTTTTATTGTATCTTGAACATTCACATTTGACACAATGACACAAGTATACAGTGACCATGTACTATGTTTTATTGCAGCAGCTAAAGTTCCCAAACATGAAGAGTGAACAAGAATGAATCAACAGAATGTGTTACAAGTTATCTAAAAACCTAGAACACAGAACATGTATGTCTTATTCGTCATCAGTATTGGTAGGCACATCTTCATAAACCCGCAGTAGGTCCCGAAGCTTTTGGATTTTCTGGCCGAGGTCACAGCAGCATGGACAGTCCTCACAAGCTTGGCCACCAGAATTCTCCTCAACCTGTGGTGGATTTTTCATTCCTGGTGGACTGGTTTTAGAAGGTTTAGCTGACCATGTTGACTGGGGTGTGGCCTTGTAAGTTGAATCAGACGCTTTGTCATCTGTGCTCTTCATTAATTTCTTGGGAGCCAACTCTTGGGCCCCTGGTGATCCAAACATGTACTGGCTCTCTTAAAATATATAACAAAAAAAACTCCAAAACAAATGTGCATTTGGAACTATATAGGTCCACCCCAGAATAAAGATGAATATGATTTTTTATATGCGATAAATTTCCACAAATCCTGAAATTTCCCTTAAATGGACAACCTTAACACTTTCCATTTAAGGCTCCATAAGACTTTCTTTACCTGCTCAGGCGATCCAAACATGATAGGGAACTGTTTCCTCACTTCTTGTCTGCTTCCGGATGTTTGAGTTCCTTCCTTGTTCATCACTACCCACATGCAATAAATTACATGTGAAAATTGGACCATGTTACATTTTCTTGTTTTTAACAGGACCCTCACACATAACCTATTTCAAATTTTCAACGTTTGGTGATTTCATTTAACAGTCCTAGTACATATCCTGATTCTCAAAAAAAAATAAGGGTCTCTTACACCTACAAGTAGGTTTAAAAAGGGGCTAAAAATGGTACACCAAGGAAATGAACAAGTTTTTTTTTTTTTTTTTCCATTTTAAGTTCATATAAAATGACGAATTGAGATACCAAACTTTAGATAAATGTTATTTGAACCCAGCATAGAGGACAACAAACCTACAAAATTTCAACCCTCTGTGTGTGATACTTACGGAGATATCGACCTGTGAAAACGGCTGAGAAAAAATGCGATTTTGGGCCCGTAAATTGACACATAAAATGAGCTGTAACTTGAAAAGTAATAATCGAAATTCACTAAAACTTGTGCATGGGCCATTTGGTGAAATGGCGTGGAATGACCCAGAATCTCCTGCAACAGCATCGCCAAATAAAATCTGCTGCCTGCCAGTGTACTCACCAACCACTGCTCACCACCATCTTTTCCAATGGTTGTGACCCCATCTGGGACTTGGGGGACAAGGGCATCACCACTGCTGTCCCACTCAGAACTTAAGTAATTCCTACCCACAAACCACCTCATGATCCCACAGAATTTTTCTGTCATCTATGCATGTTTGAGTAATCTAGCAAGCTCTCCTGGCCCCTATTCGAACCGTCCTTAAGGTTAGAAGTACAATCCTGTACAATGGTCAGCCCACAAGCCTATGACACCCATGCTCCCACACTGTAATGTTCTATAAATATACAAAAGCATGATACATACATCACAACTTCACAAACCTGATGCAATGTGCAGTAGCTTTATTAGTGAATTGCACAGCGATTGTAATGTCATAGCGCTCTGAAGGAGAGTGACAGCACTGGGAGTAAAACAATAAAAGAACATGGTGATCTAAATATGTGTTAGCAGCAGTGTCGGTCAGATCAGATACTTTTGCAAAGTAAACTAATCACTGCCAACCCCTTCTAATAGTAATCTAATTCTTACTCTGATTATTTTATTTCAAAAGTAATGAGATTACTGATTACTTTGAAAAAAAGGAAACATACAGCTCAGGAAGCAATTCATAAAAAGCATGAATTCTTTAGACTCTAGATTCTAAAGACACTTTTTGTTACAGAGCTTAATGTTAAGCAGAGGGGACGCCACAGTCCTCCACATTCACACATGTTTAACTCTGCATATTTATTTGTTCACTTCTCAGAAAACACCTTGTCATGTGGTAATACAGGAAGTGCTCCACTGTGTTTTTAAACTCCATACCTTTGACTACAATTGTTTGAAACATTTCAGACTTCGAATTGCCAATCTTTAGAGAACTAAAGTAAAAAGGTAGTGGTTAACTTGAATACTACCACTACAACACTGCAAGGTAGAACAGAGCATTTTGAGCTTTGATGATTTAGGAAAAGTCGTGCAGAGAGCAGGTGCATTACTCACTTGGCATAATAAACCCATCCATCCTTAGTGGACCTCTCCTCCCATCCCGGGGGTAACTCGTCTTCGCTGTCCGTGTCGTCCATACCCGCGTACTTCAAAGCTGACATATACGTTAAGTTCGTTAAGTAAGAAAATACACACGGAGATGGAGTAAAAAGTAGTGAAATCACGGTTCACACGAACGGTCTGAAGAGTGCGGTGGGTTCCCTGAGAACTTCCGCAACAACACGGTGACAACTGTCGAAAAGGCGCATGGGAAATGGAGTCCTAGTACTGCTTCGTCAGATTTCCACTGAATGACAGACAGTAGGCTACAGGGAAATGGAAAGTAATGACCATAGATTTATAATATAAAACTCCAAATCGTATTATACTTATGTATAATACATAATGACTAAATTCGTGACATGATAAATGTTATTTTAGTGAACTATGGCAACTAAAGGATATGGCATTGGTTATCATGGTTTCAGGGTGATGAAAATCTGGTCATAGAAATGAACAGTCTAAACAAAATATATCTTTTGAATTGGACAAAAGACCTAAAATATAATCTATAATTAGGAAAATGAGACCCATGAATAGTTGAACCTGGCATTAATAATAGAGAGCAGATGAAGTACGGGGCTCCGATTTTATATCTCTGAATTGGGGTTTGTCTATGTAACTTTTCTGGTAGGCGTTTGAGGGTTTTTTTTTTTGTTTTGTTTTGTTTTGTTTTTATTGCCTGCAATAAGGCAATAAAAAATATCTTCTAGCATTTAATGTTTTATTGTTTTGAAATACGCATCTTGATCTATGATGGAGACAAAGCAAGTGGCAGACCCTCCACCAGTAAAATTACAACACCTAAATACTTTTGGTAACTTGAACAATGGAAAATTAAGCAAAGATGTAAGTGAAATGTTGTTTTTGCAGGACTGTTCAGCTTCAGTTATGATTTTGATCAGAAACAACATCACGGCATACTCAAAAGCTCAAGGGTTCATGCACTTAGCAGAAAATACAAGATCTTGGTCACTAGATTACACAAATTCACTAGAATTAAGTGCTGTTTTTCAATCTGTGCCAAAACTGTGCACTGTGTGTGCATGGGACTGAGGCTGCATGGCACTGAGGTGTGTTGCGCATGTGCAGGGCGGCTGGTGGGCGGGGCTGAGAGGTGGGCTGAGCCGTGGAGACAAGTGTGTGTTTGTGTGTCCCTCACGTCTGCTGCCTGTGTCTCCTGCCTTGCTTCTCAACGTGTGCCCCAACACTGGATGGCGTTTAGGCTCGGGACTGCTCCATCCGTGGCTTTTAGATTGTTTCAATGTTGGCGTTCCCACAGTTAGTGAACATTCCGTTGATAGATCGCAGAAAATACTGGACGGGGCTGAGTCGGTGGTTTCTCCTAAAGAGTGTCCGCTTCCCCTCCCCTCGATGAAGCGCTGCGATGCCCTCTGATTTTATATCTCTCCTTAGCACGGATATCGACCTTAATTCTCCCAAATCTCTGTACTCTAAAGGTAAGAGTCTGAACCCTGCTACAACCCCCTTCCCCCTCTTTGTACGATGGATTATCATTTAATTGGTAACCTATTTCAAACCTTATGCTAGCATTAGTTAGCTGTGCTGTTAGCCAGCTTAGCTAGCTTAGTAGGCTGGCCACATTTTGATCTGGCGACCACCTGGTTGGTTGGTTAGGTGTCAGTGTCCCTGCAATGCTCGTGTCTTTATTTTGGCTAAACGCCTCTTATAACGCAGTAGTATCAGTCTGTCCGTGCACTGCTGAGAATGTGACTGTGCCATCATGGTGTCATCTCTACATCGTTTAATAAACCTGACTTTGTTCATTGGGGATGGTGGTTCTGCAGAGGTGGCTGTAAAATCAAACTTCCTGCTGTTGTTGTACATAATCTATGATCTTATTTAGTTATTAAGTAGGTTTGTCAACAATTCATGATTTCATCAGGTGTAACTTTATATTACATGAATGAACCTATTGCTAGAGAGCCGTCTCTGGCCCAAATATAACGCATCCTAATAATCTATGGCAGCCAACACTTGTGTTATTATTAGATATGTGTTGAATTCCTTTCGGGGCTCATGCAAAACAATAAATCCAGTGACCCAATGGCCCGTTATTACTGGTGACCTTGTCTTTTGGTTTTCCTGCATGTTTTTGTAGTTTTGTACTACTAGCTTTACAGTCAGTCAAAGTGGAGGCTAAAGTCAGATGCTTCACATTATGAGTACTAAACCCAGAGGCTACTGCACTCTCTTGCACTGGTGTTGTTTTGTAGAGTCGTGCTCTTGAAGTGGAGGTAATCTGAGACCTGCTTATGCTTTTGGAGGGCTGCTACTGTAAAGCGCTTCCTCTTTGCTTCATTGGAGGCAACTGGCAGTACGTTGAGTGGTTGACAAACATAGGCTTTTTGAACTTCCTGCCATTTGACCTGGAGCACTCAGCTGTCTGCCATGTTCAGGGGGAGCCAGCAGCAGAAAGCATTGCTTCGTGAGTGACCCTGGTATGTTGAGTTTAGCTTGCCATATGGTCACACTATCACATCACATGATGGCTGTTTATTTTTATCTCAGTAATTGGGTGCGCCTTGTAGAGGGTCATGGCAGCAGACCTGTTTGTCAAAGAGCCAATTTGAGACCCCTGTACATCATAATGGAAGTGATGAAAGGATGCAGTAACATTTGGACTGGCTAGTATAGGGCACACTGACAGGGGAAAGATTTACTAACTACAGCATTGGACTGATTGAGTCATAAGAGGATCTTGACTGAATATCGTAAAACCAAATGACTAATTTCCCATTTGTGATACCTAACACCTGAGATATGAATGATATCGCAAGTAAATAAAAGTAATTTGTATTGATTGATTTGAAAATTGAGTGGGCCTGAAGGGTTGGAGAAGAATATCTAATTGCAATTTTTCTGACGAACACTGCTGTTGCTTTTAGAATTGTGATTTAGTTTTTAAATTTCACATGCCAAGAGGAATTGACAAAAAGACTGAAATATGAACTGACAATCTAATACAAGAATCACATGTCAGAACATGTTCGTACAAATTCAACTTATAGAAGAGAGAATATTTTAAATGATGTTATTTCAAAAATTGCACCCTTTGAGATTTGCTAATTGCATCCACACAAATTTCGTTTTCAATTGCGATTAATCTTGCAGCCTTACAACAGAGTTAAACTATGTTTTAAAACCTGCTAAATGTAAAAAGGATTTAAACTAAAGTGATATGTTTGCACTGTAGTGGTAATTGTACAGCCTTTTCACATTTGTGAGATACTTGAACCCCAACCAAGCCAGAGCAGCACATACAAGTTCTGCCAACAATTACACCTTGGTGATTGAATAATGGTCCCATTTGTGGCGTAAATAATGAGCGAGAAAATAATTTCACCTTAGTTCGTTTGTGTCCTGACAGAGAAGAGGTTGAACTTTGTGTCAGTTATGACAGTGTACAAATTCTATCTCTAGCTCAATTTTTAACTATGGGCAGTTTAGAATGTTGCGAGGTCAAGTGAACACAACTTACTTAGAGGTGATATTTTGAGTACTTTTGCCCATTTAAAGTGAACAATATGAAGTTAGGAATTGCTAATAATTGAGGCCCTGATTTCTTCCAGATCTAATCTGATGTGTGGACAGGAGATGTTGTAATGCTCCCACTGTAATACCATCTCACAGTTTTTGTTTGTTTCAGGCTGGAAAATATTTAAATCCCGCCAATTTGTTTGAGCCAAATCCAGCTAAAGGCTTTGTCTGATTTGAGGCCGTGAGTAGCTCTTTTGTCTCGCCTTGGAGTGAACATGCAGTTGTGTGTTCAGATTGTAATTAAAGCAGCCATTGTAGCACTCTGATATATATTCAGAGTTGGCACATTTTTTAACCATAACCAAAACATTCTTCCTTGAGTGTGTGTCATGCCCCAGCTAAGGCACGGGCCAGCTGCAGAGAATAAAAACAGACTGGGGGCCTTGCCATTTGAAAAATCAGAGCCTGTGCTAAGAGAGCGGTGCATGACTATGAGGTCATTTAATTGTTTAGAGCATACGTGCGGTCAGCCAGACCCCAATTATGGGTATGGATTTTTTCATGTGTCGAGTGGTTACTATTACTGAGGTGTTCTGTGCATGATGGAAATTGTCCATTTTAAGGCACAGAACAATTGGAGTAAAGTGATATGACAAACTATTCAAATGGTTATTTATAGTTGTATTGTTTTATATTTCTTTCCGTATGGCGGTAATGTTGTACACAGACATGTTTGCATATTAGAAACCCCTCCTGGTGTCCTGAACAGAATAGAAAATTCAAACCAGCAACAACAATCAAATGATCTATTTACATACTCAAATACAGTAAAGGCAAACGCCACTCTGAGAGTCAGTATGCATAATTAGGTGTGTATGTTTTTAAAGCAGGCTATAACTACTTGAATAATGAACTGACTTTTGAATGCTATTCTTATTTCTTAAATGACTCTCAGAGCAGGCAAAACGATGCAGGATAACTAACTCTTCAGACTAAAATCTCCTTTTTTTTGCTGAAGACAAATATCGGGAGGCCTTGGAGGAGAGTGCAGTGGCATGAGTGAGTCCTGAGAAACAAACGCGGCTAAAGGCTGAGGTCATGTTGGGTTTGCAGCCAGTCAGACTGGAGTACTTCCAACAGAGACACAGTGTCTTCATACAAAAGCCACAGTCACAGAACAGTGAGACTGCACTGCACTGTACTTATTAGCCATCCTGTGCAAACCATTCATGCATCTACACTTGTCACTAACATGGTAAAAAGCTGCATTTACATGGTTACTGGGTCTGGGCCAGGTGAGTAAGCTGAAGTGTGCTTATGGATCACTGAGCCCCAAACCTTCTGATGATGGGATCGCTGCTTTACTATATTTGCTTTTCCATACAAGTATGATTGGTAGAATTAGACATTTTGGTGTAAAACACCACCACCTTTGGGTGAAACCCTGTAAAACGTCCTGTTGAAGCCAGGCTCTTTTCACTTGTGCACAGGCCTATGACAGCTGATGTGGGCCAGTATTAGCAGGAATATTGTGCTGCTGAGAAGTTGCTGCTTAGTGTCAGATGACTATTACACATGCCTGGAGCTAAACAAATCTGAAAAATCCATGATAGGGTCTCCGTTCTAAGTAACTTACAATTCATCAAAATTGGCTTGGTTTGAATTGAATAGCTGCTTTATTAATGTGCAGAGCCAAATATTCTCTGGGGTATTTTTGTCTCTGTTCAAATATAAGTAACGTGGCATTTTTCTTTGTCTTCCATGCACTGATCGCCTTTGTCTTGTTCACACCTGATCTCTGTTTTTTCCGTCCTCATGGCAGAATCAGTATATGACCTCCTCCCCAAAGAGCTCCAGCTGCAGCCGTCGTCCACCCAGACAGATCCAGCCTCCATGAGCCAGCAGAGCGGGGGAGAGGCGGGCCCTTCTCCCTCAGCAGCCTTAGCCTCTGGTGAGCTGCTTCCTACATCCCAAAGACCATGGGCTGGGGTCAGGTCCCAGTACCCCACAATTTCCTAACAACACAGTGTGGGGCAGTTGCAGCCTTTGATGGGTTCATGATAGATGAGTGCATGTAGCACTCTCAAAGGTTAAAGCTGCTCAAGAGTTCAAGTTTAGTCCAGTAACATGACACCGTAGCATTTCTTTATTGATAAATATTAAGTCTTGCATGACTGTTCTGTCATTGGATTCTTCATCCTACCAGTGTAAAGGTCAGCTGTATAATCTGCAACAAATACAGTAGTTCCAGTGTGGTGTGTGTCTGACTGCCATGATGCACAATGTTTCTCTTAAGCCCTGTCCTGGGCATTAGATACTTTTCATGTGTTCTTCAAATAACTGTCACTACATTCCATTGACGGTCAAAGAAATCAAGTGTGCTCTAACGGCATGATAACCAGCTTGTTTTTTGTCAGCTCCTTTTGGGGATAATATGCATTTGCTCTGAAACATCTTAAACTACAGATTATGTCCATATTTCAGTCAGTCCTTTCCCCTCCAAACAAGGCATAAAGCATTTTATTATGTTTACGCGTGTTTTCATAGATTATTAAAATAAAGATGCACTAACATCCAGTGGTAATATCAGAGCTGTAAATAGTCAAATACAGTGGAGAGACTGAATCATATGCTAGATTTGTTCATGTGACATTGGTGGTTTTTAATCATAATTTAACATATACATTTTACCTGAAAAGATCTAACCTTGCAAACAATTGATCTTGGATCATGGCTTGGGATTTCAGATCTAATAATATAAGAATATGTTTTAAGTGGTCTATAGTGCTGTCGGATAGGGGGCTTGTGTTAATGCTTATTTACTACTGTTTGACCCAGCTGACCCTAAAGCAGTGCTGATCAAAAGCATGACAACAGAATTACCTTTAAACCTTTATTAACCAAGTTCACATGCTTCAGACTCTATAATGATCTACTTCAAAAGTTTTACTTTCAGTTTATCAACTCATCCAAGTTATTGACAATAGAGTCTTGAATGATCAGCTCTCTTGTTGCTCATTGGCTGTCTCGTTTTTATTGCAGGAAGTTCCCTCTGAGGCAGGGAGTGTCTGCATATAAAATGGTCTGCAGTTCACTGCTCCATAGGTCAGAGGCTTGTTTATTCTGTCTCCATGGCTACGCTCAGTCCCAACCAAATCCTCCAATTGGCATGCGTTAACTACTTAACTACTGAATGCACATTGCACAAACTACTGTAACCTTGGCAGCCCTGGCAAAATTAATTTGGTACCACATTATCAGCTTGCAAATTGGCTCTACAAGAAAGTTTGACGAGATTTTGTCATGTTTCTTTCTGGCAATGTGTATGTAACAATTAGTAGCTTGCTTTTGTTTTTGTAAACAAAGCATGTCACCTTTTGTCACATTGATTTTTATAAATGATTTTGTCAAAATCAAAAACATTGTGGGACCAAAAGTACCCTTCTCAACTTTAACTTCATTATACTAAATCAATGCTTGACTGCCCTTGCATGCACAGTGAGGGTCTAATGTACTACACATCCGTTGAAATTAGAGTTGGGAAGAGGGGAAATGAACACAAATCATGCACAAATTGAATTCAGCTGCTTGAATGGGACTGCTAGCCTGCTTTGAGCTACCAGTTGAAGTCACCTGTTTGTTTGTGTATACTACTACAGATGCCACCTCTTCCACCTGCAGCCCCTCCAGTTCCTCCTCCCTGGCTGTTGGAGCACCATGCTCCAGCCCCTCCTCCGAGCTCCTCACTGTCCCCAAGCACATGCACTCTGGAGAGGGGGCCATGGAGGACACGGTGTCTGCCTCCAGTCGGCCCAACAGCAGTGGATCCACTGCTGGTGGAGACATGGGCTCTGGTACATCAGGACTGGCAGTCCAGCAGACTCAGAACACCCCCTCCAAACGAAGACCTGCACTCAACATATCCCCCCCTCCCGAGGACCTGTTTGATGACAGCCAAATGTCCTGCCAAGAAGAACCTACTGTATCTGGGCCTCCACCTCCAGAGTCGGAGCACAGCAGTAGCATGTGGGCTGATGATTCCCTTTCCAACTTCAGTTTGCTCAGCACTGTGTCCTACAATGACAACAATGAGGTCCCGCGGAAGTCCAGAAAGAGGACACCTCGCCAGCGGCCGGGCCCTAAAGCCACTCCACCCGAGGACAGCATGGATGTGTTTGATGCAGACAGTGCCAAAGCTCCTCATTTTGTCCTTTCTCAGCTGGGCTCAGACAAGAACAGGTGCTTTTTCATCGGCTTCTTTCATTAAAGCATATCTCTAAGTTTAGATGTGTAACTGCTTCTCTGTCGTGCAGTGGTCTGGAGCCGGGCAGTGCAGTGAAGGGTGGGATACTGTGTGGCCAGTTTCCTTCAAGAAGTGATGGCAAAGAGCTGAAGATCCTGGTGCAGCCTGAAACCCAGCACAGAGCTCGCTACCTGACAGAGGGCAGCCGTGGCTCTGTTAAAGACCGCACACAGCAGGGCTTCCCCACCATCAAGGTCTGAATACATCTGCTTGGGTTACAAGTCATTTCCCTTCACATTTTTGTTTAATATTGTTTAATATTTGTTTGTGTGTTTACTTTCAGTTGGAAGGTGCAAATGAAACAGTCACGCTGCAGGTTTTTGTGGCCAACGATGCAGGTCGTGTGAAGCCTCACGGTTTCTACCAGGCCTGTAAAGTCACTGGGCGAAACACTACAGCCTGCACAGAGGTGGACATTGAAGGCACCACTGTCATTGAGATCCCTCTGGAACCGAGTAATGATATGACACTGGCGTGAGTAGTCCACATTGTTCATATTTGTTTTCTGTCATTTCAGTAAGGTGACTTTACTGTTCCTTTTCTTCAGGGTGGACTGTGTTGGAATCCTAAAGCTTCGTAATGCTGATGTGGAAGCCCGTATTGGTGTGGCAGGATCCAAAAAAAAGAGCACTCGAGCCAGACTGGCTTTCAGAGTGAACATTCCCCAGCCCGATGGATCTGTGCTCACTCTGCAGGTCCCATCATCCCCCATCCTCTGCAGTAAGTTACTTCAACTGGATGTGTGCACCTGTGTACTGCAAACATTTCTTGCATTTAAAATCTTCTGTTTCTTCTGCAGCCCAGCCCGCAGGTGTGCCTGAGATTCTGAAGAAGAGTCTTCACAGTTGCTCAGTGAAAGGTGGAGAGGAGGTTTTTATAATTGGAAAGAATTTCCTCAAAGGAACAAAAGTTATTTTCCAAGAAAATGTTTCAGGTACTGTTGGCAATTGTACTAAAGGAAACTGTTGTACTTTTAGATATAAAACAAGTCATTTTTTTATTATGTTTAATTACAGATGATAATTCATGGCAAGCTGAGGGAAAAATTGACATGGACTTATTCCATCAGGTAGATGCGCCTCAGGCACATCAGCTACTTAAGAAACTAATACTTGAGGTGTACATATGTTGTCTGCCTTATGGTTATCTGGTCTTATCTGGTCTTTATTTTAGAATCATCTGATAGTCACAGTTCCTCCATTTCACAACCAGTCAGTTACTTCAGCTGTTTCAGTGGGAATATTTGTGATGACAAATGCTGGTAGATCACATGAGGCTCAGCCCTTCACCTACACTCCAGATTCAGGTACTGCATGAATGAATTTACTACTTTAATATGAAAGCAGTGTTTTTTTAATTCCAATGACTGGTTTATTTCTAATTTTCAGTTGATAACTCAATCCAAACTGTAAAAATAGAAGGCACCTCATTGGTGAAAACATGCATATTTGAGGAGCAGATCAAAACCATGTCCTCTGAGCAGACAGAAGGATCTAGTCCCATGTCTAAACAGGAGGTGACGCCAATGGAAGTATCCAGCCATGCATCAACAGATGTGTTTAAGGTGAGAGTGGCACTGTTCTGTAGGACTTCCATCATTTCCGTGTACTTACTCACTCACTGTGTGCTTTTTCTAGCCGTCCTCTGACACCTTGAGCTCTGTACAGCAGAGTCTTGAGCTCACCTCCAGCCCTCTTCCAGTTTCAGAGTCCTTCCAAAGTCCAATGCCTCTTCAGCCTGAGGATGTAGAACTGCCCCAGGCCCCCGCAGTCTTTCCTAGCCTAGACTCCCTGAGCACTATACAAAAACAGGACATTGCCTCCTCCACTGCATCTTTCCCAGTCTCTGGCGACACGTCCATACCCCCTGTGACTCCAGAGGTGCCCCAGCAGTTCCTCCGTGACCATCAGGAGAGCCCTGCCTCCGAGACATCCAACAGCAGTGGGGGGGTGGTGGTGATGGCTCTGCCCCAAATGGCCGCTCCTCCCCAGCCTCAGTCACAAGTGTCCATGTTTGTTCAGGACGGTGTGGCCCAGCTGGAGCAGGCAGTGCGGGAGCTCCAAGCTGGAAACAATAGCACACTGCAGCAGGTCCTGGAGGCGGCTGTTGCACAGCAGCAGCAGCTTAACTCAGTGCTGTACAGCCCCACACCCTCAGCAGAGTCCCTGCAGCAACATGTCCAGGAGAACATGAACAGTCTCCGCCTGGGGACCAACGACAGCCCGCTCAGCACACAGCAACATCTGCACTTACAGCAGCAGCACTTCCAACAGCAGCAGGTGCTGAGCAACATGCAGATGCAACAACAGCTCAACATTCAACAAAACCAGAACCAAGTTCTGAATAACATGCAGCTCCAGGATCAGCAACAGCAAACCCAGATCCTCAACAACCTACAGATGCAGCAGCAGCACATGATGGACAATATTCAAACTCAGAACATGCAGGTTCAAAGCCAACAACAGAACCAGCTTCTTAACAGTCTCCAGCTGCAGCAACAACAACAGATCATGGACAACATGCAGCAACACAACCAGTCCACAGTGTTAGGAAGCATGCAGAGCCAGCCCAGTGTCCTGGGGAGTATGCAGATGCCAGATCAGCAGCAGCAGAGCCAAATGCTGAACAGTCTGCAGATGCAGCAGCAGCAGCAGCAGAGCCAGGTGTTGAGTGACCTCCAGCAGCAGCAGCAGGTTCTGGAGGACCTCCAGCAGCACCTGCAGGCTGAGCTCCTCCAACCCCAGGGGCAGCAGCCTGTGTCTCTGTTGCAGCAAGCAGCCGGAGAGCTGCTCACCATCCAGACCAGCTTCCCCTCTCAACCGCCCTCACACAGCTCACCTCCACAACAGCTTTTCCAGTCCCCCAGACCACTGGCTGAGACACAGGGAACCCAGCAGCAGGTGCTGCTGCAGAATACCATCAATGCACTGACAGTCGGCACTCTCAATTCTGACCAGCCTCCTACTGGCTCTACCTTATACCTCTCTCCCAGTGCTCCGCAACAGCCGCAGCCGCAACAGCAGCTTGCATTCATTTCCTCCATGGAGACCTCTTCTAACCAATCTCAACCGGTTCCAATGTTTCAGTCCCAGGCTCAAAGTCAAATGTCACAAATGCAGCAGCAGAGCACCCCCATGGAGCAGCAGCAGTCTTCTCAGCAGGCCTCACAGCAGCCCTCACAGCTTACACTGGGCCAGCAAACTTCTTTGTTCCAAAATCTTGCAAACCACTCCCAGCCAAACACTGTCCCCCATAGTCAGCTAGCCCAACCTCAGCAGACCGGCCTACTCCTCTGCACCACTGATATGAATCCACAAGCCATTGCCCCAGCTATTCTTTTTAGCACCCAAGCCCAGGGCCCCACACCTATAGGTGGCATCGGCGTTGGACTCTCCCAGTCTGATACCGCAGAGCCTATGTCTTTTCAGGATGGGAGCTCAGGCAGCAACTCTGCATCTGCCAGTAACCAACAGGCAAGTCTGTTTCAAGAACAGCAGCCCATGCAGGTGGTCCCAAGCTCCAACAGTGTCCAGAACAGTCAGCCAGTGGAGCTGTTTCTTCCCTCAGCATCACTGTCCAACCTGCAGAGCACCCTTAGGTCACAGGACGTACCTAATCAGGCCACAAACAGTGGGCCAACCATCTTTGTGGTTCAGGGTGGTGTCAGTGTAGTAGGCAGCCCTGGCCAGCAGCCCCCTGAGCAACTGTTTCAGACTACTGTCACGGGGAATGTGGCTTCACAGGGCCAGACTAACCTGTTCGTGTTTGGCATTCAGAATGGTAAGAAACCTGCATTATAGCTATGGTGGAAGCTTTGTTTGTGCTGACCGTCTGCTTGTTCCTCTAGATTCTCAGCTGCTCAGTTCTTCTGGAAGCACATTGCCAGCTCAGAGCCAAGCTCAGACTGCCACACACATGCACAGCCTGTTGGAGCAGCCCATGGCTCAAGCACCTCCCTCCAACCCTTCCACCCTGCACAGCAGTCTGCAGAACTCACTGCAGAACTCGCTCCAGGCACAGCTGCAGACGGCCATGCAGAACGCACCCATAGACTCTAGTATGACCACTCCCATGCAGACAAACGTACCCATGCAGACTAATATGCAGAACACTCTGCAAGCCTCCATATCTGCAACCTCTAATATGGATAAAATAGAAGACCTGTTAGAAAGCCTACAGAAGCAGTGATGCATATTGTATCACATGGGCACAGAGGAGTGAGAGATGTAGCAAGTTATACATTATAACACCAACCAATACATGTGGTGTTTGTGCCAACGCTACAAAGATTTTATATATTTAAGATAAAATAGACCCCTTTTCACTTTGAGCCCAAAGTCAAAACTTTTTAACTGTTAAGTGGAGTGAAATATTTATGAGTTGGTGACTTTGCCTTCGTTATGACCCCTCTTGCAGGATGAGAGAGGCCTGTAATAACGGCTTTTAACCATTTAATATAAAATGCAGTGTTTAGTTAGAACTTGTCTAGAGGCAAACACGTGTGAAGTTGTGAGGTGCAGAGGGAGCACATGAAGATGCTTAACACAAGGTCTCAAGCTTTGGAATCAATTCAAATTGACATGCATTGTTTAGATCTCATTATATGAGTGTTTCATTCTGTCCTGGCCAGTGGATTTAACTTATGCAAAAGATAAAGGACTGATTTGATCAATACAAACATAATGTAATTCAGAGATTGGATTTAAGTGTACTCTGAGAGTAAAGACTGTGAAATTCTGTTCATTTCCTAGCACTTATGTAATTAAAGACAAGGTGAAGTGATGTTTTTGAACATATTAAAAGCCAGTCCACTAAAAATTATCCAAGCTTTTAATGAGCATTGAGGTGAAGCTGAGCCTTGTGAATAATGTGACTGGCCTTTTAGGGCATCTCCTAGTGTTAAAGGCTTTACCACCCGCTTCAGGAGTTTTTAGCATTTTTATTTGCATATTTCCAGTTGTGGAGAAGATAACCGTTTTTCCTGTTTTTGTGTGGTTTTATAAACATTTTATCTCTAGCACTTTATAACCTCTGGAACCAGCTAATCCTTATACCAGATCTCAGCTGACCTGACTGAATTTGTACCCAGTAATGTGCATTTAATCTGACAAAAGAACTAATAGGCTGTTGTCTTTATAAAAGGTAAATCCATCCTTACCTGGCATTTCTAGAGAAGTTTCAACTTTGTATCAAACGTCTGCTTACTGGTAGCTTTTTACATAATAGTTGGTGTGTTCCAGTGAAGACCAGCCATTCCCACATTAGCTTTGTTTTCCTAATGATCAGAACCGCTGCTCATCACCATTAGTCCCTGTATTAAAATGAAGGCATATTTGAATCTGTTTGATATATCGATTAGTCTGTTGACTCTTGTGTTTAGAAGTTTGTTTCAGTGTTGGTACTGAATGCAGCTGGCACCCAGTACTGTCCTAGTGTTTGGCAAACAAAATCTCTGTTACATAGAGGCTGCCATTGTGCTTTCATCTTTGGTGCTATGTACAGGAGTGGCTGGCACTTGTGATGTGTGGTTTCTACCTAAGAGAATAGCACTGACATGTTGGAGGTTTGAATGCAGAGCGGGCTGTTGTGGTGAGGTCCGACTGGCATGTACCACGCATACCAAAGCTCCGGTTGTGAATCATCTTGTCTTTGTAAAGTCCCTCATCTTGTTGTTTACTCATTTGTACTTTTTCAAATGAAATGATGCAGCTTATACATTCAGCGTGTTTGCATTGGATATCAAATATTATAAGGTACTTTCTTTTATGGATCATATTCTATCATTAACATTTCCATTAATTTGACATTTCTTTCTGTTACTTTTCAAATACTTTAAGCAAAATCGATACTGCTGTATTTTGCATATCTACATTAGTAGCCAACCTGGCAATATCAAAAGCCAGTTTTTGATAGACGTCAGAATAGCTCTCATGTGATAAACATGTTTACATTTTCATAATCATACTATTTTATCTTGCAACGATAGTAATCCATTTTAAAGTAACTTATCTTTTGTAGAATTTTGTATCCATGTATCAAAATGTAGACTATTTTTGTAAGATATGGTTTTGCTCATAGCACAGAGTATCATTGCTGTTGTAGTTTGAGTGAATTCCAAGTTTTTACTGAAGTAACATCAAGCCGTTGTTAGTGTGGGGTTGATTCATCCTGCAAAATTTGTGACGTTTGGATTGTTGCGTGCTCATGTGTGACTGTTTTTTTTTCCTATATATTTTTTGCATCTCAAATAGCACTTTGACCCGTCCACAAACTGTAGATCAGGTTCGAGCGCAGTACTGATGTTTCCAAGCATTCCATTCCTCTGGGTTAGGGGAGTTTAAGAGCACATCCATGTTATGAGCAGACAGAAATGCCTCCTAAAGCCATACCAACACAGAAAGCCAACAACCTGTGACTTTTCAATGAATGTATTCTTACCTCATGGCGTGGAATCGGCGCTTGTTCTACATCTAACATCGGACCAATTACAGTTTTGGAGAAAGTATATTTTGAGGCAGAGGGAAGGTTGGAGGTGGCATCAACAGGGGCTGCACGATTTTGGCTAAAAATTGAATTACGTATTTCAAAAGATGTTTATATATTATGTGCTTAAGTAAGTAGGATTGCATTAATATTTGAGAGAAGACTGAATTACACAACCAGTCAGGTTTGGACACGGTTATTTCATGTAATGTTTTTACGTTATAGATTCTCACTGAAGGCATCAAAACTATAAATGAATATGAATGGAACGAAGTAAACAAAAAAGTGTGAAATAACTGAAAACATGTTTTATATTTTAGATTCTTCAATGTAGCCACCCCTTTGCTTTGATCGCTGCTTTGAACACTCTTGGCATTACACTAATGAAGCCTGAAGCAGCAGGTGAAAACCATTTCAGGTGACCTTCTCTCATTGAGCTTCACCATGAAGCTCAATGAGAGAAGGCCCAGGGTTTGCAGCACTGTCACCAAAGAAAAGAGTGGTTACTTTGAGGACTCCAAATCTAAAATATAAAACTGAGTTATTTAGCATTTTTCTAGAAGGTAGTGTATTAACTGATAAACTAATTCAAGAATCCCATGAATTTATGATTGTAGAGGCCTAAACTACTGGTAGATGTTTTCTATATCTATCTACACAGGATGTTTTGGTATAGTTTTGGTTCCTGAGAGCATTCTGTTATATAAATGATAGCAGCCTTTGTAATTCAATAATTGCACCAACTCATATTGCGGTTTCCATTGGATTGCAATAAATTGTGCAGCCCAGCAACAACTGTCATTATTGTATATGTAAATTTTTCTGTTTGTCAAAGTTCATATATTGTCGTCCATTTTGGTTTTAAGCAACCCAGGACGCTCAGTCTGACTCTTTGGAATAGTCACTTATGATTTTAACAGGTGGTAAAGATAGCACACAACCCTTTGAACAACCTGCTCCCTTGTAAATGAATATCCTTGTGTGTATATATAAATGTGAAATGCACTGCAGGGGTATCTTGAACTTCAATTGTGATGCTTTCAACAGAACTATTGTGTGCCTTGATAACTGAAGCGTTACTGTTGTGTTGATGTCTTTTTGTGCATCATGGCTACTTTCATTTTCACTCCCTGGACCGTTTTAAAATCTCTTTCCTAAACAACATATAACCACACCAGTATATTTTTTGTGATTTTTTTGTTTTTATTTAATAACTACTTGGATAAATCGCGCAGCTTCAACGGTGAAAACAACGACCTGGTTTGTAAACGATTTTGTAAGCCTCATGAGATTTGTACAAGTGAGGTTAAAAGGGACAAAGACGGAAGAGACTGTTTTATGAATTACAGAGCTTTTTGTGTTGTGCTTGTCGACATTACTATTGTTGCTGTGAATTGCTTGATCAAAAAGGAGCAACCATTATAATAAAAAAGATTAACTGTTTGCCAATAGTGTGAGCCGTACTGTGTGTCATCCATCAGCTCACGTTTCTTATTTTGAGCTCCATTCACTCTTATAACTGTCCTGGCAATTTACCTGCAATTTGTCATAACAGGGTCATGTGTAAACATGTGTAATGTCACTTCCAGGTCCATCAGATGATTGTAAACAATGAAGGTGTTTACAATTTACTCTTTTAGCAACAACTCATCTGACATTAAAAAGAGACTGCCATTGTTTAAAGATTACAAGCATGGATCTATGGTTATGCTGTGACAGAAAGTGTACAAGGGAGGCTTATTTTGAATTCACATAACATTACAAGCAGTGACAGCCGGTTAGTGATATAGACACTGGTAATCCTATGTTTTGCTAGATTATTATTACATTATATACATATGTGATACAGTTTGCAGTTAAACCTGTTCTGAAAGGCAATTGTCTCTTGTTTTGATGAATAAGGAACACAAACAAAGCTAGAAATCAGCTGTGAAGTTTCTGGTTGGACTTGGAAGTGACATCACAACTAAACAACATGTATGTGAAAGAGCACCAAATGCCAGGTTATGTATGAACAGAGCCGAACCGATGCATTTGTGAATGGAGTTCTGGCATTTTACTGGGATCTTTGTGTGAATGGGGCTCTAGTTTGCTTTTACAATTTCATCCTCTGATAGTTCTGTTGCTCTTTATGTTCTGTGTAGCTTGAGCTTTAGTATCTAGCCTTAAGACCCCACAGTAACGGGGGCAAGGTCAACCCGGCGTGTTGTCATGAACTCCAAACTATTATTAACATGTACTTTGCCTTGGTCTGGACATTTGTATACTCTTCTGTTTATATCTGTAATCCTGCTGCTACAATAAATGACTTAATAAAAAAATGTGGTGGTTTTCTTACAACCCTTCAGATTTTAAAATACACATGACAGGTTACACTACTCATTTCACAAAAAAAAAAATTTATTATAGTTTGATTTGGCAATATTTTTTTTATATTATAATATTTTATATATATATTTAGACATTTAAGCAGAAGTTACATAGTATGTATGCTAAACATCATAGCTGTGTGTAAAAGACAACAAACTGATAATCTTGGAAGAGGTTTAAATTATTTGTCATGTGTCATATTGGACATACAGGTCAAACTTGCCAATTTTATCAAAAGGTATATTTTTTAATGATAATCATTATAGTGAAATGCTAAAGTGGTTCCCTTGTTGAACTTGATGCAAGCTAATATTTAGATGAGAACATCACAGGTCTCACATTTTTCAGTGTGAAAAAAAAAAAAAAAAAACAACTGTTGCAGATTATTATTTTTAGCTAGCTACACAGTGCCATTTTGTCCAGTTAAGTGTTAAACGACTCTTGTGAATACTGTTATAGCTTACTGACTTTGAGTAGGTTTTGCTCAAAGACGTGCAGTGCATCCTTGAAATCAATTCCAACTTCAAATTCTGTTTTTTTCTGAAGGGCACAAACAGCAACTAGCATGGCCAACCATGCAGTGAGGCCCCATATCTGATACTGAGTGTTTGAAATAGGGTCCATATAATTAAAGAAATGCAGTGGTCCCACCACACCACTAATGCCTTGAAATTCAGAGTGGTTCTTCTCCTGCGTGAAGAGGTCCAGAGGAACTGTGAACACTGCACTGACCTCTGCTGGGTTTGGACTTGCAGTGAAGTTCTGGTCTATGAAGCCCACGACTGGGGTCACTATCAGCCCACTCTGCACAAGAATTCAGACTTGATTATTGTGCAACCCTCAACAATGTCACTTTTATTCAGTTATACCACATACAATAAAAACTGTTCTATAAATTTACAATAACATCAAATAAAAAGTGTTTGAATTAATGTATATTATGACTATTATTATTATAGCGTAAGGGTTATGAAAGTCCACACCCAGATCTGAATTTAATAATCATGAGAACATTAATAAATCACCTGGCGCGTGCACATTCATGTACTTTTATTTGGATGCTGGGAATATACTGTATCTGTTTGTGACTCAGTATTTTGAGCAAAAATATTTCTGAAGCTTCCAAAATATCTTACAATTCATTTCATTGCCCTGTGAAATTTGTTCTCTTTGTGTGGAGTACTGGTTAACAAGAGAATGGGAATAGGTTGCATTTATGTTTTGGAGGGCAGGGGGCTACATAACTCTACAGGTGATTCACTGTCTGAAATATCCAAACCTAAGATCCACAAATGTACTTATGTTGCTCCCCAAAATATAATCTAATCTAATATACGCAAGCATTTTTTAACCGACAAGAATCACAGGTTTGAATGCTATGTTGAATATGGGCATCACTCTCTGAAGTTATTATGAAAAAAAGCATTTCCATTTTATTTATTTATACTGGCACAGAAGTTATTAAAGGTTGTGCCAGTTCATGTGGCTTGACCAAGTAACTAAAGAGATATTAAGTATAAACTAATCAACAAATCTGACTTGTCCCCCAGCTCAATTTTAAACAAATGTTGTGATGGCATATGAATGCAACCTAAATGCTACGCAGACACAACAATATTTAATACTAAAACTAAGAAACCAAAATACATACCAACCTTATTAAAAACCGGGGCGAGTTTACAGACCACCTCCACTTGGTGCGGCAGGCCTATCTCCTCCTGAGCCTCCCTCAGTGCCGTCTCCACATCATCTATGTCGATGGGGTCCCTCTTTCCACCAGGGAAGCACACCTCGCCTGCATTGGTCCTGAGCTGCAGACATAATGGATTGAACGTAGATGTTTTATTCTATTATTATTTCTTGGATTCGTCATACATAATAGTAAGTAAGAAAGTAATACACAAATACACAAAATTCCATTCAGAATTGAGGTTCAATTTGAGCTCAGGTAAAACAAATATCTGTTAGCTTAAACATTTATTTTACAAAATTACAGTGTAGTCATAGAACTTTATTTGTCAAATAATACGATTCGGCCTTTGTTTAGAAAATGGATGCTTGAATAAAGAACTACATCTACATATGTCACATTGTTGAAATAAGTATTTTGTGTTAATGTTTTAATCAAAAGTGTAGTACTGTCATACGCACTCCGAGTCCAACAAAAGTAAATTAATTTAACAGTACCTCCTTAGAGCGCAGAGTCATGACTGTATATAGCTCCTCACCCTTCACAAACAGTGGGATGAGCACAGCAGCTTTAGGCAGAGCTAAGTGTGCAAACTTGTTCCCAATGTCAAACTGCCTTAGAGTGGCAATGGTTTGTGCCTTAATGTTCATAGTATCTGGGGGGGAAAAGATAATTTAATGTGATTATACAGAAATAAGTTAGATATATATAAGATAGTTTTGTTCTCTTATTGTTTTCTAGCAGTAATTAAATACACAGGCGTAAAGGCTCTCCAAATTCCAGTTTATTGCCCAATTTTATTATTATTTTTTTTTTATAAAATAGAAAAATACAGACTATGGTGAAATCAGTATTATTCTCTAATATTTCCACGCCATTATTATTAATTTTCAGGTTTAAAGAATATTGGCTAATACAATTTTAGTTAAATTAGTTTCAGTCTGGGTAATGTAGAGTGCAAAGATTACTATTGCTATAGAAAATTCAGCTGCCAGGTCTCTAGATTCTTGTTAAAATTAATACCCTTACCCACCGAGTATGTCAACATCCGCATTCATTGACGTAAGGCCTTTACGTAAGGTAACGACACGTCATCGCGTACGTTTTCCTCCAATGCAGTTTTAACTTTAATTTGAACAGTCGTTAAATTGCTACATATGTATTTTAAGACAGATTATTCGAATGCGAAACCTATTTTAAATCTCCAAATATTACATTAAAATAAGTCAAGAGGGTTGTGACGTTTGTAATCGATGACCGAGTTATTTGCACTCTCTTCCGGCCACACAAGGAAAGGAAATACAACAGATTTGGTTTAAACAGAAATTGTATTGCTTTTTAACAGGTTCTCTTTGGAAATAAGAATATTAAATAAATAAATAAAATACAGTACATTCAGAGTCATTTTACGGCATAATGCCAAGTGAAAAACTATGGATTACCCTGACTGATAAACTATAGCCTTATAAATAATAAATCCACTGAAACTAAAAATAACATTATCATAGCAATAAGATATAAATATGCACTAAACTCTGCATATGTTCAGAACATTCAATTATTTCAATATTTAAATATAGAGGTACAGAAATGTTCTTATATTATTTACACGCCACATAAAAAAATAAATACAATTGAAAACACAGCAAACATAAGGTAGATTCATCACAGTGATTCCATGTGGGTCCATCATTTCAGTCTTCCAAGTCACACTCGGTACTTCTCCCGTGCCTGTTCATTTAGTATGCAGATGTGCTGTGAAAATGTTATCCAGAATTTAACACAAGTATATATTTTTATTTCAGTGCCTATTTTTCTGTTCCTGTAACTTACACTAAGATCTCTAAAGTACTCGTTGTAGTCCAGAGCATATCCCACGAGAAAGGCATCAGGCACCTCAAAGCCAATATCTGAAAAATAGATAAATATATATAAATTGAAGAAATATTCATATCAAAGACAAATAATTTTCAACTTTATGAACGGGCTCACTAGTGGAGTGAAATACAAAAAATAAAATTCAATAAAATAAAAAATTGTATTAAATTTGGACACACCATTCCATTCAATGTTTTGAACTATCTTCTACAGCAGATATATATTGACATACTGTAGATACATACTGATGACATATTTAGACAATATATGAAGCAGGATGTATAGAATAGTGTGTATGGACTATGTAGCAAAGGAAAAAAAAGTCACTAACTAATTTTTGTTTTATACATTTTATATTTTTGCTTCAGATTCCTGAGTAGGCACCCTTTGCTTTGCTGACATTGTCACAAAAATCTAGGCTATATGTATTTGTTCATAATTTTGATGCCCTCTATGAGAATCTACGATGTAAATATTCATGAAAATAAAGAAAAAACATAAAATGAAAAAGACGGCATATATCAAAATAAGAGACACATATTCCTGAATTTCTGAATGGAGGAAGGGACTTGCCAAAGGTAGGTAGGGGAGTCAAATGCTTACTACAACAGCTGACCTTAAGAGACCATCTTAACCAGCTTATCCAACTTCAGTCTAAAAGCATTACATAACCACAGGCAGCGACAGTGTGAGCAGCGGATATGAGGCAAGTGATGATGTCTAAGTGCCAGGCTTAACATCTACTGTACTGCAATTCTGTGAAATCCTAGATAGAAAACAGAGTATTGAAACCTTTATTTTCTGATATGTTTTAGGTGACATCTGGTGGTATAATAACAGATTACATTTTCACAAAAATGTGTCTACAGTGTGCAACCTATTTACTCCATGCTCTACATATTACATTTTGACTAAACCATTTTACTACATTGAATTTTATGATTTAAAAAAATCAAGTACATATAAAATATTCCACAAACTCTGGCAAGTGAGAAGGATCATCCTTTGCGTTTTTATAATATGATACAACTTTAGATCCAAGTCTGGAGAAATGTGGAATTGTCAATCAATGAGTTTCATATTTTTTAATAATTAATTTAAAACAAAAATAAAGTGAAAATGAATGGTGAAAAGTTCTCAAAATGTTGCATATTTTGAGGACTTTTATTAAGATGAGACCCATGAATATGTATTGAAAATGTATAGCAGCATAGACTATGATCCTTTGCTCCACTTCAAAGCAGTCAATAAGAAGAATTACTGTAATGTGGGTAAGTATAATTATACCCAAAAGGCTGATCAGGGCATTTGTTTTGTCTATCACACCAATAAGATTCCTTTTCTGACAGTCCCAAGCTCTACAGAAATGACCCTCACTATAAATATTTTTGCTATTTTAGAGGGTTAAAATTGTGATAATGTCATACAATGAGATTTGGATTTTTTGGATCTTACATACCAAAATTTAAAATGAAAAAATACACTGAGGTCAGCAAGCTACTATAAATGTAATAATAAATAGAAGATACTTACAATCTGGTCTGTATCCTGAACTCCTCGGGGTCCTCTTCACCAGGAGACTAAAAAGAAACATTTGTATATCAACAAACAATCACACGACTATCACATTAGGCCAAATCATAGTAGAATTAGCCGAGGTAGAAAGTAACTCATTAGAAATACTAACATTACTGTATTTGAATAGATTTGATGTTGTTATGTATTAAATTGTGGTTTAAAACAACTTTATTTAGCTGTTTAATTAAATACTGATTTATAACTCTACTATAACTCCATTAAAAATTAACTAGTTGAGTATTTTGTGTTTCTATACTTTTTTGCATTGTTTTAACTGTTTGAACAAACCTGGTATCAGTACAGGTACTTGTAATTGAGTAAATTTTCATAGTACTTTTACTTAATTATAAATTGGGAGTATGCCTTTCACCACTGTAATGTAGCAAAGCCGGTTGCGTAATGAAGATACTTATGATGCTAGCACCATTTCACAAGACGTATTGGCTTTCACGCAAACAGCACTTTAGATTCCTATGCTAGCTGCAGTTTTTTTAAATGTAGACATAAACATCACAGGAAACCCCATAGTCTTGCAGAGTTTCCGGTTCACAATAACTGTCAGGGAGGCTGCGTGAAATGTCCTGTCCCGCGCACACTGCAGAGGAGGAGATTAACTCTTAAGCTCCCCACTCTGTCACATTACCACTTTAATACAAGCAGATAGAAGAGGGTCCATTAGCTAAAAGCCACGACGCACTAGACAAGCATACCCAGCATACAGGAAGTCAATATGTCTCACATAGACCCTTGCCCACCTACCTTGCAACTTTAACCATTTTGGGATTGCATTCATTAAGCAGGGACAGTAGCGTCTGCATGGTTCGCCCAGTCTCTACAATGTCCTATTTCAAACAGATAGTAAAAGGTTAAAATACATACAAATGTACTTCGAATGTTGAAGTGATGTTAGTTTAGAAATTGCTATTTTAAAATGACTTACCTCTACAATTAAAACATTCTGTGAAAACAAAATAAAGACAATTCACATTTGAAACTCAAAAGTACCATTTACTATGCTTCTGTGACACGCTTTATGGGCTAACCTTGCCAGCAAGTTTGGACAGCTCATCCCCACCGATAACTTTGACGTTGTTGGTAGATTTGTCATTCTAAGGAGTACAAAAGAAGAACAGCTTACATTTGTGTTTTATGTTTATATTTGGAAACTAGAATCACTTGTGGATTTACATGTTAAAATGTAATCTGTAACCAAATGAAAACTGCAATTTGAATGTTGTAACCAGCAATTTTGAGACTGTAATTATGTAGGTAACGTAATGTTCTCTGCAGGGAACACAAGTCTCCATGGGGTCTTATGTCTAAAACGTGTTAGCCCTGTAGTACGGACCTCTACAAACATGGTTAGATATTGAAATTGCTAGTGTGTTTAGAATATGCACTGTGAAATTAATCTTGATTTTGAAATGTTTATTGTAAGTTTTAAAGTGTACAGTGCAACTTCTCTGGTGTTGGGTCTGCAATCTGCTTGTCTCCATGGATTGATGTTATTTTGCATTGAATGTTCCACAATATGGCATTACACTGATCAATTTTGTGTTTTTTTGTTTTGTATTGTTTTTTTTTCAATTACAGGTGTTTTTATTGGTAAAAAAAAAAAAAAACATGCATTCTTGTTGTTAGTGGTTTTGCCTTTCCAAATATCTGACCTGTAATTTGGCTCGGTGGCATCATCTGCTTGTGCCCACAGAAATAGAAAAGTTTCATGCCTTACTGTGGAACATTTTTGGTAAGGCAATAACATCTCCATGGAGACAAGATCCTCCACCAAAAACAATAGTGTAACTTTTAAATCATGAATTTCCTATTAGAAAATCTTGAATACTACTTTAAATACTTGTGCAATTGTGTCTTTAGTATCTGCACTATACAGTATATGGACAAGAGCCAATTTGTGACTCAGTGAAATTGTTTTTGGTCCTCCATTGCCAAGTGGCTATTAGTACAAATGAGAAAGAGGGCTTACTTACACAGTAGCTTTTTACTCTAATGAAATCCACTGTCAGCGGCACTGATTTATCGCTGTTCTGGTTCAGGGCTTTTATGTAGTCCAAGAGATCTGCAAAGAACTTGTAGCCTCCCTTTAGAACGCATAAGGCAACGATGTGGTGTCCTCCCATGTCTTGGATTATGTCACGGGCCAAGCGCTCAGTCCTTAAACAAGCAGAAGAATGTGCTTTGCCTTTATTGGTAACTTATATTGGAAATACATTGAGTCCTGCAGAAACTAGTGTTGGACATTGTGGCTGGATTGATTTGTAATGCAAATATAAAGTTGTGTTGAGTGAAAGAGCCTTCTAATAGTAGGCTATACAAATGGTACATGGCTTACCTGTCCATTATGAGTCCATGGGGGATGATAACTTTATCCAAATCGTTCTCATAATGTCTTGGCACACAGAATAGATCCAATTCATGCCCCTTTTCATCGTCTGCAATCTAAAACAACAACACAGGCAATCTCATCAACCATGCGCAATACGGTTGGCACTGCCACTGACAGATAACGTGCGTTTTGCCAAGAGACGCCAAGTAACCACTCCACTCAACCACCTGCTTACTGAAACCAGAGGGAGCGCAAACGAGGCATTTTGACACTGATGGGAAATAAACATATCACCTGCTCAAGAGCTATAACCACGCCCCAGATACTAAACAAGTTGGAGGCAAAATTGTGCGGAAAAACAAGAAGCGTTACCTGGAGGTACGAAGTCATGCTGGCAGTTTCAGGATCGTGACGTTCACTGGCAGCGGGATGTGTGAGAAGACATGTCTGTGCAGAGAGTGAAGGGGGCGGGGGTTGTTGTTGACTGGAGGTAGCCACGCTCTCTCTTCGGGTCTTCGCGATATCTGTAAAGGGGCGACACGCGAAAGAGCTCTCCCTTTGCAGTATCGCCAACGCACGGTCCTCCTCCTCTCCAGCGCCTCCTCCTCTTCTAAGCCCGTTACGTCAGAAGCCACTTTACCTTTGCCTTAATCTGATTTGCCGAACACATCCTTAAAAGATGCTGGTTCAGTACCAGAAAGAGTGCAACTGTGCGTCTCTCTACTCCGCCGGGATTATGGAGTTTGCACGTGACAGTAGCGCACCGTGGCTGTATGCGCTTTGTATAACATCTGCATAAATAAAAAATAGAGATAGGATACCTTCACAACGTTTGGGCAGCAGCGATCCATGAGCAGCAGCAGCACCTTTACTGCTCATCTCCGTCGGTGCGCAGATGCGTTGGGAAGAGGACACAAGGGCGACGGACGGTGGGGAGGGGTACAGGGTACAGAGTCACAAAGCCTACTGATGCTGTTTCAGTGCCCCAGTGTTATATTAATATAGTACTAAAGTATTAAACAGATGGTTATGCAGTTGTGATGCGGCTGGTATTATTAAATGAACTGTAAGCCTAATATATTGTTCTCACTGTCTCTGGAGGCTGTGGGTATGGCGGGTTACAGTTAGATTTAATATTATGCATTTATCTGCTGTCTTCCTTGCTAGAATAGACCAACACGGCAGGACATTGAACAGCTCGTGCGCGTTCACTTTTTCTATAACCCACTGCGCTGACCAAATGCGCTCTACTGAAACACTAATAGGAACCAATATTATTATGCTGAAAAGTAAATGTAGTGTACCCAACATAATACAATAAATATACAATAAATAAATAAACAATATTAATTGTTTATTTTGTTTAGTTTTAGGAGGCAAAAATCTGAAACGAGTAAGCAAAATTTTAACACAAAATTGAAAAGACAGACTTTAATATGATCCCACTTTCTGAATATTACAGAAACAAAAACATCTCTCATTTTACAAAAGCTATATGAGGTGCATGGCAACTATGAAAACAGAAGAAACACTCTTAATTGGGAACACGGGAGGAGCCCACATCATCTTCGTTAAGTATATTAAGAGTCTTTTGAGTGCCGTTAACGACCCAAGGGCCAATCTCAAATGACATGGCTCCCCTTATAGAGTCCTACTTTTAGACCCACATGCGGATATGAGACGTGGGCTTAAGTAGAGCAGCATCCAAATGGAGACAGCTTCCTTTGAGAGCCACAGAAAAAGAACACTTATTTCTTCTTCTTGTCGTCTTTCTTGGCCGCGTCTGTTTTCTCTTTTTCTTTGTCCTTGTCGTCTTTCTTCTCCTTGTCATCCTTCTTTTCTTTCTTTCCTTCATCCTTCTCCTGGCCCTCCTTCTTCTCAGCATCTCTGTTGGCGATCTTGTTGTTGATGAGGTTATGCAGGGCCACCACCGAGCGGATCAGCGATGCCAAGTATACCACCAACATCTGGTCGTTGGTCTTTAGGTAGAAGGCTTTTGTGAACTCCTGGGGGATAAAAGGATTTTTTATAAACAGTTCATTTAAATATGAAAGATGTTGTGAGTTGTCATCACTTCATTTTTGGCATAATTCTGAATGTATTAATCCAGGGGTATTTATAAATAGAAAATTCATCAAATTTGCAAAAGCTAATGTGTTACAATTTCATCATCTAGAACTGTTGGCTTGCCCTCTAGTGGACAATATAGATCTGACAAGAAAACGTAACGCAAATTTTCTATTGCATCAAAATAGCGAGAACAACATTCTAAATATCAATAACAAAATGTACTCTTTTTTTCCTACTTCAGCCCTGAACCTGATTCTTCCCATGTATCTGAACAAAATATGTCTTGCACCACAGATATATCTCTTTGAAGCATGTTGTCCGATAATCAGCAAGTGCGCATTAGCATGCCAAGTATTGTTAGCATTACCATCATGGCAAAACTCTGCACTGGTCTTTCCAAGTTATAAACTCACAGTAGCCTATTAGGATGTACAGAATGTATAAGGTAAATGAGGAATAATTTAAGACCACTGCAAACTCTTTAAAGGAAGTAGTTAAATTTTTTCCCATTTTTAAAAGACAATACAAATCAGGTACAGTGCCTTTTAACCAATTTGTAATCTTTTTCTTTTATTATTCTGACAATTAATGCATGTCATTTGGAAGTGAATTGTTTGACATTTTCATGCCTTATGCCTATTCTCCCATTATCGCACTCTTGTTCCCATTCACATAAAGCCCTTACCAGTAGGTTGACATCTGGCAGCAGGTTGAAGACATCCTGCAGTTGGTAGATGATCTGGTGGTTGATGGGGAGTTTTCCAGCAGCAACTCTCTCCAGGTATGAGCGGATGTCCAGCAGTTTGGAGTTTAGCCCTTTGAGGCCATGGACCTGGTTTGTGATGCGCTGGGACAATGTACCCACTGTGGTGTCTTTTATATCTCTGAACAACAAATACAAAACAATGCTGATGATATTTTCTATTTGATCATTTTGTCCATCACAAATATTTTTGCTAAACACTAGTCCCATTCAGAATGAAAGGACAACGGTTTAATGTAGATACCATTGGTCCCCAATCCTGTTCCTTAATTCATCAGTAGTATTATCAGTAGTATTATTGAAAATGATTACTCAAAATAGATCCCAAACCTTTGCAGAACTATAACCTATCCATGTAGAATTTATTCCAGAAAGATCTAAAAATCTATAGATGTGTAAAGTTTTTAAGCCATGTGACAATCCAGGGTGCTGTACAAGGTGATAGATCTGTAGTGGTTCGTTTGTTTAGAGAATGATTTTGTTATTAGATGCTTTTTTTGTTCATACATAACCATGACTAATGTGGAGCAAATATAAACAAATACTTTGGAAAAAAAGTTCAATTTCACTTAATTTTTTGTGATCACCTTAGCAAATGCTCCACTCCAACTTCCTCTGCTTCCTCAGCTCCAATCTCACTTGTAACATGTTCAAACGTCCTAGAGGTGGGAGTGCCATCCTGCAAATAACAGACTCAGTGAGAATGACTTCACCTCAAAAATCTAACAGAAAATGAAGAAAACACTGAACTACTGTTCGTGTAAACTTACATCATGGATTTCCTCCACTGAGATGTAAGCTTCTGTAGGCAGGCCCAGATCTTTTGGTTTGACATCTATGATGACTAATACCTGTGAGTCAAATAAAACAGCAACAGCATGATTACTGACAATAAGTAATTAATTCATAAGTGGATCTAGAGAAAGTAACCCAAACCTACAGAGTTAGTGCAGTACTGTTTGATGAGCTCATTTATGGCGATGTCATTTTTGTGCAACTTTGGCCCTGTGTGGTACCATCCCACTATCCTTTCTCTGGCTGTGAAAAAAATAAGGAAATAAAGAAATTATTACATGCAGTGAGTGAAAGTGATGTCTTTTTTTTACATATATATATTTTCAATATGTCATTGATAAAATTCATACAGATTGAAAATTCCAAGATAGAGCAGACTGCACTGCTCTGGAACAGGGTGCAGAATTGACTGTACAAATACAATACAAATGATCCTACAATTTTTTTTAAATTCTATTTCTAAAATACTATCTAAAAGTATTTCTGCCACTATAAACAGTAACCTCATTCTCAAGCAACATTATGATCCAGATCTAAAATGAATGTTTGAAGCTATATTAAAAGGTATGACTTCTCTTCCAAAACTTAAGTTACCCATCTGAATGACTCACTGTATTAACAATGAGTTTTCTTCAGCCAGTGTGTGTGCTCTTAGTAAAAAACAAGTTTAAACACTGCTGTGACTTACCATTTACTTTCTTAAACATGCCATACATGTTCTCTAAGTAATCATGGTCCAAGAACCACACCGAGTCGTCCCGGTCATCTTCGTCAAACGGCACTGTAAAGAAAAAACGTTTATTAATTATAACTTGTAATATTTGTACTAGTTATTGTTTGCTGATGAACAGCTTTGCATTCTTGAAAACGACACAGACAGCAGCATACACTTATTACACAAAGCACTGACACTTACCTGCAAAGCTATTAGAAACATCAAGAACCTTTTTCTGCCACGATCCCAGAAGGACACCGACCACTCGCTTCTGATTTCCAACTTTCCCTATTCTGTGAAACAAACAGATTTGACATGAGTTAGCCGTTCATATACAATAGTCGTGGTGGACAGCGTATCTGCCTGAGAGAAACTGGAGTCTTCAACACTCATCAAGTACCCTAAGGAACTAGCTAGCAGTTATTTTATTCAAATCTAGTAGTCAAACAAAACACCACATCCACGGAGCTAACTAGCCGATGCTAAACGTGTTCCCATTCACTGTCAATGGCGCTCTGACTCAGCACTGCTAATCGTAGCTGTCTGTAGTCACAACTTAGCGTAAAAGCGCATTTCCACTTCCATTAATTAATCGAATTCCACGTATACAAACCTGTTAAAATGATCCACGACACTGAGCAGGACCAGGGGATGAACGACCACATTTTCTACCGCTAAATCCGGCATTTTGTCAATAAAGATAAACACCAAAGCGCCGAGCCACCGCTGTACAATGACGGAGGACTACACTTCCGGTAATGTGTCGTCACTTCCGTTTCCAAGGGTAACAACAGGACGCGACTGGAGCACAAAGCATAGTAAAAATACTCCACAAAGTATGATATGGTAACTAAACATATATAAATACATACACAGCTCATCTACCAGTTTATTTACATGAAAATGTTGTATGATAACAAAGGAATATGATAACAAAACATTATGGCCTATATTCATCGTGGTCATACCGGCTTGTCAAAGTCTGATCCCGTCAGATCTCACAAGCTAAGCAGGGCCTGGTCTGGTTAGTACTTGGATGGGAGACCGCTGGGAATTACAGGTGCCACAGTTGCCAGTGGCAAAAACTGTCCTTGTGTCCTTAGGCAAGACACTTCACCCACATTGCCTAATATGAAAGTGACGTGTGCGTGAGTGATGGTGGTGGTCGGAGGGGCTAATGGTGCAGATTGGCAGCCTCGCTTCTGTCACTCTGCCCCAGGGCAGCTGTGGCTACAGTAGTAGTTAGTAATGATTAAGAATTTACTGTATTTATGTAAAATGTTGATTTTTTTATGCTAACATCTCTAGCTAACGTTTTTATGCAACTAACCTACATTACTGAGTAAGTACACATTTACCTCGTGTTTTTTACGTAATTTTATTTAAAAATAATTCCAGGCTGAAGTTGAGGACAGACTGAAGAGAAGCACATGAAGGAGTTGCTGGAACAATAGTTGTGAATCCAGAAGGTAAGATTTCCTGGTAAAAATGCCCATATAACAAAGATCTGCAGCTAATTCAATGTGTATATATATATATATATATATATATATACACACACATATATATCTTTAGGTCTTATGGGTAGAGCAACCATGGACAATTTAACCACAGCTCATAATGCACATCTTCTGCGCAACTTCACCATGAAAGCAAGGAATACAATCAAAGAGACTGACCCTCATTTGCACTAAAATACATGAGATTATGGGTGCATCTGGTAAGTGGATTTGCAATGTTTTATATATTTTTACATTAAATAAAAAAATAATCTATCCAAGTTGTTTCATGTTGCAGAGAATGATCATCTCCTGATAGTGTTCCAGAAGATCCCAGGTGAATAGTTTCTTAGACATGTTCATACTCACTTTGTCAAATGCCATATTTGTATTGTATTTTGTTTGATTTTCACTTTTCATAACAAAAAGAAAGTTATTAATCACTGGGTATGGACTGTTCTTAAATGCAAATGAAAAATTGCAGAGAAGTAGAAATAGACTTATTTATTTCCCCATTTAAACAAAATTAATTGCAAACAAAACAATAAAAAGACCCTTTTTAAACAAATGTTTTAATGTAAATCAGAATGTACAACATTATGTTAATAAATAATTAATTACATGTATATATCTCATGAAAATGACAATGCGGCTGATTGAAAGAGAAGGTGGACTTTCACAGCATGTCTGTAGGTACAAACAGGTCTGTGGGAAGGTCAAACTAAGATGTTTTACAGGTCTTACTTGTATTGAGCAAAACTAAGCATCAAACGACCATGAAGGAGTCGGCCTACTTTATTGTAATCTATTTGGGAAATGTTTAAACTTCTTTATCCTCTGTAATCAGTAATTCTCTCAATGGTTGTGACTGCCATGAGAGAAATATGGAGGAGGATTGGAGCTCCATCATCTGACAGTTTTCAACATATTCATTATAGATTATCCCTTGAGATAATCCAGATCTTTCAAAGGAAGGCTGACTCACTGTAAGTAAACATTGCAAAAGGCATGTTCAAAGCAGCACAAAAAAAGTTTAATTTTTTTCTTACTTCACTGTCGTCCCAAATCACTGTTTCAAAATGATATTCTGACCAGCAGCATTCTAAATAATATATATGGCTTCCCACTTTAAATGCTTGTAGAACAAAACATACAAATCCTTCATCTATCACAACTGACCAATGGAAAATTACATAGACTTAAAAAAATGTCACAATAATTATTCCCCATTGTTGATTATATTTTTAGCTGTAATTCTCTACCAAACCTTAATCGGCACTCAAACAACTTATTGTACACATTAATTTACACACAGCAAGGTACCACACAGACAACAGTCAAGTATTTCTTCAAACATAAAAAACAACATTTCAAGTGCATCCTGTCAAGTTTTAAGGCCTGAGGTGTGCTTTGATTCCTTCACTCAAATGCCTCACCACTGTGGTCCAAGGAGGCTATTTGTGGAGATGTAAGGATTTAAAGAGGACAATTCATTGTGGCTCTTAAAAATATTTAGAACATAAATAATGTGTATGTGAGAAAATCCTCTTGTGTTGCTGCACTTACAATGTCACTTTTAAATAGTTAACTTTGCAGGCTACTGCCTGTCAACTGACTAAATAGAGGGAATTTAAAACAATTATGTCCAAACAAGATAACATTAGAGCTACTTTTTGTAATTAATCATAGCTGACCTGGCCTTGTTGTATTCTCACACCTGGACCACTCTCACCACTAGATGTTATCTACATTACTGCTTTCTGATAGTTTGCTGGTTTTGGCCTGACAGAAAGCAGAGAGCACAGGTGAGCCTGAACAAAGGCCAGGTGAGAGGGATCAGGTTTCACATCTGCCATCTACAAGTAAGAAAATCAAAGAAACGTTTGGTAACTTTAAACATACCTGAATTAACCATAAAACATTTTATGGGTATATTTTTAGGTGTTCAAAAAGTTGATTTTAACAAATTTAGTTTCCCTTTGAGTGAGAATGTAGCTAGGAATTAAACTTTCAGGGCCCGATCTTGCCCCAATCTTAGCACTCAGCGCAAGTGTAGGGTGTGGAATTCTAAACAAGAGGAGTGCCGTGGTTGAATATCAGGTGGAGTGGAGCAGACTGAGGGCGTGGTGTGGCGTGGCGCGTTCAGTGAATTGCCAGAATCATAAAAATCAATATCAAACGAGTCTGCTGAAAAAGAAACATGTAACATGCTCAAGGCTTCTTTTATTTGGTAATACATTAGGATGATAAATGCTTAACATTCATAACATGTTCCTGTGCTGGGCAGGAAACTGTCCGGATGCTCTCCTGCAGCAGATCACAACCCCTTGCCCGCTCCCTGTATCGGCTCAGCTCTGCTCTATTGTTTGGTTTGATCTGGATCTGTACGAAAGCTGTTTATTCACACAAGACTGTTTACAGCAATGTCCTAAAGTGTGTTTTCTTACCCTGTCTGTGTTCCTAATGCTGCTATGTCGATTTCCTCACAATCTCGCGACCGGCTCTGCGCACGCATTCACTGACAGCTCAGGGCTGTGACAGTGGAGCAGATGCACGTATCATATCTGTGCGCAAAGCGGTAACATCAGAAACATTTGTATGACAATAAACATATTCCATAATCCGCGAGACATGCACCTGTGTGGGATCAAATGCGGTGGACCCGAGAGACGAGAATGTTAGCGGTCAGCAGGAGCAACATTGGACACTCGTACCTCAGGTGAGTCTGTGGTAGTGGACTACTGGGACAGGCGGGAGCGGGTGCAAGAAAGCAGCGGGTCTGCTGTTGGATGGGGGGCACATGAAATAGACACTGGTCTTAAATGAACGCAGAGGAAACTATAAAAGGTTGATGTGTGCACATGCACGGGCTTACAGCAGTGCGTATGAGTGAGAGGGGCACACGAGCGCACGGAATGTTCAGAACACAAACCCAGTCAGTTCTGTCATGGCCTATACAAAATTCTATAACCCTGGTGCCTCTGGTGTGTACTTGCATTGTTGTCTCTCCAGAGTTGTTTTACTGTACACATGTATAATTCTTCCCCACACCCCTTTGTGCTGCCTGATACTGAGGCAAAGATTGCAGACATTACCCACACTGGCAGTGCTTTTAAAAGACACACGGTCACAGATTGGCTCAGATGCCATCACCATATATGTACTTGTACAATCCCACTCCAGCCTCCAGCAGCGAAGTACAGCCCCACCTGGACACGCCCCCTCCTTAACACTTGCGCTTACTGCTAAGATTGGGGGCAAGATCGGACGCTCAATGTTCTATCTTAAAGCCATCATGAAGATAATAGCAGTGCCGGTACGGTCTTGCTACAACCTGGGCAGAAAGTTGCATTACCCATATATGGTCACAGCAGTTCCTTTGATGGATATTTCAGATAATCCTTTGCACAGCACTTAATTCTGGAAAATCATCAAGTAGGGAGTGAGGCTTGGACGGCGTGCCTTGTTCCCTCAGCTACTCTGGTGCTGTCCGCAGCGTATCCGTGGAAAAGGTCAGTGTGGGCAGGTCACCTTGGCGCGTGTCCATTGACTTGGCCCCTGCCCCACTGCACGTTAGGCAGAGTTAGACACCTCCTGAAGTGTTCCAGCTGGGCCTGCAGCCTCTCGTTCTCCTCCCGCACTCGCTGCCTCTGACTCATCAGCTCCTGACAAACCAAGGGCGGATGGATGAGAGAGGACAAAATAAGATTGCTGTCGTCAAAAAGCTAAAAATAACATGAATGCACCAATACAGAGTTTGATAGTGACAAAGAGGGATGTCATCGCTGTAACTTACCGCCATAGTGTGGGAGAGCTGTTCGGCAGTCCGAGTGAGATGGTGGTTTTGTGCTTCGAGCTTCTTGCACTGGCTCTGAAGGACTTGTCTCTCTATACTGTGCTCTGTAAATATTTTATATTGTACATATTAAATATTTTAAAAAATATATCTTACTAAATATAAGTAAGTATTTTTTTTAATCTTGTTCCGTGTAACACTGGACATGAAAAATTTCTTACACCCTGACCTTAATAAGACCAGCTGAATTGAAATTAATTTAAAATACTAATCATTACAAAATCTAGCCTACAGCAAATGTGACTGTGCTAGTTCAGAAAATACAGTTTATCTGCAGTCATTTAATATTTTATTAATAATAAAAATATTAAATATTGTAAGTAAAGTAATGAGAGTTATCTATAATTCTTTTTTTTTTTAAATCATTGATAAATATACTTCAACATCCCTGTGATTTCAATTGATTCTGTGGTGTAAATGGGTAGATTTAGCAGACTAATAGACCTTGTAGTCAAGATAAATCATCTGGTTCAACATTTGTAATTTTTTTTTTCCTTCAACAGTACCACACACCTTCTGCATACTGATGATAGGCTTCAAAAATAGCCTCAATGCCTTGCCACTTTCTTGGAGCTTCTTCCATCTCCTCCTCTTCATCTTCCTCTTCATCCTGCCCTGACTGGCCCTCCTCATCAGACAGGGGCTCGTATGCTGATAGTGTGTCTCGGCTGGCCCCATGGGGAGGGGCGTGGTGACCGTTGATGTACTGAGAGCTCTGGTTTGGATGGGGGCCTTTCAGTGGAGAGGCTTTGTGAGGCAGAGACAGGTCCGAGTTCAAGAGCCCATCTGAAACATAAGACTTTATTAATATTATCTCAAACACAATAACTATGAAGGTGTAGCTGTAGTATGAGCGATGTTTTGATGATTTAACTTAAAATATCAACTAACAACTAACCCTTTATATAAATGTAAACATTGCTTTGTAGATGTAAATAGTAAATTGCTTTAAAAAGCATTTTAAAAGACTAAATAATGATTTATCAATTATAAATAAAATAAATTAATAAATACTTATTTTGTGGTAGAACCTTTTCAAAGTACAAGCATTTTAACCATACCTCACAGAAGAGAAAAAGTGTAGTATAAAACAACACATTATGTGCATAAGAGCTGTAAGATAAGACAACTCCACTAGATGGCAGCACTAGCTTATAATGCTCACACTCAATTACCTCTTTTTGATTACTCACCCTTGCTATGAGTGGACTGGAGGACAGCCTGGTGGAAGTGCTGAGCAAAAACCTCTGGTGTGAACTTTTCCCAGGGCCGACTGCGGCCATTCTGCCCACAGACGGGTGTCTTTTTCAGGGGAGAAGTGACGAGACCATTCTGGAGGTTATGGGGCTTCCTGTTTGGTTCCATAAATTCAGTCTTTTCATGATGGGGGTTCAGGGATGTAGGAATGCGTGTCACCTGGGGATCCAACGAGGACTTAAGTGCATCATTACAGAGCGGGTTCTTAGGTTTGTGCAGAAAGGGAGGTGAGGGACTGGGGGAGTCTGGGTAAGGATGTCCATTCGAAAGAGAGATAGATTTGGAGTCACCTATGTAAGATTGAAAGCGGTAATAGTTAGCTAGATTAATGCACTGAGTTTTTTAGTGTGTAGCTACAGTAATCTTACCGTTTAAGGGAGGTGGAGATGGAGTGCTGCATGGTGGTACAGGATTGTATCTGATAGTGTCCAATGTGACAGTCTTCTTCTTAATGGCCTTTAGCAAATCCTCTGCCTTCTGCTTTTCTGTGGAGCAGAGGAGATGCCCAATTGCCTTAAAATTAGGGATTAACTGTTTCATGATAAATGAAATGAAATAAACACAATAAAAATGTCCTGGGATTAACCAAATACAATAATAGGATATATAACTGGACAACATATATGTAAGGGTCTTTTCTTCATTATTTATTTCATACTACATAAGGTATACATTTAGGCTTAAAACAACTAAAAAGAAATAAAGCCCAGTTTGAAAAGTCAATTTATTTTAATGTTAGGTTTAAATTTTTTTTTGCTATGCCCTTTTCATCATGGTAAACAAACCAGTCCCACTAGGACTAACCATAGCATCTGTGCATGGGAGAGAATAGCACTTGATGTTAGCAGACTCAGGCTCACCTCTCCTCTGTGCGGGGCTCACGTGACTAAGGTTAAACATGCTGAGGAAGTCCTTTTTCTCCCCCAGGTCAGGCGTGCGGTTCATCTGATCAGCCGTGTATGGTGTGCTCAGAGCTGGACAGGCTTTCTTCTTGACTTGAGAGATGGGTGGAGAGGGACTACGCTCCCTCAGCATCCTCCTCCTCTTCCTCTTCTTCTGTGCCAGGATCTCATTGCGATTTGATAGTGTTGTTAAACCACACATGCTCAAAAACTCCACTTTCTACAAGACAAAGAGAGGTCTAAATTAAGTAATAGTTTGGTGAATAACTCTTGCAGGTGTGGTAGGTATTAGTCTATACCTCTGAGGAAGTGTCCAGTTTAAGTGGAGGTTGATCGGTCACTCTTCTTAAATGAGCTTTCACTTCCTCTTCATCGCTTTCATCATAGGATTCATCCATGTCATAGTAATAACCTAGATACACAGAAACAATATTTGTGATGTAAATAATGTGAAAGTAATGTATTTAGTCACTTTTTTTTATTCCGTGGATTTTAGTTAGCCTGCTCACCTCCCTCCCGTGCCTCCTTCCTCCTCCTCTCTTCCAGGTCCAGTTTGCTGAGCAGCTTCCTATGTTGCTGCAGGACCTCGTCATACACCAGCAGGCTGTCAGGCACACGGCTGTGTCTCTCTCTGACAGGAGAGGGGGAGCTTCTACAGTCCCGTACCCCCAGATCAGCACTGCTCAGGGGGGCAGACAAAGGGGCACAAGCCCTCTGCTGGAGGTTATTGATGTGATGCCGTTGGTAAAGACTCTGAATAGTTCTGTCCTGCTCCACTTTGCCCCAGGAGGCTGCATCATGTAAGCTGGCCCCCCTCATAGAGGGGATCCTCTCTAAGCCCTCAGCTCTCCTTCTGCTATCCTCTGCCCTGTCCCCCCAGCTTAGGGGAGGTCTCTCTGTGCGAGTCAGTCCAGGAGGAGGGCGGCTGGGGGGTGTGGAAGGGGTCAGCTTTCGGGCTGGAGGGCTATCCACAAAGGAGGCTGGGTTCCACAGTGTGGTTGGTGGCACTGAGGGATTAGGGGGACCTTTAGGAGAGATAAGCGGAGGTGGTGCACCCAGGGAGGGTGGGGTGTCCTTACTGTGTGAATTCTGATGAACAGTGTTGGGTCTGTTACAAAGAAAATGTTATTATTTTCTTATGGTGTTTGAAGAGTGCCAAGGATAAAACTAAACAGTCCCTACCTCGGATTCTCTCTCCAATGCTCCAAGCCTTTCCCAGGTGAGCGCAGGTCCAGCTCCAGAGGACGCTCTCTGTCTTGGCCTCTTTGTCGGGATAACCACACTTCCTCATTCATCCTCTGAGTCATCATGGCAGCTGCCAGAGCACTGTGATGCTTGCCCATGTGCGAGGGCACCAGGCTGGGCACAGGGTGTGGGACTGCACCCCTGGAGGAGTGCAGGTTGGACTGCAGCAGCAGAGGTTTTGGCGCAGTGAAACCTAAATGCTCAGACTCCTTGGCTTTATCTATAAAACAAAAACAGATTTGTTGAGAAGACTCAATTTCATTAGTTTGTCACACCCATCAATAAACACATAAAAACTATGCTTATCCTTCAAGGATGGTCTTTGATTATATATTCATGAGCTTCTAGACAATGTAAAAAGGGTGGAGGGCCTCTGATTCAGTTACATGTAGTGAGGCCAATTAAGCAAATGGTCACTTTCTCATAAATTAAATAGTAATGCTCTTTTTACCTCTGCTTTTCATAGCAGCTGGTTAGTGACCTAATCAAAGATCAGTAAAAGATAAGTTAATATAATCCACATTGTTAATGTTACCCGTGGCCAAGACTGTGGACAAAGGTACATTTACACCAGAGTAAAGGCAGTTGTTCGGTCTCTGTTCTCCTCCTCTGATCAGCCCTGAGCCCTGCTCTCACTTCACATGTACTACCCTCACAGCTCAGTTCAGTGGGTGAGTAAATCATAACATATGGCCTGTTCTTTGTCTACACATTGGTGAGAACACAAGTATGTGCCATGTGCTTGTGTAGAGGTACCCGGTCTGTTTGGGGTCAGCCTCTCTCCTGGCCGTGGCCTGTCCTCCGGCAGTGCCCTGCGAGCCTGCAGATCAGCCAGGTAGTGGCTCTCGGCTCCTCGGACCATCTGCTGCTGTCTGTCCCGGTGACGCTCCTTCTGTCTGTCCGCCTCGTCCTCCTTCTCCCTCTCTCTTTCTCTCTCTGCTCCCTTGGCTGAGCGCTCCCTCTCTCTTTCTCTCTCCGCTCCCTTGGCCACACGCTCCCTCTCTTTCTCCCGTTCGCGCTCGTGTTCTCGCTGGCGCAGCTCGCTCTCCATCTGTAGCCTGTGGGGGAGGTTGACACACGGGGGAGAGGTGAGAGATGCAACACCCAACACGGGCCAGATATTAGCCACACACTGGTGAACTGCACACAAACACTGCTGGCCAAATGTACACACAAATATGCACTCAGTCCATGCGCACTATAATCCATCCGCAGCATGACTGAGTGCAAGCAGATGAACACTTAATAGGTATCCACAGGAGAACCACACACACATACTGAAACTGTACCCACTCACATTCACACTCTAAAACAAAGCAGATATGCAGTATGGGCCTGTGCCATAAGCGCTACTCCAATCAATCCTCCTGTTTCTCCACCATAAGGAAACAATGTACATAGTGAAACAAGTGGAAGAAGCGCTAACAATGAGGCTTCCTGACGTACACTACAAGTACAAAGGGCTTATATATGCAAGTGTGTGTGAAGGACAATGCGCGGTGACGGAGTGTATAGGAGGCGCTATGGGGAGTGCTCTAAAAATACCCCACTCAGCAACCTGTGCCTACCCTGCGGAGAGAAGACTACCCAGGCCCCAAGTCAGGAGGGAGGAGGTGACAGCGATGACGAAAGGGAAAATGTAAAGCCTAATGACGAAACAGTAAGATGATCTAAAAATACTTATACACTTAATACAGTGCTTGTGTGAAAGTTACCTCTCTGCCAGGGCTGTATGGTTGAGTTCAGCAGGGTACCGGCTCCCAGGCAGGTGCATATGGAGGGCAGAGGGGTGCAGGGAGGGGAAGGCGCCCCCTCCAGGCACAGAGTAGTATGGCGAGCGAAGGGCAGAGAGACAAAGAGACTCCTCCATTCTGGGAAAAAGATAATATTTAAGTTTGAGCTTAGGGGCAAACTAGACTTAATTAGTAAACTAAGACTTTGCCAAATTAATCTATAAGATCAGCTCCCTACTGCATTTACCATCTGGTTCCTACTTATTAAATCAATCATATAAAGGCATTCTCTCTCCTCTCCATGTCCCTGTGCATATGCCTATCGGCCACAACCCTCCTCAGCCCTATCTCCACTGCAGCAGCAGAAACATCAGCCAGGAAAAAGAACAATTACATGGCTAAAACTTGAGTAGTTTATACTTAAACAAAAGTACAAAGTACACATAAAAAATAGTATTCAAACTACTAGTGACCTTTTAAGGCAATTCTAGAAGCATTTGGGATCATTCTTTCATACAAAACTTCAATCAAACTGTTAAAAGCTGAAGTTTTTTAAACCACAATCCACATGTTTTCTGGCCAATCAGAGCAGGTAATGCAGTGCTGTTATGTGTGGTTGCTGTATGAAGGAGCAAGACAGCTGTGAGACAACCATGCATGATTTATTAAATACAATTACATGACAAGACATCGACTTGATTACAAGCACAAGTGCACAAGCACATATTTACAAATCTACTAAAAAAGTAACCATAATTTCCAGTGAACTGTTACATAAAAACCCAGAGTGAAGGTTGGTGCAGTTACCTTTGTAGGGAGAGGGGGTGGTGGAGGTAGGCTGGGTGGTAGTAGGCAGCAGCAGCAGCAGCATGGGCAGCTGCAGGGTCCATGCCCAGGGGCAGAGAGGCCAGCCGGAGCTCCTCTGACGTAGCATAGGGACGCAGCACTCTCAGATACTCCTCTGGGACTGCACCAGGAGGGACCCCGGGGTGCATCTGCCCAGGTAAACTGTAGGGGACACAAATACAGGCATACATTTTAAGTGGTGCATTTTGTGATAAGGGGTGCATATTATGACAAGGGGTGTTGTCATATCAAAGAGTGTAGGATTATTGGATCAAAATGTATATTCCTCTTTGCTACATGACCTTTTTGAAGTACATTACTGTATTTTACTAGGGCTGGAGTTGACTAAAGAAATTCTTGGCCGACTAAAAGAGAGGTGAAATAAAAGGTCTCAACTACCATTTTGTCTCTGACCGAAATTACACTGACAAGACTACACCTTCAAGAAGTGCATGTAACAATGTATTTATATAAAGACATGTTAAACAGCCCTAATTTGCATGTAAATACCTTGTAAAAAAAAATAAAAATAAATAAATAAAAATGCTTTCTACTTCCTGCACAGTAGTGCTTGGGTGTAGCTACCTGAGGCTCTGTATTCTGGGGTCCTGCATGACAGCTCCGGGTTGCAGTCCGTATGAGTGAGTCAGAGGGTGGGGGGAGGAGAGGGGAGGGGTCCTCTTGTCCTGTGGGTACGAGTGGTTCTCCAGACGTTCTCGAACACTCACCTCAGCCTGAAGAAAAACATAAACAAAAAAATTCTTGCTGATTATAAAAGTCCTAATCTTGACCAGATTAGTCAAATAGTAACCATAACAATTCACTTTTCTGCAGTGCTGGAAAGAGTATTGAAAATGTCTACTCAAGTAAAAATACAGTCATATGGCAAAAATTTATTGAATTACAAGTTCACGTAATGCTGCCAAATCTGTACTAATGTAACAGTATTAAGTACACATGAAAATACTACTCAAAGTGTTACTCTTTATGTTATTTTAGTACCATTTTAGATCAGTCTTTTATACAAAACTAAACTAATTACACTTACATTAAGATAGAATTATACTAAATTATAAGCACAGGTTAAAAAATCTACAATACAATTATCCAAACAATCTACATAATTTCATTAACATATTTATAATTAGTTACTATTTTCCACTGCTGCTTTGCTCTATACTTAAAACAAAGAAGTCCCATATGTTTACTGTAAAACATAAATAATACAAGTTAACAGTCAGGCTAGTCAATTGGAGTTTTGCATATGTAGGAAAAACATGCAAATGATCTGATGCAAACTTGAGTGTCCTATGCAAATCTATGGCATTACTAAAACAAGCCAAGCCAGGTCAGATATCCTGATGCCAAAATGTGATGCTAGCTCTGACATGGGGTCTTGGCCTGCCTAACGCTTCAACTCAACTACATAAATGACCGTCACTTTGCGGTTTGATGAGTTAGATGGAAAGGTTAAGAGAAAGAGAGAAAGAAAGGAGTGGAGTGAGAGGAAGAGAGAAGAGGAGAGAGGGCCTGGGGGTTGTACCCAGGGGCTCAGCTGAGTGGAAAAGTGGTCTTGATATGTCATAACAGGTCAACATCAAAGAGGAAAGATGATCCTAATATCAAGCCAAATGCACACTTCTTCCTTCCTAACATCCCTCTCTCTTCCCCTCTTCATCCTCTCTTTCTCTCCATCTCATTTTCTCTCCCTCTCACCCGCTCTCCACTCAAAAGCTCAGTCACCATAAAGTCACATTTGATCTGTGATTGCTTATCTAAAACTTCTGGCGTACTATGAAGGCTTTTGGGGCAAATGGGTGCATAGAATTGACTTTTAAATTCTAGTATAGCTCATTTTCATTCCCATGGGTTAGGAAGAATCGAAACATAATATTCTGGTATGTAACTTAGCTTTGGTCTTTCACATTATAAAGCTTCAAAATAAAAACTTTATCAATTTGTTTCACCATTGCCATAGTAATCAGTTCAAAACAAAATATTGTAACTTTTGAATGGTTAAAAGTGCCTATAGACAAAAAAGTTGAAACCTGTGAATATGGAGATAGATGAAAAATAAGTTAATGTATATGAGGCCTTAGGTTGTGTAAACAAAAACAGCAGAAAGTGCAAACAATCCAGCTGCTGCTGCACCAAGAAGTGAAGCTCTCATCAGGCAAATATAGGGACTGAGAACACCAAAGTTAATAAGGTGACTGAAATCTGAGCAAGGAAATGATTTTAATTTTAAAACACAAAAGCCCTTGTAGATTACCACATAAAACACATAAAAAGGTGACTTTTTTTGCAAGGGATGTCAAAAGTATTGAAAATCAGATACTAATTGAACTAATTAAGTTCATCATGACTCCAGTGTTTTCATAACTCCAGATAATTATCATAAAAAACATTTCCTTATCTTTGCCCAACCCTTTGTCATGGCTTCTCTAATTGCCTCATATTTGTACCCTGGTTTGGTTTAGCTGTTTGTATTCAAAATAACTGCCAATTTTACCATATCCACCACACATTACCACAAGTGCACTAATTGCAAGAAAAACATTAATTTAGTCTAATGTGCTGGAGGATGTCTCTAAAGCAACATAGTGTAAATGCAAGCGCAAGCTACCACAGGGAAACCACAAACAAATCCGCTCCCCTGGCAACATTTCAACATTTCAGGTGGCACCTTCCACTTGGACAGCGCAGTGAAATCCGTGTCGTTTGAATATTCTGCTGCCCATTTGACTGTCTCACTCATGAAAAGCAGATTCAAACCAGCGATGAACCGTCGTCGCTCTATATCAAAGCCCAATCTGATCCACAGTGTTCTAGCTAGGGAGAGTGGGAGGGAGAGCGGGAGCAAGGGAGGGGTAGGGTGCAGTATAGATACTAGAGGGAGGGAGGAGGAAATACAAAGACCGCCCGGGGAGCAGCCGTCACACGTCCTGACCTCTGACCTCGTAGAATCCCAATTGTCTTCACAGATGCAGCCGTAAACACAAAGCGTCTCTGCCTTCTTAAATGTCTCAGAGTAGTGGAGACTTTTAGGAAAAGTACAGTGAAAATTCTAGAAATAGTTTTATCTATGTGGGCAACTGTCAGTTAGTGTTAGCCAATCCCAAACCTGCTACCTTTGCCTCTCAAGTCAGTCATTTTTATATGAATGGACTCTTTCATTTGAACAATTTGAAATATGCACCACAAGCCTCAAATTAGGCTTGTCAAGTAAATCAATACCCAGATACAAGTGATTAACAAAACAATTATTAAAATAAATACTAATTTGAACAGATAAAAATAAAGAACAGATAACAGAACATTTTTTTAAATGACAATTGTTTTTAACCTGAATAGTTTTAGAAAAGTCTTAATCAAAACTAGTATTGTCAGTGTTGACATGATACAAAAATTTCAAACTTGATTTCAATACTATGCAATAGGTACAATGCAATGATAATTATTACCAATTTTTTCCCTCTTTTTTCTTTATCATACAATGTGCTGCTCAAATGAGTATCTAGTTTTGCTACTAGCTTTAGTATCAATTAATATGATTTGATAAGTTTGACAAAGTTTGATAAGTTTAACTAGCAGACTACATGGAAATATGAATGAAATATGAAAAGTACTAAAGTATTTTTATGATCACGTTGGTATCACAATCTCAGGTATCAAGCTTTATAGTCTTTAGTCTAAAACTGTTAGTATGTTAGTAACAACACAAAACACCTCATCTTCACTTCAGCAGCAGAACTATAAGACACCTCAGCCTCTCCATCTCTTCCTCGTGTTCCGGCTTCAACCAGATTATCAATTGAATGAACTTCTCAACATATCTCACCCATTTGACTGTCCCTGTTGCAAAACTAAAATCCATGCAAAGCTTTGGAGCCTTTATTTAATGTTCCTTACTTATCCATCCGTACCTCCTTTCCTAGCTTCCTAAAACCTTATTCCCTAAGTCTCCTACCACCCCCTTTCTGTCCTCCCCGCTGAAAGCTCTGAATGAGCACCCCCAGGCAGGCAGACCCACAGTGTAGGCTTTGTCACGGGGGGAGAATGGTCGCTCTGATCCAAGTGGAAGTGGCTACAGTGGGGGCCGACCTCTCACATTGTGTTGAGGGGGGAGCCTGGACCCTCAGCCTGGCTTAAACTCATCCAGCTGACCCCACAAGCACGCACAACAACACACACACATAAATGTAAGGGAAGGAGGACAGAGAGAGAAGGGAGGGGGGCACCCATAGCCTTTTGTGGGGGTCAAGTACACACGCATATGCACAAACGCCACGGGAAGCCGGACACAAAGGGTGGCAGTCTGTTCCAGCAGCCTCCTAATGCTCCTTTTATAATGCTTCTTGTGTGTTTACTGAAAAAGACAAGGAATGATTAGCAGAACTGCGAGAGAGAGAGAGAGAAGGATGAAGGGAGAAAGAGAGGTGGAGTGAGAAAAAGTGAGAAAGTGGGAAAGAGGGAGGCATGGAAAGCAAAGAATATGACAAGAGATGTGAGGGCCGGCTGGTTGTGACAGCTTAATGTTAATGAGAATAGTTTTTAGACATTTTTGGAAGCTATGGTAGGTTTCAAATGCAAAGAAAAACATTCACAATACATTAAAAGGTGATTTGGAGTCAACAGTAGTGTAAGGCAAAAGTAAAGCTAAAACAAATGTGCTCTAAAAACTAACCATAAAGCAGATATACTTTTGCTGGTATTTGGTATTAAACTATAACATAAGTACGTCATTACAGTTTGGTTCACTGTAAACTGCAATATTGATCTAAAATGGCTTAGTATAGTATATATATATATATATATATATATATATATATATAAAATTAAAAACTATTTCTTAACACTTTAATTAAGTATTTGTTCATGCATTATTAAGGGTAATTAAGGTATAGTTATTATGAAATAATAACTACACAATTTCAACTATTCACTTACAATACTGTACTTGTTAGGTATACATTGGCACAGCAAACCAAGCTTTCATTAAAAAAAAACATATGGGAGATACTGACTTGTTTGTTGTCCATTACCTGTCTTGACTCTGCCCTCCACAGGCTGTTGCTGGTCTTGGTTGGGGCTATAGTCACCACTGGAGGGGTACTAGGGACACTGTGGCCCCGGCTCTGGCCCAGGAGAGGAGGTCCTAAAGATGGCCGCTTCGGGGTGGTGACTGGGGAGCTGTGGCTGGTGGAGGGGGTGGAGACAGGAGAAGGCTCGCGGCTAACGGCAGAACCTAGGGAGAAGGAAGGGTAAATGGGTAATACAAAACAATATAACAATAATCAGGAAGTATTGTTAGCATGCTAGTTGTCGTTAGCTTTATCAATGGCAAAACTCCACTCTGGTCTCTGAATGTTATGAAATTAGGGTTTAAACTCATCGTGACGAATAATTAGTATACTCTGAATGCATAGTAAGTAATAAGTGAGGAATAACTTTGGACCACTGCAAACTGTTTAAAATGAGACAGTAAATATCAGGAACAGTGTCTACTAAAACTACCTTAACTGGTTGTAACTTGTATTAGATGTGCACATAGGTAAATTACATGTGCTTTTTAATGTAATTGGACAAGTCTCAAATCAGATTAGGTCAAAGGAATGCTACTATTAGCTACAGCAGATGACTGTTGGTGTACAATAAATTTAGAGGGGAAAAAAGAACCTCATGCCAAAGTTTTATCTGCCATAACAAATAACTTAACAGACTAAATTCACCTGACAAATCTATGATGAATAAACACTGGTTAAAAGCTATGACTGAATGTCTTAGAATAACTAGAATACCTTGAATGAAACCTGTTGGAAATGTTAGGGACTCCAGTGGAAATTAATATTAACAATAACATGTAAAGGTTTCATATATTTGCTGTTGTATAATGCTTTCTTAAAGACCCTGTATAACTGATTTTTCTTCAATGTATTAGAGCAATAAAGTTCTCATACAGATATATTGTACAAGCAGCTAAGGATTACTTAGTTTTCAGTACCGGTACTTGGTGATACTGAGTACCAGTAGCAGACATTATTTTTACAGGGGTTCTATTACAGTGGTAAATGCAATCAATTTAATTTAATGATTCACTATCCAATAGACCTAGCATTATCATTATTAGATAGATAGGCTACTTTATTGATCCTGAAGGAAATTCAAAGTATTATTGTTATTAGCCAATTAATTATTTCATTACACTATACAGTTAATTTTATTATAGTATAGCCTACTTTTTCAGTGGGATACTTATTTAAGCGATTGTTTCAAATTTCTACAAAAATTACTACTGCTAAGGAGCCACTTTTAGCATGCAAATATCTCTTTCAAAAGATCTAATCTAGCTCTATTTACATTCTATCCATAGCAATAAGTCACAATGCATGCACAAGCAAAAAATTGCCGGCCCCACTTAGCCATGTTAGCTTGTAAAAAGTGCTTATACACTCATTACGGTGAATACTTAGGATGTTTGGAAAGCATAAGGTAAATGAGGAATAACTTTGACAACTGCAAACTGTTTAAGATGAACTACCGGTAGTTCTGTTTTTTCACATTTTATGGCAGTAAAAATCATATACAGTGCCTTTGATGCTAATAGAGTCTCTATGATTCAAATGATTTGCATGACGTGCCTTCTGCTCCACACTGTATGTTTATCTAATTTCTTCGTATGCACTTAGTAGTCAAATTCCCTTTGGAGCGATGAGGATTTCCAATCAATCTTTTTGTTTTGCCCAAGGAAAACAGCGATTCAATCAATTTGATGAAAGGGAATACGAGACCAGAAAGATACAGGAAATGCGCTAAATGAAGATGGAAGATGTTATTGTACCACAAGATGAAAAGTGTAAATAAACTCCCGATAAAACAAATCAAATTGTTAAAGGATCGCGTGCTAAAAATGACAGAGTATGCTAGCATCCTTGCTGGAATCACTCTACGGCACTGACATTTACTATTAAGTGTGCACACAAAAGGGGGGTTTAATAAGATGAAGAAACGGGCTGCAAGGGAGAGAGCGGAGAAGAAGCGTCTCTTATAATTGGCGGTAATTAGATTCTTATTATTAGGAGATGAATGGAAACAGATGAAGGGAACCAAGGAGAGGTAGGGGTCACTATAGGTCACCTCTTATCCAACACCTTCATTAAAACACCAATGAGCTGAGTGACGCACCGCACTGCTTAAATGAGTCTGTACACAACAGTAGTGTGTGTAATAATCCGTAGATTCTCAAAATGTGGAGAACCACCTACCAGTGTTTTCTTGGTTTTGTAATGATAATCTGGGTCTACTAAGGATGCATTCACACTGATCCTGGTTTGGTCCTACTTTAGTCCTGATTATGATGTGTTATGTGTGCTGAATCCACACCCAGTTCCTAATACTATAATATATATTTGTCTCCAAGGAGATATTCTTGCTTTGCCTGAAATGTCCCACAACATTGCATTAACTTATGTAGTTTGCGTTTTTCTCAATAAGGTATTTTTATACTTACTGTACCTTGAAAAAGTGTATTCTTACAGTTTCTTTTAGAGACCGGCATTAGTTCTGGTTTAGATTTGGTTTAATTCTTCTGTAGACATGGTTAATAACTGTTTTAGTGGTGAGTCACACTCAGTTACGCTGTGTTCACACTTTCACACACATACCCTTTCAAAATTGAGACAAAACTTGGACTAAACCAGACTCAAACCAGAACTAAACCAGGACAAGTGTTAATGTAGACTTAAGACCTTCTTGAGTGCTTTTCATACTGTTAAGATGTAAGATAGTCCTGGTTTAGACCTGTTTAAGTCCCAAGCCTGGTGGTACTTTCTATAGTGGTACTTTGCGTGACACATTTGCCACTTTAGCATGTTGCAAAACTTGAAATACATCCTCATTTTGCTTTGAGGAGCCACAATATTGTTCGAAGGTGTAGCCAATAACATAATTTGCTGCATAGTGCATTTGCTGAAATTCTCGGAGGGGCCCGAAGGTGCTGAGAGCAGGAGGACTGACCCACCTCTGGGATCCTCGGCCTGCTTGGCCAGTTTACGCAGGGCAGCAGCGAATCCGGAATTTGCAGACTGGGACACTGCGCTCCCATTGGTTAGAGGGTTCAGGGGACTGACAGTGGCCGTGGTGCGGGTTGCCGTGGAGATCATTCCTAATGATGGAGATTTATTGGAGTCATGGTTCATACCTGAGGAAGGAAAGAGAAGATTTGGGTTCATGAGTTATTTTTTTTGAAAAGGTGTAATAATAATTGTCCATTAGTCTAATAGTAGTGCTTTCTGTCACTAATATTTGCTTTAGGTATAAGGGCTTTGGGCATTCACTAAGATAACTCATTGTTCAAAGGTAAGAGTGAACAATAGGCCAAAAAAAATTACATCCCAATTCCTGGAATTTTATCATTTTAACTATTCAAGGTATTGTTTTTATCTGCTACTAAATTAAGAAGTATTTAAAGTCATCTTCTTCTTCTGAGAGTACATACTTTTTTGTGATTGGTTAACTCCATCTGTCACTCACTCAGAGCATAATGGAGGTTGGCCATTAGAAGAACTGAATGGGGAAAATGTCCACGTTTGTGCATAGAGCTGCATTAAAAAAGCACAGAAGCGCCATATGACAATCTGATTGAAAAGCATATTGTCCCAGGATCAGAAATAATCATATCATTGTAAGTGTCTTGCCCAAGGACACAAGACAATGCTGGTAGTGGGAATCAAACCATAAATCTTGTATATGTGTTTTTACACACATATACAAGGTTTCCAAATGTCTCCAAAAACTGTGCTACAAGAGCTATGTCAATCAAGCCTATACAACAAGAAAAGAATCTAATAGAATATCTATAACCGTATTTTTGCAGGTGCAGTTTTTCACACATATTTAAGACACAATTAGTCATAACCAATGTTCCCTTTTGCTCACCATCACAGAAAAACATCCTTCAGATTTATTCTGCAAATAATCCATGTAACATTTTATATAGAAAATCCTATCTTACATGAGACCTCTTTCAATACCAAGAGCAAGCTTGTCTTTCACTCCCCCTCTCTTAAGAGCCTGGGTCAAGAAATCAAGTTTGTTTACTAAATCCTGCTTAATACCTAGTGACACGGGCTCACTCTCTCACTTCTCTCTCAGTCTCTCACTCTCTCACTCTCTGTCACTATCTCTCTCTCTCTCTCTCTGTCACTATCGCTCTCTCACTGTGTCCCTCTAGCTCTCTCTTCGCTCACTCATGTCGAACCAATGAATCGAGTAGGGGGTGTCCGGGCAGCCTTTGTGTCTGGGCTTCCTGAGGAGGGGAGTCGGTACGCGTGGGTCCTCCTCGCGCTGACCCTAATAGCAAATCACACGCCTGGATAGCTGCATGTCCCTCTCCTCCAGGGATCAACACATCTTGAGACAAATACATACAAGCACATTATTAGCCATCAATAAGTTTGCAAGAACTCAGGAGATTGTTGGACTATGAATACTGAGGGAGGGAGGTCAGAAGTTTATGGTGAATCTACTGCTGAAGATTCAAAAATGAGAATGTCATGACTCATGATCAGGGTAATGATAACTAACAGGATTAATTAAGATTAATCAATAAACTTGTTTACTTGCTGTAAATATGTAGCAGTGGCTTGCTCAAAAAATGAAATCTCGATCCTATTTAGATACATTATGCTACCTTTCTAGATTTTTGTTAAGGTAATGTATGAATTCAATGAGATCATCTTGAACTGTAAACTTTGGACCGGCATGTGGGTTTCACTGATCCCCGCTAGGAGCATAGTGTTGTTGTACTCTTGGGCAAGACACTTCATCCACCTTGTCTATATATGAAATGTGTTGCTTTCATGGACTGGTCTCTGCAATTACTAGCCCTCATTACTATTTGAGATTTTGCAAAAACTAACACAAGGTAAGAAAATCCCCGGATGTATAAATGAAATAAACTTACACAATTTTCTGATTTATGTTATAATGTTGTTTCCTTATCATATCTGTCAATCTCTTCTAAACAAAAGATAAAAAGGCAACTGTTAACTTGAAAACTACAATTTTTGAGCATTTGAACTTTGGGGATGCAGACAGGCTAATATTAAAGGGTTAGTCAAACATGTGAATGATCAAATAAAACACAACTCTAGGTATGTCTTTGAAAAGGTAATATATAACGCAACGGTTTAAGCATGAGAATCAGGAAGTGATCAATCCTCAACTAACCTAAAAATGTGCTCATTTTCCTTCTTAAAAATATTACCTAAAAAGTCAATTTAAGATCATATTGACATGATTGCCCTCTTTGGTAAACACATGTATAGATTAACCCATCAATCATTACCTGTAACCTGGGAATTTCACTCACTCCTATATTATTGACCTACTAATGTTAATTAAGGCTGGAATGACCCTATTACTGTGCATTTTAACCTAGCATCTCTGGAAGACCAACCAACTAACAACCAGGGCAAATTCAAATTCAGAAACATTATACTGAACATGGCACTTTGTCAGTCCACACGATTCAGCAAAAATTGAATATTTAATTGAATCTGGAGCAAATTTGAAACTGCCACGTGCTGTAGTTGTTGTCTGTTGTCAAAGTGTTCCTGCCAAGCATCACGTGTGAAGACAATGTGGTGCAGATAGGGTGAGATTTGAAAGCAAGTGAGAAAAAACAAACAGAAAATACAATTGCTCTGTGTTTTGCATAATTGAGCAACATGAAAAAATAAAGCCAGACAATACAACATTCATAATTTTATCAGTAATACAAATGTTCACTGAAAATGCATATAATCTAATCAAGATGTGAGTTAAATCAGCGCATTTCTAAGAGGAAACAATGTAGTTTAAAGTAAAAAGTATAAATTGGTTAATTAGCGGTTTACTTAACAAAAGTATGTGAACTCCTTTTCACTTTATCACATTCGGTGGCTTTACATGTACACCAAAATCAGATTATTATATGACTTCTGGACCTTTAAAGAGAACCAATAATGAAATATCGACTTTTTAGAGCTTTTAACAATGTTTTAGTTGTTTCCCCTTCTCATTTACCCTCTTGAATATAGTGTGATTCATGCATGTTTGAGTAATCTTTTTACTCCTATTAGATGTCTAAAACCCATTTTTAATGCATCTCATTGGGCACAACAATTTCCTATTGCAGAAGTTAGCAGACTTGTTTCTTTTAGTAAGTAGTTTTAGATAAATATTGCATGTATACAGGTACCATAGATTATAATTATATAGCAGACTCAAATGCAATATTCTTTGAGATAATTTAAATGGTTGCTAAATCTGATTGCTGTTTACATGTCATCATTATAGTCTTACATATAAAAAAATAATAAATTACTATATTCATTTGCAATCAAAAATGTGGTGACAATGGATTGTTAGCTTGTTGTAATGTTGTAATAAAACTACTGTACAAATATAGAACTGTACAAGAATTAACATGGATTATAAAATCAAGAATGAGACCACAGCTCTCGAACAACCGTGATATGAAGCTTGCCATATTACCCACTGACCTTGCCCCTGAACTATAGATATCGTTTGTCCAATATCCCAAAATTTTCCAAATTATTCAGAATCTAAATTGTTCAAAAACCTTGCTTTGTTCTCTTTGATTACTAATTTAACCAATTAGTAATGTTTTTCCCAAAATGGTTAAACTCAATTTAGGTATTTGGAGCTTAATAAATTCTAATGGCTTTTAAAGAGAGATTTTTGTGTAGCCCTAATAGTAGTAGTGCTCTCTATAAGGTGATACTTTGCCACATACCCAATTCATGTTAACAAATATAAATAAGCTCTACAAAGATAAAACATACATTCATACCTAGAAAGTAAGTGTTGCTGAGTTTGTTAATAGCAACACAAACAGGTGTGAAGTAACATGTGGTCTTACAAAATAAACATTGCGAGACCATACTGAAGGCACTGTACATACTACTACTGCAAATACAATGTATACTTATAACTACTGTCAAAAAACTTTGTGATGTCTTGTAGTAATACAGGAAGTGCTCCACTGTGATTTTTAACCTCTTTACTAGAATCATATGGATAATTTCAGTCCTGGAATTGCTAATATCTACTAAATAAAAGGTAAAAGGTAGCTGTTGATATCATCACAAAGTGGAACAGAGCATGTTGAGCTTTGGAGATGTACAAAGACTAATAATAAAGGGTTACTCAAACATGTGTGAATGAAACAAAACACAACTCTGGTTATATTTTTATGAGGAAACAACAGTGCTTAAAGTTCACGAGTCATTTCTGTGTAATAACCACCTTCAACTTCAACCTATCAGAATGTATAAAGCTCTGGATTTTTTGTTAGCATTTTCTATGAGTGTAATGTTAAACTAAAGAAGAGTTTAAAATGCTAAATAAGTATTCTGTGTAAGTATCATTATAGTGAGACAAATGTATTCACCAGGAGTGACCCAGAAGGCTGTTTCACAGCCTTTTTGCTTACTTACATTTTATTCCTGTCTTGACTAATGGATGTTACGACAATGTTGCATATTGCCAATCGCATAACATTCTTTGATGTTCGATTCCAAACTCTACTGGTTTCCTGTTTTAGATGCCATTTGTCGATTCAAAAGAAATTATTCATTCATTCCTTTCATTATTCTGAAACCATGATAAGTTGAGTTCATGAGATTTTAGAATTTGATATCATGTTTTTAAATGGGCCTGTCATATTTTTTAAAAAAGCTTATACAACACAATGGGCAATCCACTGTTTTAGAAATAACCGAACTAAAAATCTATAATTGTTGAAATTTATAAATTCATCCTGGGTTAGGGATTGGCTTAATGGGTTTTCCATATTCATCTTGTGGTATATTGTTCTTAGAACTGGCAACATTCATGCTTTGGTGATTGAATAATCCCACCACATTTTGCCTTGATGCTAGGGTTGTCCAAGGTGATGAAAAGTCAAATACTAATTGATACTAAAACTAGTATTGAAACTAGATACTCTTTTAAGGAAGTACAGATACTATGAAAAATAAAATCACATACTGATTTAAGAAGTACTATTACTTTGTGGTGAAAATTATATAGGTATCAAAATTGCAAATGAATCTATTCTTTAGTATAAAATAAGAGTCTGAAATGTGAGTATCATGACAACACTACTTGATGGTTGTCATTAAAAGATAATTGGCATATTTGATGTTGAACTTGTCAGTTTTTTGTTTCATTTGAACAAACCAGGCATGCAATTACAAAGACATTAACCACAAAATCTGGTCAAAATAACAGAATTTGGTAAAAAGCCAAATTCTTCCATTGAATTCTGACCTGCCCTTCACCTCAACTTAAAACTGTCAACTGTTTACTTTGAACTTTTTTATAAGATTGCAAAACGGAGGAGAGAAAAGGTTCACTCTGGCCTATAGGATCTAAAATACTGCTTAATGTCCTTAAGATGAAAGGATTAAAATAGTGAACGCAGCGCCTGTCAGTCCGTTAGTAACTGTCAAAGAACAGCGAAGGCAAGTGTGAAACAACGTGTAAACTCTCTCCTTACTAAACAAACATCCGTGACCCAAACATGCACGCTCCATGCAACATTACCTCATGGTTAAACACAACTTCCACAGCTCCAACACTGACCACTATGACCCAACAGATCTCAATTAATCCGAAGTGAAGTTCTGCATCTACACAATGTGGAGAATTAAAAACATTATCTGAATAAGATTTCTGTATAGAGCATTTGTGTGTGCGTCCGACAGTCAAGACACAAGATGATAAGACTATCAACTCCTCTTTTTACCTCCTCTAACTATTCTATTGTTTTTTTGCACCCACTTTATCAATAGGAAATAGTCAACAATACACGTATATTTTATCTCTCCTTCTTTCTCCCTCCTTACGTCGCGTCAATAAGCTCGTATGTGAAAAGATTACTCACCACCGCGCGCCTTGCTGCTGCCTCTCTCCTCTTTCTCTCCTCTCTCTCTCTCCCTGTATCGCTCCGAGCCTTGCAGCTGCTGCGTGGTCACGTGACCTTCTTTCTAACCCGGCCCACCCTCCCCCTCCTTCTCCTCCTCTTCACACACACACATACACACACACACACATCCCTTCTTCCTTTTCTCCTCCCCTCATCATTCACCCTCTTCATCTCTGAGGTTCTTTTTCTCCTCCTCACTCTCTCTCTCTCAGTCGCTCTCTGCATACACCTCACTGGCTACTCGCGGTCAAGACATTCTTAGCTGTTCTTTTTTTGTTTTGTTTTTTTCACTTATATGTGTGGTCAACAATGGAGGGGGTGTTATGGGAAGGGGGGGGGCAATGACAAGGCAGTGGGTGGGTTATGTATGTGCGCTAGTGTGAAGCGTCATCCATCAAAGCGCTGTCTCTGCCGTGGAGAGGCTGTCTGCTTTGGGGAGTGGGGGAGGAAGGGGGGTATGTGTGATGGGGGTGCCACTTCAGGAAAAGGGGGGTCTGGGGTCTGACAGTGACCTTTCACCTTTCAACTCCGACCTCTCCGGACTCCTACTGGCAAGAAGTCACAACAGTGCAAAATACAAAATGAGAGTAACTGATTTAGCTAAGTCTGATTAATCAAAAATCAACTGTATAAACTCTGTGATTTCAATGGATTCAGCTAGCAAATTGCAAAGGTTACAATATTTAATGTGTGATAATGTCCTCTGCAGAGAACAAAATATCTTGTCTCCATGGGGTCTTATAATAGGACTGCTAATCTTATGGTAAGGAAGGATGGTTTGACAAAAAGATGAATCATTATTTCTTTCCTCAAATTCATCTATCATCAGTTTATTATTCAAATCAAATACAAATGGATTTCAATAGCAATTTCCTGAACATAAACAATACTTTGACTAATTTGACTAAGTTTCTTCCCCCAACATCTGAACTCAGCTCTAAACCACATGCTGACAGAGGATTGGCTGTAGACCCCTTCATTAAAAAGCAGCCCTGCCTTGTGGTTTCGTTCATATTTTGGTGTTCTACAAAATTTTGAATATTACACTACACAATTTGAAATGTACAACTGACAAAAAAAACAATTTTAGTCTCCTATAATCCTATCAATCAATTTCACATGGTAGGGCTGATGAATGGACGCAATAAGCAAATAGCAAACACTGCAATTTCTGAAGTACTATAAATTCCTTCGAAAACAACAATATATCCAGTCTTATTCTGCATTTGCTAACCTTGTAGTTTAGATCTGTACAGATATGTTCTGAAATACACGCAATTCCTGTATTATGTCATTCACATTACAGCTTTTTTGGCAATTATTCTGGCTTCAGTATACTTTATTTTATGAAAATTATAAAATCACAATCGCAATAGTTGTCCAATTTCTTTTTCCAAATTGTGCAGCTGTCATTCCAAATCCACTATTTTCTCTAAATCATTTTGCAAAATAGAAATATAAACTAACATGCAGCTCCTTTCTAACATAGAGCACATTTTCCTGATTTTCCTTAAAACACCACACAGCAGCTTAATTAGCTTGGACAAAGGTCAAATGAGTCAAATGAGCTAACAGAAAAAGAGCTCCACTGGGGGCCTGCATTTGTGCTGTGGTGGTTTGACCTGTTTAATAATCCCATGGAGAAAATCACTGTCTGGTTTGCTAGTGCATAGATTACATAAGGATTAACCAATTATATGTATATGTTCCATTACAATAGAACCTCCGACTTTACACAGTACTAGTTAGAAAAAGTAAGTAGCTAGGACTGAACAAATACTTTAAAGTAGTAGCAAAAAGATACTGGGACATGAGATCAAATGTATTTTGCATTTCAGAAGATGTTGGAAGAGGCCAAAACTACAGGTTCCGCAGGTTTTATACATAATAACAAGATCATTCGCAATATAATTGAAATCACTATTTGAATGGACATAATTAGCAAACTGTAAAGGCCACAATTATTTAAATCCTTTGTAATCACCAAAATATTATGTCTTATTTTCTAGACCTAATAATCATGTAGTTTATATTCCACTTCAAACATTCTGAAATGCATGTGATTCTTTGATTAATTTAGCAGTTCAGATTTCTCAATTGTTATTGTTTTAAATGTGTACTATGAACAGAAGCTAGATATTTTGACAAAAATTGTTCAGCCCCAGCAAGAAGGACCCACAATCATAAATAACAGCAAACTTGCAATGTACTTATTGATTCATACTCTACCTTATTCTGAATGCTAACACAGACCACATTCTGGTTGTAGTTTTAATAATATTAGAAACCTGCAATATTAATGCCACAACATGTCCATGATGAACTTCTTCTAAGTTTTCAGAAAAGTTGGCCTGGGTTGACAGCAGAGGAGACTGCTGTGTGTGCTGCCTCTCAATCATCAGACAGACTGACAACGCTATATGCAGTACACTAACACTGAAGGAAAAGCCAAGACCTCCACACCAAAATACCAAGATGCAACTAACAAAACCAACAGTCTTTGAATCTGTGAAATTCACAATGACATCAAATAATATCGCAAAAGTTAAGAGAGATGCACTGCTTCAGCGTTTCAGTTCCAATACCGATTCCAATACTACAGTTTTAAATATGTACTGATAAGGTTATCAACCGTCACCAAGGCAAGGATTTAAAACGAATAGCTTTTTTTTTTTAACCTTTTTTTCCTTTAAACAAAAATAAAACAAGAACAAAACAGCTACATAAACGTGTTATATAGCTGTTATTTATCCCTCAATCAACTACAAAAAACCTTTCTTTAAATAAAAATTCAAACATTATGAAACATTGAGGTAACATCAGTTAATAGTCGTATTACATCACTTTATATGTCCACACAGGATAGCGGCTGAATTGATATTTGGAAGCCGCTATCCTGTTTGGATAGCCACATTTTTCAACACTGGCACTGATATCCCATACTAGTTAAAAATGTCTATACTTGAGCATAAAGCTGTACTGAACACAAAATCAGAGAATCACTATATGACAATCTCACCAAAATGTTCAGAGGTCTAAAATGTGGCATGATCCAAAGAAAGCACTATAAACCATGGTCTAAACTCCTACCACAAGGTTAACATGATTATTCCTTGTAAATATGAAATACACACTTTCTCATGTGACAATACACACAAGGACACACATGTTGGGTTACCATGCTTTTGGGGACATTTCATTAACTTACATTCATTTCCTGGATATTTGCCCAAACCCTAACCTTAACCTATTTTAATCTGAACTTTAAATCATGAGGTTGATGGTCATGATCTAATAGTGACAAAATGATGGGGACTGTATTTTGTCCCAATAAAAGAGGCAAGCAGGACTCCATGATATGTGCAAGTGTGTTTGCTTGTTGAGACATGTTGAGGCTCATCTCTGACACCTTTCGATATGTTGTCGTCTTTCACTTTCTCTCTCTCTTTCTCTCCTTCTCTCTCTCCCTCTCCTTACACATGCACAGGGAGGAGTGGGAGGGGGCAGGCACATTACAGTACAGCACATGCAGAAGTACAAGCATGGGTCAGAGAAAGAGGTTGGCCCAAACCACAATAATCATTGCCATGTTAGTATTGGCCACAGTGGTGCTACTTAAAGCACAACAGAACTCTAACACTATGGAACGTGCACTGTTCATAAGAAATGAAATATGATCCATCTATGTTAGTGTCAAAAGAACGCAATCAGAATAATCATGGAGTTTTGCTGTAGTTTAGTAGTTAAATTAGTAGTTGTAAAATTATTATTGTGTTGTATTTTATTGTCTGAGAACCAGGAAGTGCACTGTTAGCATGCTTGTTAGCTGTGATGGCAATAATCTGTTCTGGCCTCTAAAAGTAATGAAACAGTGATTATAAACTAATTACAGTGAATAATTAGGATGCTTGCAATGTGTTAAGAAAGTGAGGAATAACTCTGAGCCATTGCAAACTGTAAAGATGATAAAAATCAGGTACAGTGCTTTTAATTTGCTCACATCTGATTAATTCTAGTTTAGTCTTAGTTTGGACCTGGTTTAGCCTTGATTTACAATTTTGATTAAAGGCCTGGATTTTGCATCAGAATTTGATCTGGTTTAGTGCTGGTTTGAATCAGGCAAATAGTAACCCTATTTACTTTATTCTATAACTTGACAATTGCAAATATTATCCACCATATCACATAATTATTGCGTCTTTTCCTTAGACAACAGCCCCAGTCAGTCTGCAATACAACTGTACCTCTGGTTACATTACACATTGGATGCAATTATTCGGCTTGATAATACCACTAAAAGACTTAACACTGCTTTTTACAATAGCTGCTGGGCAAATTCCTCTGACTGGGGCTGCACACACACACACACAAGACGGGAGCACCACGCGGGAGAGGAGAAGTAGCCAAATGTTTACGGCCTCTTAAACTTGTCTGTAATGGTAGTCAGAGTGGCGTCAACACAGCGGTCTCTGGGGTTACTCTGGGGGGCGCTAAATGGCTTTACAGGCCCCTGGTCCTTTCGGCAGCTCACTTAACACTTCCCTTACAATCCATAAACAAGGGCCCCAGCGCACCGCGCACAGCATCTGACACAGCACAGACTGGCATGTAGTGCTGGACAATATATCACAATTAAACCAAAATGTGAGTATAGATTCAGTTATCAATGACATTATTTACCTAACAGATGAGTAATGTCCACTGTAAACAACAATATATAAAAAAAAATGTTAACCATTTAGCATGAAGCAAATTGTCTCATGTAAACAAAGGTCTTTAGTTTTTGCCTGAGTGAGTGTGCTTCTGTCTGTACAGATTCTGATTATGAATTAAAAGCAACATTATGTAACCTTTTGGTGGAATGATATAAGTTAGAAACTTTTATGCCATACTGCAAAAGATTATAGCTATTGTAACCTAGTTTTGGTTAAAAGTTACATACTAGGGTTTTAATGTTCTGAAATGCAGGGAATTCTTGTATGTATTGTTGCATGTCAGTGTTCTCTTAGTTGATAATGCTTGTGGACATGTTTAAAATGTGAACTTCCTACACAATCCTACAATCAGAAATGGCAATTCAATTCATAATCGCAATTCTTGTCAGAAAAAAAAGTGTTTCAAAATCATACATCCTTATACTACACAAATCTGCGTGGGGTTAAAATGACTGGAACTATGGATAGAGTAAGTACAATTAGCTGAGTCAGGGGCAAGAGTGCGTCACCAAATGTATGCATGTGACCCCCGGGGAGAAGACAGCCACAGAGCGCATTTATGGTCTGAGGAGAAATGGAGCGGAGCGAGCACAGACTGTAATAAGTGACACCAACAACAGTAGCACAAGTCAGACACAGTGCAAAAGAGAGAAGGGATAATAGCACGTATCAGCATGAGACAGAGAAGAGAAGAGGAGATTTACAAGGAATAACCCCATTTAAACTGTACAGAGGCATTGGAATGAAAGTGACATCTGGTGGTGAAAGTGAAAATTGCAAAAATGTGAATAAATCACACTTGTTTTGCAGTGAGGATTATAGTAGTGCATCATGTTTTTTAACAACGAAAATTCATATCCAGATACTACTTAATACTAAACTATAATCAAAAATAGATAATCCTTTGAACAAGTACCAGTACTGAAACAGTTGGACCTTTCCTGAATAGTTAAGGTATGGATGGTCTTACAACAGTGTTACAACTGCATAGTAATATCGAAGAAAGTACCATTATTTTGAGTTGAAATTTAGTTTTAAAAAAGTGTTTTATTGTGGTGTTAAAATGGGTCAAGCTGTGGCCAAAGTAATTAAATTGAGTGTGAAATTTAGTATTGCAACAACAGGGACATGATGTAGCCAATTACATATCAGTTTTGTTAATGTAAGTTAATGTAAAGAAAAATATTATTAGATATGATGTAACATATTATTAAATACATTTGCTATCACCTCTCAGATGTACCGTTTCAGTCCAAATAGTGGTAGTGATAGTTATTCTTTGGCTTGGTGTCAAGAAGACTTGTTGGCTGGCAAGTTCAGACTTATTGTCTCTCTGTATATTTTATATAGATAAATTTCAATTAGGTTCCCACATCCTCTGTCACATCAGATTTGTGTTTAATGCCACACTGTGAAAGTTTTAAAACAAAGAACAATGACAGATGACAGAACCTCTAACATGATAACCATGAAGAGTTGAATCCCCCCCCCAAAAAAAAAACTAACTAAATGTACAATGTGATGAAAACAAAAAAGAAAAAAGAAAAGAAACACAAATTGCAATAAATAGCAGAATGAAACACATTTCAGTGACCACTGAGCAAAGAGCTACATGTAAGGCCATTCACAGGCTCAATATATGAGTCTAATGAAAAAAATATATATATACATATATTCATATACATATACACACACACACACACACACACACACACACACACACATATATATATATATATATATATATATATATATATATATATATATATATATATATATATATAAAATATATATATATATATATATATATAGTGCTTTTCTGGACATTTTATTCATTCACACATTCACATTATTCATTTACTCCAGACACTTGGCGGTGGTAAGCTACTATTGACTGATGGAAGGGAGCCTGCCGATCTGCGCCACTGGCCCCTTCGACCACCACCATCACTCATGAACACTACTTTCATGAAGTGCCTTGCATAAGGACAACACCATTTTTTTAGATGGTTTTAGATATCACTTAAGTATGTTTCAGTAATCTTGCAATCACTCCCCGGTCCTATTCGGCCCCTCCTTACAGGTAGCTGTAAGATTCTGTCCAATGCTCAGCCCACAACCCTATAAAGTAGCTCAGTAGGGGCGGTAGTAGCTCAGTTGGTAGAGCATTCCTCCGCTGATCTAAAGGTTGGTGGTTCGATTCCAGCTCTCGACATTAACATCACAGGTTGAGCGGTCAGATCCACTGACCCACAGGTTGGCTGGTGTGATTGTAGTTCCCACAGATGAATGCTGTCGTTGTGTCCTTGGGAAAGACACTTAACCCACCTTGCCCAGAGTGTCTGTGTACACTGGTGTGTGAATGGGTGAGTGGTTCCTTGTTGTAAAGCGCTTTGAGTGCCTTGAAGTTGGAAAAGCGCTATAGAAAAATGTGGCCATTTACCATCATCCATGCTCTCACACAAGACAATTCTCCATGAATATACAAATATACACAACAACTTGACAAATGTGATTGTGCACTAGCAAGTTATGCACTGACTGTGGTGACTCTGAAATGGGAGTGAAGAGCAAAAGGAGGGGAGACTCAGACTGTCAAAAACAAAAGTGAAACTTATCAAACATGTCAATATGTTGTTTTCAGTGAATGTAGCATTTACAAAACAATAAAGTGATCTAAGTGAATACAGTGATCTAAATATGTTAATACCCCATGAAAGTAAAATACCCCCTCTTTAAAACCCTACAGGAGCACTTTCCTCTCTCAGCCTCTTCATAAAAATATTTGCATATACAAACTATCATCACATGCTTAAAGCCAGTTTGGCATTGCATGGGAGCTTTAAGGACAGGCTGGTCAGTCATGTAAGGTTAGCCTAACCGTTGGTTTGGGTAATTAGCATTAGCGTCATTCACCATCGCGGAACGGCACAGCACGCATCATTTCCCCAGTACAAGTATCCACAATGACACTGAACAATGACTAAGAAAACAGGCATTCAAAAGCACTAACCTCACTCATCTCTACTTCTATGTGTATGTAAACATGTACTACTATGTGTCAGTACCAGAAAACTCAATGTGCCCTGCCCATGTTACAGGTCATTATGCAAAGCTATCCGACTTTATATTTAGCAAACTATTTTAATGTCTCATCCAATAATTATGTCAAATGATGCTTCATGCTTAGATGTCAGGATTAATCACATTTACTATTGTGATGATAGAAGGCAATTATTTCATTAAACTTGTCACACTGGATTTCTTTGGAATGTTGAGATGAATTTTGCCAATTAATTAGTCAGATAATTGAATTATGACAGGGTTGCCAGGCTTCAGCAACTCAACCTGCGCAAGAGCATCTGAAAAACCACCTAAAACTCGTGGAACACATGGTGCAGTTGTGCTTTCCACTGTATTTATGAAAATAGCGCTCCTCCTGTGACACAGACCTGCCCCTCCCCTCTCTCTTGCACAAATAGAAGCTCCACAGAGCACTGATGGTTTTGGATATGAAAATTTGTCCCCAAAATTCAGGACTATCATTAGGATAATTCTAAAATCAATACGTTTTACATGGAAAATAGCTTTTGTAAACCCACAGTTGCTCTGTTCCCCAATTTCCACAGGAAAACCATGTACCTGGCAACACTGAATTGTGTTTTAACTACATCCCCGGTTTGATTAATTTAAAGATTATTTGATTATTAAAAACATTAGAATCAGTACAGCAGTAGTAGCATGAATATGGTAGTGTACATTTCAGATGGAAGGGTTTAACTTGTTTTGCCAGTCAATAAGAATCATGCCTATTAATTACCTACTCACTGGATTCCTATCTGTGAATTTCAGTGTGATAAAAACTTTGCACTGTTGCCATGGAAATTAACAATTTAAAGCAAAAATATTGTATGAATAGTCAAAAGTCCTCAAAATGTCTAACAAAAAGCATGTGAACAATACATTTTACAAGATACTCAACAACTGTACAGTAAAAATGTTTGTTTCATTTCTATAATAATAACAAATAGGGTGTAATTAAAATTAAATCATGATTAAGATACAATCATTTCTACTCATCAATGATCAGCTTTTTTTTGTATTTTTTTTGTATTAAATGACAATTCTGTCTTGTATTTTCATATTTAAAACTATTTTTTCAAATACTAAATGAAACTGAATACATACAGTACGTGGAAGTAATGTGATGTCTTTTTTTGCCCGGCCTTTAAAACAATTTGACAAAGACCTTGTAGAACCATGTTTTACAACGCATGCAAATTCTCAGTCCAAGAAGCCCACCTGTGTCTGCCCCTCTATACTTCTGCATCTGCCCTCCTTACTTCTGCATCACCCCTTATCACTTCATCCATGCCACTGATCTGTGTACTGTGATCCAGATGATGCAAAGAGATAAGACACAGTGCCCACACATACACTATATTTCCTCCTCTGTGGTGGAGGTGTGTGCAGACACTTGTCAGACAGTTTGACAGCCGCAGCAGCACATCCGCTGGCTGGCCTCGGGCTCAGAGACACACACAGTCACAGCCTGTACAAAGGTGTGTGGTACAAAGCACTGGTTTGAGTCGAGAGATAGCACAAAGAAAGACGGAAAGAAAGTAGCAAGAGAAGAGGGTGTGTGGTTAACCTGACAAACAGCTAAAACGGCCATGATAAACAAACTTCCAAGGAGTGGTTAATTCCGGTGAATTGGATGTTATTAATAGAATTCAAGTCTGCTTTAAAGGGAATGCATTGTTTACTGGTGACAAGAAAAAGGAAGAGCCAGCTTAACTGCCATTAGTGCATTAGAGCTGTTTAAAATATAAAGATCAATAGTTTGTAGTGAATTATGTGTACACACTTTGTGACTGGTGCTTCCATAACGTTTTTCTGTTCATTGTTTTGGTGATTACATAAGCTGTGTTAGCATAGAGGTGTGTCATTTTTAAGGCATAAGGTTTGATTGCGGATACCTTCATTAACATTTTGATTGCGCAACACTGACAAGCTTACTATCCCTAACTTCTATTATTCCAAGAAGAAAAATGCACTTTAGTCATTAAGTCAGGCATGTCCAAATTAAAGCCCGGGGGCTAAACGCTCAGACCAACTTGGGCCATATTATTTTAAGCAGTTCTTTCACTAGCAAGTTTTTGAACATTTACTTCTATAATGCCAAGATGATAAAAATTATTGAGGATCTATGCATGAATAAAGGTTTGGTAGCTCATTCTGTTATAAATGCACATATGCACATATTTTAATTATTCATTATAATAACCACCAGTCTATGGCCCTTCATTGGCACTTCATCTGTGTTTTCATTTACGGCCCTTGATTTAAAAAATATCCCTGCACAAAATGATAAAGTACAACTTTCACTGGAAACTGCAGCATTCAAGATAACTCATGCAATCCTAAAACTGGGCTTATATCATGTTTATATCATGTTAATAAACAGATATTAATCAATAATATGACATTGACATTTAGTGGAAATCCAGGATGATGGATCCAGGATGGCCATTAGGCCTATGTTTAAGAGTGAAGATATTATGGTGTGACAATATTGACTTTACAATAACCACAGAGACTCCATGACTCCATGTCAACAAACACATCCATGTGCTACAGGTAGCGCTACATATTCACTATGGAGATTCTGCTCACACTTAATTGATAATTAGACCGTATGTGTGAGCTTGCACTAGAGATAGGCTAAACTGTCCAAACAGAAGCAGTGAATGGCCATGGCTTTACAGTAGGCCTATCTTCTGAGAGGGGGTAATTAAAGAGATTGGAGGTTTACTCAGTAACCCCTGATGAGCAGCTGGTCTCCGGCAGGTCAGCGGCAGCACATGGTGCGTGGAGTCGTGTGTGTTGAACTCCACCTGCGGGCTGTGTACACACAAAAGCGCCGTGATCCGCTTGACTGCTGCTAATGCGCCCAGCGGCATCTATCTGAGCTGAACAATACAGGCGCTGTTAAAGGTCCCGGATTAAAGAGCCACTCCGCTGACTCCCATGGGTGCTACCGGTGTGTGTCGAGCATCACAAGGAAACTGGGTGACATAGGACCATATCCACGTGTGCACTAAGTTTACCAGAGGCAAACAGTAGCGCTGTTTAATCACAGACGAGTTAGACGGGAAAGATAACATAACGATAAACCACAGTCACATTAAACAGCAACCTCGCCTGCAGCTGCTCAGTCAAGCTGCTCATTGTCTCACCCCAAACCGGAAGTGCACCAGTGTACCAGATTCAACTACAACTTGCAATTTATCCGAAGGAAACGGAATTCGCGTGACAGTCATATTGGCATTAAATTTATGGTTACCCGAAAACCCAAACTCCTTGCGCACAATTGAATCACGTGTTTATGCCACACGTTTATTTTGAAAAGCCGACCAGAACTCGTTTTCTATTGCTACAGTTGCATTGTATGTAAATGTAAAGCTTTAACAAACGAAATTGCTTGGTTTCGTTTTAATGAGCAATTTCATCATTTTGCGTGTCATAAACGCTGCAAACAGAGTAACAGTGTGCGTTTCAACCAAACGCGTTTAAGCACATTCTTTTGATTAAAAAAGATTTGGTGACGGCAACGATGTGAACATGACAGTGGTCCCAGCCAGTGTTGGCTTTCTAAAATCAAACTGAGCCACCAACGAGAGCGTTAAACCCTCAATAAAAGCCAGAACAAGTCGCCAAGCTCAAAATGGAGTTAACGATATGCAAAACTGAAACGCAGCACAATACAGACCACAGCGCTCAAACTTCAAGAGTAAGCTACTTCTAAACAACAGGAAACTACTCACCGCGCCACCAGCGAGAGCAAGATCCGGGATTTTAACGCATCCTTGTTCGAATAAAACTACAACAAGCAAAACGAGAGCAGCTCCGACACGGTGCGCTGATGTGATGTGTGCGGGGTAGGAGAAGGACAACACATGAACTGTCCTCAGGGAGAAAGAGCGAGGGAAAAGGGCGGGGGATGAGCGCGGGGAAGGAGGGGGAGAGGAGAGGAGAGGGGCCACAGCACCTGCTCCACGGCGCTCCCCGGAGACACGGACACAGGAGGAGGGAGAGGGGGGGACGAGGAGGGGAAGAGCCGGCCCCCCATCGCCGCTGATAACCCCAACGCCGCCTGGGCATGTTTACTGTCCACTAGAGACAATCAGAGGTGTGAGTCCCCAGCCCCATGACCGCGCACTGAGCAGCGAATTAAGCACAACATTAGCGCATTCAGGGGTAGGAATGGAGTAAAGGCGTTAAGCACGGGGGTAAAAGGACGGGCATGGCGCACTGAGTAAACACTGTTATATCAATGCGCGTGTTTGCTTTTCAATAGCCAATGCAAACTAATGCCATTTAAATAGTGCAGCCAAATTTTGGATGACGTCATGTGTCGCCAAGTGTGGATCCACGCTCAAAAATATATTTAAAAATGGTTTTGGTTATCCTGTCTAATGTAATAACCTCTTTGCTCAGTGCAAAGAGTTGCTAAAATATCAATAACCTAGTTGTAGCTAGCCACAATGTTTATGTGATTTAAAGGCGTACTATGAAACTTTTCAGACTGAGGGTTCGACACTTGCTGGTCTTCATGGAGATGTTAATGGTTGCCGGAAATATTTTGTAGTACTGTATGAAACATATCTGACATCAAGGTCAGATCTGTGGAGAGTAAAGTAGAGAGAAAGTATTTTTTTTTAGTCAGCAATAAAACCACTGACTTAACTGCGTTAATGCAAAATAAGATTAATGCCATACCAAGGGAAATTCCAGGCAAAGCAATAACATTTCCATGGAGACAAGTCAGTGGCCTATCCTCCACCTTAAAACTTGCATCGTGCAGTCATAACAAACTTCTAATATGATAATAAGTAATGGAATACCATACAGTATATAGTATAGTTTTTATTTATTTTATTTATTTATATATTTTATTGTCTATCCTTAGGCAAATCTTGTTCATTTTTACACTTTCAACCTAGAGTTAGTTTGTGTCTGAAATCACCATGTTAAAACCCTGCCTGGATCATGATCACTGACATTATCCACTTGTACATCCTCCAGGCTCTGCGTCAGCCCAGCATCAGCGCAGCCAGCCTCATTGAGTCCTTCTACACGTCCCCTGGGTCTTCTCTCTCTCCTCTTCTCCTCCTCTCCCTGGTCATCCATCCCTCCATCCCTGTCTCCAACCAGCTGCTCCACTTTGCAGATATTTAACAGCTGTTTTGCAATCACACTTCTACACTGCGTCTTTCCATTTTTGCTGCTAAGTTTCATCTCTTGTTTTTGCTTGCCTGAAACATCACAATTAAGATTTTTGTATTTTTTGGGTATGTAGGGTGAGTGGTTCCATCTTTTTTGTCTTGTAATCTCAGGGGGCCCATGGCAACACCTTCTCTCTCCCTCTCATGAGTCGTCCAAAGGTGAATAGCATAATTTGTGTTGTTGGCTGTTAATTTAGATTCAAAATAAGTTACAAAAATATGTTAATCTGTCATTGAAAATAACTGTACAAACCAAGTACATTTATTTCAGCTCTTGGGGTGACAGTGGTGTGATCTGTTAAACCTCACCCACCAACAAGATGGTCAGCTGAGTGCATAATAGTGCTGTTATGTTCTTTGCCAAGGCACTTAACTCACCTGGCATGGTAGCAGTGAGTTGGACCAAAGGTACAGAATCATAGCCACACTTCTAATACTGAGTGAAAGAAGTTAAACCATGAATATAACTAGAAATTAGAAACCAATTAACTAACTTTTAAGACAAGTTTAATACAATACTGTGGAACTTTCTTATCAAAACTAACACATCTCCATAGTGACAAGTAGGTAGCTCACCCTCCATCAGAAAGTTTTACAATTGCACATTTACATATTCTTAAGTATTGAGGGCAAAACACTATTTTATGACATTTGACCTTGTATTAGTTAATGTATTAATTAATTTTCAATCATACTTAATTCTCAATTATCTATATTTTCAATTGTTTACTCTATACAATTATGCACTCTCTATAAAATGCTTGCATATACACCACAGTGGTCCTGCTACCTGTTTGGGAAACCCTTGTCTAATCTTGCCTAAAGACACATGCAGAAGATTAACGCCTCCTACTTTTCCCTCCTCAGAAACAACACCAAAGAGAAGAAAAGAGTGCAGTTCCATGTTAATCCCCCAAATCCAAACCTACACAGTGGAGGAAGGAGGGGAGGAACCATCATGATGCTGTGAATAGGTAGGCTGAATACATCTGTGGAGACCCGCAGCCTGACATGATTTATGGCTAGCTTGGGCGCTCCAGGCATGCTCTCTGGCTTTCCTCAGAGGTGGTTGTCTCACCTCCACCCTCTGTGACCTATACTGGTGTAGTAGTGTGCTTGGCTCTGTTTGACTGAGCAGCAGAAATACAGTGCTGTGTGGGTAGGAGCAGGTGCACTGGAATGTTTATGGTGAAATCTGGTGTAAAAAAAAAAAAAAAAATTTTAAAAGAGTGGATCAGGAGTGTGAAAAGGGAAGGTGGTGCCTGTGCTAGTGTCCCAGATATTGGGAATGTTTGACATTGGTAGTTGTTTTGGTATTTATTTATCTGATTGTGCTGTTTTAAAGGTGCACTATGTAACTTGACCCAGTGGTGTTACCTGCACATCTCAATGGATTTACTTTACCATACTTTTAACATACTATTTTGATGTAGCAGTTATGCAAGCTGCAGATCTGTGGAGAGGCAACATTCACAACATGTTGTTTTTGAGCAATAAATAGACCTGTAATTACATAGATGAAAAAAACATTTTTCCACCTTCATGGCACTCATAGTGTTCAAAGCAAGTCTCCTTGGAGACAAGCAGGTGGTGTACCCTTGTCCAGCAAAGTTATGGAGTTAAATCTTCAATCAGAACAGGAAAAAACAAAACCAATTCTCAAATAACAGTATAAATTAATTAATTGCAAGTAAAAATGCACTACTCATACTACTACTACTATTCCAGGTCTCATTTTTGCATGCTTTTGATGAACATACTATGACTCAAGAAGTAAACATTACTCAGCAGTACTGGTATAGTAAGTAATGTGTTATACATTTCTTTTTATTCTTTTTACTTTGAAAAAGCATCCAACATTGATTGTAAATAAATGGTTGTATTTTTTCCAGAACACTTGAATGGAGCCCTGAATGTCACGTATTCTGTGCAGTAGTAAACAGCTACCCCCACTGCCTGCCCCATACTTCATACTGTCCCTTTTTACAGCAATCATAAAAGAGCAGATAAACTTTACAATCCAGTGGAGCTGTAGGTATATTTGTGTTCTCTGAGCTGCCCAGTGCGTGCTCTCCCCTCATGGGTTACACTCTGGGCAGCAGGCTGTTGGACACCCCCCTCCCCACCCCACTTCTCTCCCACTCTCCCAGTCCCCCCACCCCACGTTGTGTAAAAGAAGCCAAGCTCAGTCCATTATTGTGGGCCAGTAATAGCTTCAGGAACCTGGGAGCCTCTGGAGACATGCTCATTAGCCTATTCCTCTCTCATAAAGCCCCCTATCCATCACCCATAAGAGCAGGCACATTTGTATGCAGACGGCCCAACCACACGTCCTGGAAGTGCACTTTGCATGTCCTATTGGTCTGTCTGAGTAAACACAATAGAGCAACTAAGGACACTAAAGTGTGGTATGATATGAGGAATATTTTTTGCTAATCATTTTTAAAATGTATTTTTCAATACTTTTATAAAAAAAATTACTGATTCACTGTAATGAGTTTATAAGTGCCTTTTACAGCTCTTAGAGACCAGTGGGGAAGCTAAAGCTAACAACTACTATCATGCTAACATGCACTTCCTCAATATCAGACAATAAAATGTTTCATAATTAGATTCAGATAGTAAACAGCGGACTTATAGAGCCTCTTATATAATGTATCAGTTTTGGGGAAAGATACATTTTCCTCAAATACATGGGAAGAAATCAGGTTCAGGCCCTTTAAATGTTGTTACATTTTCATTTTGGGAAAAAAGAGAAAAAAATCATATGCGTAATTACACATATTATGTACTGTGTGGGAAAACTGTATTTAGTATTTCTGATATTGAGAATTTTGTGATATATATTGCAAACTTAATCTAACCAAGGTGTTTCTGAAATGTCTCTTCTGCATTTGACCTACCTCATCTTTATGCCACTGCAGCACCCAGAGACCCATCCACACAACTTGAGCTATTGATAAGTTAGGCTCATGTAGTAGCTAGCTGTAGCATTAGCCTATACATGTTTTAGGTTAAATAAACACAGCTAATATGTTAAGTTTACAAAAGTCACAAATCACAGTATCAAAACTTTATAGCTATATCTGTTTGTATTTTTCCAATAATAACACTATAAATGCAAGTTTACAATACATTCTTTGCCATGCATGAAAACGCATAGCTTCTGTAAATATGCTAATTTTACAAAACCGTCAGGGCCTATTATCAACACTTTATTATTCAAATATATTCCTCCTTGTGAATCCCAGGACGACATGGCAGTTCTGGTCAGGTAAACACCACAAAGAGAACACACGCTTATACAGTACAATGGTGGCATGTGGCTGGGATAGCAAACGCACATAACCAAGTCTTTTCTTCCTTTAGCATTAAGCACTAACATAAAAAGAGAAGATTTATTGGCACGTCGTAGCATCTGCAGCCAGAGGGTACAAAGAGGTAAGCGGGGGCCTTTATCTGCATACACTGGTCTACTGTGATCACACTGGTATTAGCACAGTGAGAATGGAAAATACACTACTGTCTACATTCACGGCTGGACATAGGATTTATTTTATTGCAATCACTGTTTTTTTTTTGTTTTTTTAAGTAGTTACATCTGAAATGTATTATAAAGGGTATAATTAGGCTAACGGTATAACTTTTCTGGTAGAGAGTGTGTGCCACCTGCTTGTTTTCATGGAGATATTGTTGCTTTGGCTGGAATGGTCCACGGTAGCCCATAGCATTATATATATCTATATAGTATTTATTTAATCAGGTGCATTTGTTACTTAAAATTTCTTTGAAAAACATCCCTCCATCCATTTCCTTCTGCTTATCTGGGGCTGGGTCGTGGGGGCATCAGTATAAGCAGGGACTCCCAGACTTCCTTCACCCCAGACAAATCCTCCTGCTCCTCCGGGGGAACCCCGAGGTGTTCCCAGGCCAACCGAGAGACATACTCCCTCCAGTGTGTCCTGGATCTTCCTCGGGGCCTCCTCCATGCCCGGAACACCTCCTGAGGGAGACACCCAGAAGGCATCTGGAACAGATGCCCGAGTCACCTCAACTGGCTTCTCTCGACGTGGAGGAGCAACGGCTCTACTCCGAGCCAAGCAAACTGATTTCGAGTGCTTGTATCCACGATCTTGTCCTTTCAGTCATTACCCAGAGCTTATGACTATAGGTGAGGGTAGGAATGAAGATTGACCTGTAAATCGAGAGCTTTTCCTTTCTACTCAGCTCCCTCTTCACCACAACGGTCCGATACAACAACCACATTACTGCTGTTGCTGCACCGATCCACCTGTCAGTCTCACGCTCCGTCCTCCCCTCACTCGTGAACAAGACCCTGAGATACTTGAACTCCTCCACTTGAGGCACGGCCTCTCCACCCACCTGGAGAGGGCAAGCCACCTTTTTCCGGTCAAGAACCATGGAATTGGACTTGGAAGAGCTGATCCTCATCCCAGCCACTTCACACTCGGCTGCAAATCGCCCCATTGCACATTGCAGGTCCTGGCCTGATGAAGACAGGACAACATCATCTGCAAACAGCAGAGATGAGATCCTGTGGTCCCCAAACTGGACCCCCTCCTGCCTCTGACTGCGCCTAGAAATTCTGTCCATAAACACAATGAACATAACCGGTGACAAAGGGCAGCCCTGACGGAGTCCAGCATGCACCGGGAAAAGGTCTGACTTACTGCTGGTAATGTGAACACAGCTCCTGCTCCAGTCATACAGGAACAGCCCTTAGTAAGGGGCCCCGAACCCCATATTCCAAGAGTACCCCCCATAGGACACCATGAGGGACACGGTCGAATGCCTTGTCCACATCCACAAAGCACATGTGGGCTGGTTGGGCAAACTCCCATGAACCCTCTAGCACCCAAGGGAGAGTATAGAGCTGGTCCAGTGTTCCACGGCCAGGATGAAAACCACACTGCTCCTCCTGGATTCGAGGTTCGACTATCGGTTGGATTCTCCTCTCCAGTACCCTGGCATAGACCTTACTGGGGAGGCTGAAGAGTGTGATTCCCCTGTAGTTGGAACACAACCTCCCATCCCTGTTCTTATACAGAGGGACCACCACCCTGGTTTGCCAGTCCAGAGGTACTGTCCCCAACCGCCACACAATGTTGTAGAGACGTGTCAGCCAAGACAGCCCCACAATATCCAGAGACTTCAGATACTCAGGACAGATCTCATCCACCCCCGGAGCCTTGCCACCAAGGAGCTTGCCAACCACCTCGGTGACTTCAGCCAGGGTGATGCCTGAGTCCGCCTCCAAGTCCCCAGCCTCGGCTTCCTCCACGAAGGATGCTTTTCAATGTTTGAAAAACATTGAAAAATGTTTTCCAAGTGTCTTTAATGTTTGAAAAACATTAAAAAGCATTCTGGCAGTGGGGTTGTCTCTCCATAGATCTGACCTGCAATTTGCTCTACTTGCTTGTCTCTGTGGAGATCAAGTTTACTGCTGTATAGTAGAAACAAGGTAGTGGCATACCCACAGCAGAAAAGCTACACAGTGCACCTTTAACATAAGTAGAACACAAGAAGACATGTACTACAGTTGTAGTTGAGGGTTGTACTGTCTGCATGAAATTAGAAAACGTTTTATTGTCCTTGAATCAGGAAGTGCATGTTAGCATGCTAGTTGTTGTTAGCAAAGTTGTAAAATGTGCTTTAAAACTGGTTAATAATTGTAAATGGTCACATTTTTCTATAGCGCTTTTCCACCTTCAAGGCACTCAAAGCACTTTACAACAAGGAACCACTCACCCATTCACACACCAGTGTATGCAGACACTGTGGGCAAGGTGGGTTAAGTGTCTTGCCCAAGGACACAACAGCATCATTCATCTGTGGGAGCTGGAATCACACCAGCCAAACTGCAGGTTAGTGGATCTGACCGCTCAACCTGTGATGTTTATGTCGAGAGCTGGGCAAATGTTCTACCAACTGAGCCACTGCCGCCCACCAGAATTGTGATTCCTGGAATGCATAAATTCCAGTGAGGAATAACTATGATATAACTATAATAATCCAAAATACCCAAATGACAACAAGTGCCTTCCTAAACCACCAAGTCTTTGGGTATGAAAACCCCTAAACTACTTTATTACTGTAAATGACTGTACATTAGACACACACACACAGAGCCAGGGGTGTCCTCAGGGAGAAGGTACCTGGGGAAGGGAGGGGGACTTTGGCACAGGCAGAGGAGTTGGAGTCAGTCACTTGGACCTCAGGCTAAACGCGAGAATACAGCAGCAGCATAGATAAGCGCTAATCCTGTTTATGCCCCCCTCCCCACCCCTTCCTCTCTTCTCTCTTCTCCTCTCTCCATTCTCTGTTTTCTCTCTCTCCCTTATTCTCTTGTCTTACTTCCCATCAGCCCCAGCTCATGTGTGTGTGTGGTTTGTTCTGTGGCAATTGTGGGCGTGTGGTGTTTGAAAACCTGCTATAATCAAGATGTTTTAAAGGCACACCAAGGTTAATAGGTAAGAGAGGAGGTTTAAACATTTTCTATGTGTCTTTAAGTTGTGATATAAAATCCATAAGGGACCATTTTATATGTTAAGACATATGTGGATAGTTATTTTACATTATGTTCTTTGGAACTCACAATATTGATCTGAAAGGTTGTAATAATAAAACAACTTCATGTACTTCCTGTTCAAAATTGCAGAACTGATAAACCGTACCACTTCATCATGACATTTCATTGTAACAAGCAGCCTAAATGTTTCTACTATTGAAAAATTACTGTACAAAATATTTTGGATTATGAACCATAGTATGAAATTTTGGAATCATTGCAAAAAGTACAGAGCAGTGGGTGGAGATAGGGGTAGGTGAAAACTGAAATTTTGTGAGCTCTCAAGCTGGAAATGCAGTATGATAAAGGAGTACTCAAAAAAGGATATACAATTTAAATACAAATTTGAGTAAACTAATGGTGAGGATACACCATTATTACTGGGTTAAAACCCCATAAAGGTCTATTTAACATAATACGTCCACTTTAATGTATGCATTGTGATATTTTACTGGAAAATGTATGTATTGGGGTGCTAAGAATGAAAGTTCAGCTCCCCGACCACATAAGGTATTTTTTGTAAAGCAAGAAAACACAACCCAAGAAGGACTGACAATGCAAAATGGGGGAACTACATGAACTAATAAGTAAACACGTCAGCTAATTGAGAAATGCACTTATATATAGCAGTGGACATGTTTTTGACTATGGCCAAATAGAGGAACAAGCTTTTACACTAATCTAACTTAAAGGTTTAAATGAAAAAAAGGTTTCCAGAGAAGTGAGAACCACAGGGCGAAAGTGACAGTGTGGGTGAAACTGAGATGCACTTGTGAAATGAACACTCTATTTTAGCTGATGCAGATCTCACTTAGCATGTGGCCATTTTAGGGTTACCGACCACAACTGTATATACAATAACAAGCAAGATGTGGATAGTTATATTTACTCAAGTACATTAAATAAAGTCAAGTTTTAAACAAATTATACTATGAGACAGTTTAAAAGTTATGGTGACTCTTCCCACTGTGACAATATGAAACGGTTTGAACATTTGTGTTTCTTGGACTCATGTTTTAGATATGATTTAGTTTTTCTAATTTTTGTGTAATTTCTTCCTCTTTTCTATTTTTTTATTTATTTATTTTTTTGAGTAATTTCTTGGCCCATGCCTTTTACATCCACTTGAGTAATATTATTTTGAAGTAATAGTATTCTTACTCTAATACTCTGACACATTTAGTATTTACTTAATATAAATATAAAATATGCAATAAATTGTGCACCTGGGTATTTTTGTTCTCAATCTTTGAGGGTGACTTTTGCTTTATTGTCTGTGTATATACTGTGATGCTTTGCAATGTTTTTAGACAATACCATGAGTCAGAAACATGTTTTAGTTTGAACTTTTAGCCCCGCCTATTTAGTCCTATCTGGCACTGTGATATCGCACCATGACGCAGAAATAACACTATCTGGGATAGTGTCATGCAGTTGTTTCCTGATAGTTCTATAACTTCTTTCTATTATTTGCCTTTTTCTTATTGCTCTCTTTAAAATGTACCATGACAGAGATTCAAGTTGGTTGATTCATAGTTGACTGGACAAAGAACAGACGAACCTGTCTGTAGCTTCTGTAATATGTATTACCAGAGAAAATGTGATGTAAAATTAATGGATTATATTGAATGAATATATATTTTATTGCTAATTATTTAGAAGTTTTATTACCATTTTAATATATTTTTTACTCTTTGTTATTGTAATTTAATATGATGCGTGAGCTACTGTGTCCAAGTAATTATCCTAGTCTCTAAAGTCGCAAGTATGAAGTCTGTCTAAGTCTAAATGAGTAGATTATATTTTACAACGTACATTTTTTTCTTATTTAGCTGCTTTAACCAATTGATGATGTTGTTGATGATGAATGATTTAAAATGCATTTATCTTGATGGAAGAAATTAAAATCTGGTACAGGCTCTTTAAGGTTTCATCACACTGAAATTAATTGTCAGTTTCAGTTGGTCAAACAAACCCTGCAGGGAGTGATGAGTGGGTAGTAGGGGGCTTTTCTTATTTACACACTAATGGTTAGCTCCTTCCGTCTGTGTGTTTAAGGTGAGCTCTGGTATTAGCATATGAACAGGGTTAATTTAAGCCAGCACACTGTTATTGAAAGCACTGCTGACCTGGTATAAGGACATATATAAGAGAACACTGTAGTGACCACAGGGGGTACTTTTTTGTCAGCTTGATCCTCAGCATTTACACATATAAATGAAGTTAGATGTGAAATAGGATTGGGGTCACATGACTTTCTAGGATTCCTATAGCTTAAAATTGAATGGGAGGAAAATAATGTGTAAAGATGAATTGTGTAACTTTTCTGGTGGAGGGTCCGTCAGATACTTTTCTCCATGGAGACATAATTGCTTTGTCTGGGATGTTGCACAGTATGGCATTAAACATTTCTATCTTTATGGAGACCAACCCAGACCAAGTTACAAGTCAGCTCTGTAGGGAGGCAACTCCACTCACAGTTAGAATGCCTGTTTTTCTAGGTAAAACCACCTGTAATTGAATAAATGTAAGGTAGAGCTGTTTAATGTCATACTGTGGAACATTCTAGGCAAAGCAATGACATATCCATATAAACAAGTAAGTGAAGGACCTGCAATAAAAAAGTTACATACATTACATTACACACATTTTGACCTGGTTTATGGTTAATATCTCAATTACTGGGCTTAGCTGCATGAAACAAAAACTGGCACAAAGTTCAGTTTTCTTTCTTAGTGCAATTAAATAGCATCAGAAAATGGTGCCATTATTCAACACACAAAATTGTTGTTACTCGAAAATACTTAGCCATACCTTTATTATAAGATTTAACAATTGTTTTTATAGGAAAATACATAATTCTAACTAATATGTAATTAGTTAGAATGATGTCACATTTAGTAAGGTCAACTACAGTCTTTGAAGTTATGATATTTGAATGATAACACAACTTTTGTAGATGCAAATGTTTAAGTTGCCCTGTGTAACTTTTCTGGTGGAGATGATGCAGTGCTTTGCTGACGATGGAATAACGTTTCTTTTTTTCTTTTTCAGTTCAATTATAGAATAAATATTTGACTTTCAAAACATCTGCATTCTAACACAGCTAATCCTGCAATACAATTCTAGTTTGCTCTCCTCTTCATCTAATCACACTCACTCCCCCTCCCCTCATATCCTCTCCTCCATCTTTGCCCTCTTTCATCCCCCCTTTATCCCCCACTTCTCCCTGCTCCCTCCTGTTTCCAGATGGGTGGCAGAGAAGAGCAGCTTGCTGTGGTCAGGCCAATTATTTACATAATTATGATCTCCCACTTAACCACATGATCCTTTACCTGGGTGTGGGCAATTAAAGGCAGTGGCGTCATTATGCAGATTATGCTAATGCTGCCAGATGCGGAACAGGGAGGCGAGATCACACACGCGCTAGGCTAACAGGCTAACATGTGCTGGGGCTGCCAAATGACTCCTTACTGCATGACTTTGAATCCTAACTATGTATCTGTCTATAGCAAATATTAGTGTTATTTCCAGAGGCTGCATTCCCGATATCATAGATTTAAATTCATAGTTTCAGCTGGAGGGCAGAGGGTTAAAACCATAGCTGGATTTATATTCTGTTTCATTCACTATACAAACCATGCATATTTAGGCTGAGTTCTTCTCTCAAACAGAAAACACTTCCACCTTGTAACACCTGGTAACACAGGAAGTGCTCCACTCTCTTTAAACTCCTTGCGCCTTCACTAAAATCATTTGGATAATTTCAGACCTAGAATTGCCAGTCTCTGCTAAACAAAAGGTAAAAAGCTGTTAACTTGAAAATGAACACTGCATGACATCACAAAGTGGAACAGATCATTTTGGCCTTTGGAGATGTAGACTAGTAAAAAAGGATTACTGAAACATGTGTGAATGAAACAAAACACAACTCTAGTTATGGTTTTGAGGAGGTAACAACATTATAACATGAGCTAAAGCTTTTAAGAGTCTATTTTGCTTAATATAGTACCTTTAAATAATTGAATGTGAGATTTAATATTATTTAATATTGTTGATTTTGCAGGAATTAATGCTGTTTCTCAATCTTCTTTCATTATTATTATTATTATTTTGTTTTTCTTTTTTACTTGTAAGATGCCATTTTTGTTAATCACGTCCATTAGAAACTGGGTAGACAGGTTATGGTTCCAGACCAGAAAGTAATAGTAAAAGTATGTGGTCTTGGCTGGCCAATCAAATTATAGTTGCCCACTGCTCCTGACCAGTTGCTCCAGGATAGGTCAAACTCGGAGGACACATTCCCCCTAATAAACGCCAGACTCAACAATCTCACTGCTAGCAACAGGAGTGTGGGACTAATGCTTATTATCTACATTATGACGCTCGCATGTTCTGTTTGCTGCTAACATCCATCCACCTGTCATTACCATGCCCACCCCCTACAGAGTTCCCTCCCTCACACACATACACACATGTGCACACGGGCAGAGTCAATCCATTATATTTTATATGCTTGGTGAGCCTGCAGATGGCGTGGGACCAACAGGGGCAAGTGGGCTCAGGATCCAAACTCACAGCTCTCTCCTATCCCCTCTAACTCAGGACTGCATCCAGTGTTGTTGTTGCAATAATAATGAAAAATCCATATCACACTAAGTATCTTGTATTGATTTGATACTGTAGTTGAGTTTTGGGGTTTTTTTTAGTTAAAGGTGCACTATGTAACTTTTTGGGTGAAGGGTCCAGCGCTTGCTTGACTCCATGGAGATGCTATAGCTATACCTAGAATGTTCCAAAGTATGGCATTAAACTTAACAATACCAGGCCACATGTCTTAACATGCATTGTTAGTATCTGGACAGACCATGCCTTATGTGAAAGCTCAGAACCCCCGGAATTCACTCACTGAGCTGAATTTGTATCTTTTTGGTCAACAATTGAGTGTGTGCTGCATCCAGTGACCACTGTGTTTTCAGGTACTTGGTGATATCACAGCAGACTGCCCTGATTAACACTAGGTGTTTCTGATTATGAATAAGTGACTGCAGGGGCAGAGTTTGTTGCTACCTGTTAGATCAATCACTGTGTTCCTCACTCTGCCCTTTAGTTCTCCAGGTACTACCCAGTTTATTAGCTCTATGCATATAACCACATTTTTTACTTTCTGTCTAGGCCACTTAGTACTTCCACTATTTTGTTTCAATACAACATTGTAAACATGCCTGCCTTCCAATTTTTTGCCATCTTTAATCACCTCTTCTATGGTTGTATTGTTATATACACCCTTTTTAGTGTAAACACTGAATCTTCTGGCACAGACACAAGTGTTAGTTTCTCCATATTTCCCTCCTTGCTGGGGGCTCCTCATGTGTATGAAGGTGCAATCATGCCCCCTCCTTCCCCCAATAGCCCATACCATACCCAGCCTTGTGCTCCGTAGCTCCCCTGCTCACCCGCGTGCGGTTCTAAGAAACGGGGTCGCTGCTCTCTACCTCAAGGGCACAGCGGTTATTAATGAGATGAATAAAAGCCTATGACAACAGCTTGATAACACACACACACAGCTGGGTTTCCATGCTCTGTGGGGACGTTCAATTGACTTGCATTTGTTTTCTGGAGGCTGATAACTTTTTACCAAATAGTTGCCTAGCCTTAACCTAAACCCCAACCTTAAAAATGGGATATTATGCAAAATCACTTTCTAGCATGTTAAAAGTTTCCTGATCAAAACATGCCTGAAGAGGTTTTAGATGTCATCCATGCATTTTCGAGTATTTTAGCCATCTCTCCCGGGCCCGATACAAACCCTCCTTATGGTTAGCTGTAAAATTCTGTCCAATGCTCAGCCAACAAATATGTCATCCATGTTCATAAGCTAAAATTCTCCATAAATATACAAACTAAACACAACAACGTGATAAATCTGATGCAGTAGTTTCATTTGCAGAATGGACACTGATCATGTTGTGATAGTGCTCTGAAAGGGGAGTGACTTAAATCAGGAAGCAAAAAAAAAATGAAAAAATGTATAAAACATATAATAGTAACATGGTGATCTAAATATGTGTAATGAAAGGTGCACTGTGCAACTTGGAGCTGCTTGTTGTCTCCAGGGAGATGATATTGCTTTGCCTACAACATTGTTTCTTAACTGTACACCCTTGATCCACAGATTGCCTCTAGTGGTATATGGGGTCCTTTGCAATTTGAATATTTTATCTTATTCATTGTTGTTTAGAACTAACTTACCCATGGTTGCATCTTATTTTAGATTTAGTGTATTGAAAAGCCAAATATTTTCTTACATGGTACTTGGTTTGAAAGAGTTTAAGAACTGCTGGCCAAGAATGTTCCACACATTAATCTCCATGGTGAGAAGTAAATGGCACCACCAGGCCAAGTTATAGGCCAGATCTGTAAAGATTTTTCTCAAGGTATTTATTTAATAATATATTCAAGATATTTATTACCACACAGAACATACCAGGCAAGACAATCACATCTCCATAGAGACAAGCAGGCGGTGGACTATACACCAGGAAAATTACATAGTGCATATATCTGTACTTTAAACCGGTAATTTTGTCGCCATAAAGTAACTGTGTATGCAAATTTGCTGTCCCCACTTTGTGACAAATACCCACCTCCACACGAGCACACATATTAGCCAAGATGCAAAAACAAGCTAATCTATTTTTTACACTCCCAGGAGAAAGTAAAGAAAGAGTATGATGGTGTTGGATAATGTCTGAACCAGCAAACAAACATGTAAGCAAAAGAAGGGAGCATCCTAATTGGCCAAAAACCTGGTCTGGGTAATGAGGTCTTAATTAACCCAGTGCTGCACTTAAAAAGCACTCACAAACCTGGCAACGTGGACAGGCCTACTCTTCCTCTGTGATGTGAGAGAGGGTGAGGAGGGTGGAGGAGGAGACTGAGATGCCATTGTTTTTTTTGTTTTTTTATATATATAAAGCAGCAATGGCACCTGTCTCAAACACTGATATCTGGAGGCTAGAGTTCAATTCTAAAGGACATGTAAAAGATGTAGAAAGCAAAGAAGAAAGGCATAGTGCGAGACAGAAATATGGGTATGGTTTCAGTATAGTGATGTGAAATGCAGGTGAACAGTATAATCTGGAAGAATTTTTATTTTATTTTTTTTCAGGGCAAATAAAGACTATACAGTATATAATTTTGTAAAAATTGAGACATGAAAAAAGAAGTCTGTAAATTAAGTGTCTTGCCGAAGGATAGACAACAACAATATCCACTGATCAACATTTTAACATTTTATTGTCAAAATGTAAACTTGAGCATGCTAATGATAACTGCATTATTTAGAATTGCATTAAACCTTATTGATAACACAGCAGTACACCTTAAAATAATCATCTAAATCAGCAAATTTACAAGCAGAAACATTTCTGTGACAGTACGCCCCATGCACATCGAAACCTGCTTCATTGTGGATTACCTACAGACCACATAGGACCACGACCTCTGTAGCATGACCTTATATGGAGTAAACATAGATCTGCTCTATAGGTCATGGCCTCCTCATAGTGATCTGAACTGGTCCAACTATAAACCATTAGGCTAGAGCTACTGGACAAATGCCAGCAGTGTTTGACCCCAGGTAACGACAAGACAGCACACACACATGCGCTCGCACACATCTATACAGAACAACAGGGCCTGGGCATACTGTGCTTTGTATGTTCACAGCAGATGGCAGAGGATTAGCTCTATCTAAATATGTATCTTTTTTTGACACAAATAAGCTTTACTTCTCAGTCCATTATGACTCATATTTGGGATGTGTGCTTATCACTAATGAGAAAACAAAATTAAAGCATAGGCTTTGCCTGTTGTATTCTCACACATCACCACTAGGATGCATATCTATGTTACTGCTGTCTGACAGTGTGCTGTCTTTGGCCTGTGAAGACCAGAGAACACAGGTGAGCCCGAGCAAAAGCCATGTGTTAGGAGGGGACAGCAGTTTTCACATCTGCCATCTACTGGTGAAAAAAAATATAATAAACATATGGTAGCTTTTATGTTAGATATGTACTAGACCAGAAAACGCTTGCAGATGCCTTTTGTATGTTTCATACATTTTATCAGTACAGACAAGACATACACCTGCACCTAAACCCACCAGCTTGTCTCTGTGCTCCATTTGATATGCTGCTCCCTTTCCCTCCAGCAGAGCTTGAGTACTGCCTCTGTGAGCCTGGGGGCAAGTACAAGAGAACCCATAGAGCGAGCATGCATTCTACTACCACCACCAATGTACCTACATGTGACATCTACCATAAATCACAAACCCCACTGTCCTTGTCTGCTGTAACACACATCATGGAAATCAATGCAGGGGTCAAACATCAGACACGGGGCTCTGAAAATATCACACAGGCCAATAAATAGGGCCCCAGCTAATACAGCCGTCACACAGGAGCTTTCTCACCCCATCGACCCGTGGTAAGAGGGCGGGTTACTGCACACATGAGTGGATGCAAACGTGGACCCTATAGGGTAAATGTCAGGGAACAGGGTGCGATTGGATCTTGGGACCTTTGGGTGCTGTTTGACCCTCTGACTTTGTGGGTGCAGCGTGGTCATGCTGTTTGTCTTTGGATGGGATCGATATGAAATGTAGGAGGAAAAGTAGTAGTAGTAGTAGTAGAAGTAGTAGTAGCTTACAAACATATAGAGTATGCATGTTAGTTCATCACAGTTTATAGTATTTTGAAAATGCAATAATCTTGGCCAAATACGTGAATTTAATGTGTGCTTTTTTTCTAATTCAGAAATCAGATGACTTGTTTCCCTTATTATGTAATCCACGGGTATTATAGATTATAACTATATACTTGACAAAAGCACAATGTCTTCTTGCATTGCATTAAATTACCATACATAAAGTCTGATCTCATCTAGTTCCAGTAGGGACAGCAATAGACATTTTCCTAATAATAATAACATACAATCAAAGTCACAGATGCCCTGGAGCCGACTGCCAGAAGTGGCTGCCAGTTTGTCCTGTTCCTGCTAGGCAAATAATCACACACATGTTCATATAGCATAGGTGGGTGAAGTATCTGGCCCAATGACACAACAACATACATCAAGACCATCACAGAATTTTTTTGATAAATCATGCAAAAGCAGATGGTGTATTCTTTCAACAGATTAGTGATTATAAATGAATAAGAGACAAACTGTACTTGTGGTCAGTGACTAAGTGAGCAACTTAACTTAATGAATTAAACAGTGACTTGTGTATTGTACAGAAGAGAGAAGGAGCAGAGAGGACAGTGGAGGAGTGGAGTCATTTGGACCTCTCTCTCTCTCTCTCTCTCTCTCATTCTTTCTCTCTCTCACACACACACACTCACTGTTTCCCTCTCTCTCACACATGCACACTCATTCTTTCTCTCTTTTTTGTCCCTCCTCCCTCACTCCTCTCACACACTCCTCTCTTTCAAAGATCCATTCTCCCCATCCCTCCCTCTTCCTCGCTTTTGTCGCACCTTCTTCTTTCCTCCTCTTCTCTCTCTCCTGGTCCCACCTGCATCTCTTCCCTCTCTCACACACATGCTCAGCCAATTTTCTTTCTCCCTCCCTTTCTTCCCTCTACTTCTAATCTTGCTCACTCGCTTGCTCCTTAAAATCTTTTCCCTAACTATGTCCTTACCCCCATCCCTTCATCTTATCTCACTCTACTCTTTCTTTCTCACACATGATCTTTCTTTCTCTGCCATCCACTCTCTCACTCTCTCTCTCCTTCTCTTCTCTTCCCTTCCATTCCTTTCTTTCTACCCTATCTCTCCCTTTATGTAGTCTCTCTCTTTCTCTCACTCACTCAGTCTCACTCACTCCTCTCTCCATCTTTCCATTTGTCTCATCCTCTTCTCTATCTTTCTGTTTAACGGTCTACTCTCCTTCTTTTCCTTTCCAAGTCTTTCTCTCTCTCTCTCTCTCTTTCTCTTACACACACACACACACTCACACACACCCACACACACACACACACACACACACACACACACACACACACACACACACACACACACACACACACACACACACACTTTATCTCTCGCTCTTTTCTTTTCTCCTCTCTTTTTTCTTTCTCTTCCTCCCTTATTCTCCCACCCTCTGCTCTCTTTCTCCCCATCTCTATCTCTTCCTTTCCATCTCTTTCTTTCTACCCTCATTCTTCTTTCTCTTTCCTCTCATCTTTTTCTTGTGTCTCTTTCGCCTCTCATCTTTCTTTCTATCTTCTCTCTCCTCTTTTCTACTCTCCTTCTGTTTTTCTCTTCTCTGCAGATCCTCATGCAGATAATATGTGTCATTAACCTGATTTTCCAGCCAGGCTTCAGCACACTCACCCTTCACCCCTCTCTCTGTCTCTCTCTCTCTCTCCCTTTCTACTCTCCCTCTCTCATCCTCTTCTCTATCTGTCTCCTTCTTTTCCATCTCTTTCTTTCTACCCTCACACTCACCCTTCACCTCTCTCTCATACACTTTTCCCCACTCTCTCTCTCTCCCCTCTTTCCTCTCAGAGCATCGGCAAGGAGCGAGCTTGCGGCTGATGATACGGTCGCCACAGCAACGGAGGCAGTAAGGGCCAGGGATGGAGGGAGGGAGGGAGGAGGGAGTGGGGGGTAATGATTGTGGTGGTGGTGGTGGTGGTGGTGTTGTGTGTGTGTGAGGGGGGCGCACCAGGTGGAGTCACGGAGAGCAGTCAAGAGCCATTTACGCACGTGTACAAGTCAAGTTCAAGACAGAGAGAGAGAGCCAGAGGAGAAGAGAGAGGGAGAGATAGCTTGTGTAAGGGAGAGAGAGAAGAGTGAGGGTAAATGAAAGATGGAAGAGAAGAAAAAGAAAGAAGGTTAAGTAGAAAGGGAGAGAGAGAAGACGTAAGAGAGCAAGGGGTGGAGAATGACAAAGAGGGAGTAGAGTGAGATGGAAGGGAAGGAGGGCGCTTAGGAGAGAGGGAGAGAGTTAAAAAGGAGAAAAGAGAGACACATGCAGAAAGAGAGAGAGAGTGAGTGATGGTAGAAGAAGAGAGAAAGAAGAGCGAAGGAAGAGAAAAAGGGAGGGAGGAGGCAGACAAATGGAAAGTGTGTGAGAGAGGGATGAAGAAAGATGAAGGTGACACAGGGAGAGAGAGAAGGGAGAAGAGAAAGAGGTGTGACAGAGAGAGAGGGAGAGGAGAGGTGAAAGGGTAGTAGGCTAAGTCTGATATGGGGCTATAGAAGGTATTTTTGCAAAATGTAACTACGAAGTCATGGAGGTGAAAAGAAATAGTTGTTCAAAAAAAAAAGTACAATGATATTAGAATAATAATTGAAGTAGTATGCAAGTTTAGTGCCACGGTGAAATATCCTTGGCAATGGCAAAGCAATTTTATCTCCACGGACACAGGAATGTAGAGGACCCTCCACCAGGAAAGTTACATTGTCTACCTTTAAATACGTCATCCTAAAACCTAAAATATTTGCTTTGGATCAACTTATAATTAAATGGAACGGTGACACAATGTATCTATAAAATCCCTCAGTTGTCCAGGTATAGCAAACACAAAATAATGTGTATGTGACATAATGTATTTATTCACTTTACTTTTACACTTTTTTGAGTGCAGTTGACATTTGTTAATAAATACATGCTTATTTTAGAGAATTAACATTTACCGCCTACTGTCCTTTGTTAGATATTACAAAAATAAGCAGCGTAATCTGGTTTATTCAGTGGCTTTTGAAAGGTTTGCTGGTACTTCTTTGTAGCTATAAGTACAGGCCACTTCCCTTCTCTTATTTGACTGATAGAAACAGTGACAAGCTGCTTTATACACACTAGTTCAATCATTTATTAGCTGCATAATTCAGACAGTCCCATCACACCATCACAGCTTCCCTAAAGCACATTGTTGAATCTAACCCCTCTCTCTCTCTCTCTCTCTGCTCTCCTCCTGTCAGCATTTAATCATTGACCACGGTCTGAGCCCGGGTCACAGAGGGGTCAAAGGTGAGGGTCAGAGGTGAGAGGTGAAACACGCATCAGTGCCGGGTCAGCCCCTGTGCTCACTGTTTTTGACATTATAGCTCACATCATTGCCTTCACAAATCCATGGTATCCTGCAGTGTTCTTTGGTAAAGACTGTAAAATGGAGACTGGATCGCATTTGCAGTTTTTTTTTGGTATTAGTTTGAGAAATTACTACTAATAAAACTCAAAATATTATTACCACATTTCTGAAACTGGGGAAAAGGAAAAAAGCTCTCTGAAAATGGGTGAAATGGGTAAAATTATTTGAATTCATAAAATTAATCTGGACTGAGTAGTATTGGTAAATTGCTTCTGTAATCTGGGTTATTGAATTTTTGCTGGAATGTTCCACAGTATGGTATTTTTCCAAAAATTACATTGAAAAACATGCATTCTGACTTCTTGTCTCCAAGGAAATAGATAAGTAAGACTTACTGTGGAACATATTTTTTTTTAGATAATGTGAGAAACAAGTCCATCAAGTGAATAAATCTACTTGTCAAAACTACTCTAAACCTATACACTAAATAACGTTTTGTGTGCAGGTTTTAAATCAACTGCCAAACATTTAAAAATCCCATTCAGAAAATACACAAAAAGCTGTAAACAAAACTACAAATGAAATATCAAAGAAAAAGGCGTACTGTTTTTGCCTCTTGGTCCACACATAACTCTGTGTTTAACATGGACCTTCACACACACACACACTCTCACTGTGGGTGTCACTTTGATTTCTCAAGCGACATGTCCACCATCCTCCCACTCTGTTGCATCCACTGGAGTCTATTTAGACATGCACCCACTAACCCCAAGGTTCATGGTTCAGTTTCCGCTACGGTCATGACATAATGCTGTTCTAAATATGGGCTCTATCCAATTTTGTTGCTATTCATGCTGTGCTGTTTATTTTTTAACCTGGCTGACCCTGTTGGCCATTCATAATTTAATTAAATAAAGTTACTGACATAGAAATGCAGTTTTCATTAATTTTCTCCACAATAAATTATAATATATAAAAAAAAACTACAGCTCACTGTATATCATCATTCAATTAAAACTCATTTCAGCCAATTATAAGCTAAAGTCATCACTATTTATTTGGTTTTCAGTAGCCGTTGAGTGCTTGCCCACTAACCCAGAGGTTGCCTATTTAATCCTTCTTCCCACTAATGCAATGGTGTCCTTGGGCAAGACACTTCCCCCCAGTGTCTACCTACACTATTTTACCTGTGTGTGACCTATTGCTTAATGCAAGTTTTTATTTTACTTTTTTTTTTTTAATACATTTACAATCTATGTAAACAAAGTGAATGAAGTGAGTGAATGAAGAATAAATCGTGAAATACCTGGAAGGTAGAAGTGTTGCGATTTTAATCCAAACATGGCCAGAGACCACAAAGTATTTCAGAACCTCCTTGTTGTCAGTTTAAGTCGTCAAACCATCTTCTCCCAGAGTTGAGAGGGAGAATAGAAACAGCTTCTTAGGTCTAGTCCTTTTCTTTTCTTTTCTTTTCTTTTCTGTGCCACGCTTTGTAAATCCCTTCTTCTTTTTCATTCACCAGCGCCGCTTGGTAGTGTAATGATCTTCTACTATCTACACAATCCCACTACTACTGAGGAGAAGAGAGAGAGAGGGAGCAAGCAGGAAAGAGGGAGGAGAGAGTGAGGAGAGGAGGGGTGGGGAATCCATCATAAGACAGATGAGAGAAGGAGAGGGTGGAGGAAGAGAGGGGGTGATTGAGTTGGAAGTTGGTATGGCATGCACGTGGCTGTGTGTGTGTGTGTGTGTGTGTGTGTGGGGGGGGGGGGGGGGGGGGGGGGTGTGTGTGGGGGGGGGGAATATAGACCCTCCCAGAAGAACTGTTTGTGATGGTGTCATAATGAGTCATTAGGAAGGGATGGATCACAAAATAAACAGAAGGGAAATAGTCAAATGTGTGAAATCTGAAGAAGGAAAATTGGAAATGCATGTTAACTAAAAGTGTATTGTGAAAACTGTAAAATACTAGTCCAGAGATTCTTGTAAAGTGCAATCAAATGATCAACCAAATGTTTGAAAAAGAAAGTTGGATCTAATATAGTTGGTCTTACATCAAACATAGAGGAGATCCTTCACCACAGTTGGGGCAACCTCTCAGATGCAAAGGGATCCCTGGATTATTATAACAGTGGCTCTGTCGATGTGGACATTCATTCCAATGCATTTTGGAGTTGTGCCCTTAGGCAAGGCATTTCACCAAACTCGTGTGTATGAAAGATAACTAAGGAGTGATTTCATCATACCACATATTGTAAAGAACCTGCCTAAACTGCTGAAGCTAGCGCATAATTGTGACGATATTACATTATAATATGTCTACTTTGTCACATAATGGGAAAAAGAAAACTTACTCAGTCCAGATACAGAAAGAGCAAAACATGGTGTGCAATAGATTCAAAAATAAACCAATACTTTCTCTTAATGCTATATAATTTATATATTTGTTTAAGGATTTTGGGATGCTTGTACTGAGACAGGGCAGATATAAGCAAAACAGAGGTGAAGAATGAGGAGAGACATTCAACAAGCATTCAAAACGATTTTCATACTCTTGATGGTATTTATTTATTCATTCATTTATTTATTTATTTATTTATTCTTTTGAGACAGGGACAGTGCACAATTTTTACATTAACCTTTTTTACAGGAGAGATGCAATGTACATCAAGTTGTAGCATCAGTGCTAATTTCCATCTGTAGTCCCTGGGCAGATTCATTGATTGGTTGTATTTAACTGACCTTGGCTATAAACTGTTCTTGGAGACCTATGTAGCATGTTTTGGGTTGATGGGGTAAGGTAAGAGTGGGAATGGTAAGGCCAGTATATTAATAATCACTTTATTCATCCCTGAGGGGCAATTTTAATATGCACCTCAACCTAACCATCTATTGTGCAACACTGTCTTGTATAAGTGAAAACTACAGAGCCAGCATGTGAGTGAGGGACTGAGGGAGGAGAGAGTGTTGATATTCTCCTCATTATCAGTAGATTGAAGCGTGGCGGCCTGGCTGACAAATGATTGATCATGGCACAGAGGAGGAGTGTGCATCCACAAGGACTACTCTGTATCCCATACCCTACTGCATCCTGCTCTCTCGTATAAATGCATCTTACCACTATGACGTAGGTTTAGCTATACATTTGTGGATAATGACAAATAGGTCTGGTAGGCAGAAGTGTGGCATTTTTAAATGTCCTGTAATCTATATTTTCCATATATTTGAGCAAAATTTGCACAGATGCATCGTATAAGCAGCTCTTGAGGTCAAAATAACTAGGAAGCATTTTATTCTGTCATAATCAGGAAGCACACGTTAGAATGTCAGTTGTTGTCAGCTTTACCTCTTTAACTTTGCACTGGTCTCTGAGTGCTTATTAAATTGTTGCAGTGAATAATTAGGATGTTAGAATACATATGTAACAAAGTAATAACTTTGGACCACTGCAAACCATTTAAAATGAACTAGTTCTGTCTTTCATGCTTTGAAGACCTCTGTCCTTAAATACTATTACTCTATACCCTATATACACCATCCTACCACATCCTCCTCTCTAATATAATGCACTTACCACAATGTAGGTCTAGATCTTACAGCATGTGTGTGTGTACGTGTGTGTGTGTGTGTGTGTGTGTGTGTGTGCGTGTGTGTGTGTGTGTGTGTGTGTGCGTGTGTGTGTGCGTGTGCACGCGCATGTGTGTGTGTGCGTGCGTGTGTGAGCATCTCTTATATGTGTGGGTATTGGTCACATGTTGTCACTGATTGGACAGGCTTCATATGTCTGACACATCAGGTTAGTCGTGCACTTCATCAATTACTGTCCACCATGTCTACTGCTCATCAGAAATCATCCAGAGCTCAAGTGTGGAGAAATGCAGAGACAAAACTATATGCATGTAATGCTCTCAGGCTCTGAGAAACATGCTCCAGAGAGTGCACATTTATGAGTGTATTCAGGATCAAATGGTTTCCACCTGAAGATCAAGAGGACCTTGTGGAGTTCTTCCCCAGCCTTCTGGAGACCATCACTGATCTCAGTGTAGAAGAACTCTGCAATCTCTTCCCTCCTGGATCCAAGGAGCATGAAGACCCCAGCAGACTGGAGTCTGCTGCCCCTGCTCTTCAGCCTTCCTGAGGACATCATTCAGTACATCTAAGAGGAACCAAAAGAGGAACCTAGGGCAAATATGCCCACCCTCCGTACGACTTCAGACCTGCTCACAGTGACTGTCCTCCCTGAGGTAGTATTCTCTGAAGGTCTGTGTGACCCACAGCCAGTGGAGCTCACTCATTCTGCTCCTGTGAATGCCCCTGCTCTTCAGGAGACCCCCTGACTCAAGAACATCCCAGTACTGGAGAAGATTCCAGGACTTGAGGAAATCAAAGAACTTGAAGAGATCCCAGGACTTGAGCAGGTTCCAGGACAGATTAGGCAGATTACTGCAAACTTTCCTAACAGATTCTAGCATCCCACTTATTCACAAAGACAAATTTATAAGCACTTTTCACAACTTTTAGAGGCTAGAGTGGAGTTTTGCTGTCTTGGTAACACTAACAGTAGTTAGCATACCAACAGAGCACCATCCTGGTTCACAGAGGATAAGCACACTTCATAATTAGATGTAGACAGTACACAAGTCTAATTTTGACCCCAAGAGCTGCTTTTACAATATATCT